>NC_069499.1:1029092202-1029460536 GCF_027579735.1 Bombina bombina
GATTTTTCTAAGGTTTTATGGACTGATGAAATGAGAGTGAGTCTTGATGGGCCAGATGGATGGGCCCATGGCTGGATTGGTAAAGGGCAGAGAGCTCCAGTCCGACTCAGACGCCAGCAAGGTGGAGGTGGAGTACTGGTTTGGGCTGGTATCATCAAAGATGAGCTTGTGGGGCCTTTTCGGGTTGAGTATGGAGTCAAGCTCAACTCCCAGTCCTACTGCCAGTTTCTGGAAGACACCTTCTTCAAGCAGTGGTACAGGAAGAAGTCTGCATTCTTCAAGAAAAACATGATTTTCATGCAGGACAATGCTCCATCACACGCGTCCAAGTACTCCACAGCGTGGCTGACAAGAAAAGGTATAAAAGAAGAAAATCTAATGACATGGCCTCCTTGTTCACCTGATCTGAACCCCATTGAGAAACTGTGGTCCATCATCAAATGTGAGATTTACAAGGAGGGAAAACAGTACACCTCTCTGAACAGTGTCTGGGAGGCTGTGGTTGCTGCTGCACGCAATGTTGATGGTGAACAGATCAAAACACTGACAGAATCCATGGATGGCAGGCTTTTGAGTTTCTTTGCAAAGAAAGGT
Source organism: Bombina bombina (assembly GCF_027579735.1). Lineage (NCBI taxonomy): Eukaryota > Metazoa > Chordata > Amphibia > Anura > Bombinatoridae > Bombina > Bombina bombina. The sequence goes on from NC_069499.1 coordinate 1,029,092,797, forward strand.
GGCTATATTGGTCACTGATTTGTTTTTGTTTTGTTTTTGAATGTCAGAAATGTATATTTGTGAATGTTGAGATGTTATATTGGTTTCACTGGTAAAAATAAATAATTGAAATGGGTATATATTTGTTTTTTGTTAAGTTGCCTAATAATTATGCACAGTAATAGTCACCTGCACACACAGATATCCCCCTAAAATAGCTATAACTAAAAACAAACTAAAAACTACTTCCAAAACTATTCAGCTTTGATATTAATGAGTTTTTTTGGGTTCATTGAGAACATGGTTGTTGTTCAATAATAAAATTAATCCTCAAAAATACAACTTGCCTAATAATTCTGCACTCCCTGTATATATAATATAATAACTATATTAACTATATTAACCCTAATATAATTAGGGTTAATATAGTTAATATAGCTGGCTGCGGTGTAGGGGGATTAAATTAGGGGTTAATATTTTAAAAATAGATGGCGGCGGGGTAGGGGCTCACTTTACCGGGTAGGTAAGATAGATGGCGGCAGGGGAAGGGGGCTCACTTTAGGGGGTAGGTAAGATAGATGGCGGCGGGGTAGGGGCTAACTTTAGGGGGTAGGTAAGATAGATGGTGGCGGGGTAGGGGGCTCACTTTAGGGGGTAGGTAAGATAGATGGCAGTGGGGTAGGGGCTCACTTTAGGGGGTAGGTAAGATAGATGGCGGCGGGGTAGGGGCTCACATTTGGGGATTATAGATTTAATATAGCTGGCGGCAGGGTCCGGGAGTGGCAGTTTAGGGGTTAATACATTTATTGTTAGGATAGTGAGAGGGGATAGAGGACAGAGGGTTAGACATGTCGGGCTATGTTTGGGAGGCGTGTTAGACAGTACGGGGGATTTTATAACTTTAGTCAGGTTTTGTAGGCGCTGGCAGTTTCTAAAGTGCCATAAGTCACTGGCGACTCCAGAAATTTGTACTTACGCAGATTTCTGGACATCGCTGGTTTGTCAGACTTACGGCACTTTAGCCTCTGATGGCACCGTATATAGGATAGCTCGAGTTGTGAGATGAAACTGCGGGCAGCGGGGGTTCCCTCGCTTGCACCGCAAACAACGATCTTTATCGGATCGCGCCCCTGAGACCTAATAACTTGAGCCTTTATGATTTTTATTTTTTTTTAAACTGATTTTTATTGAGGTTTCAAAATAGAAATAGCATACAAATATTGCTTGGGTACATCAAGAAACCATCTAAGATTAAACAACATTGGACATTTATACCTTTTCAAGAGTAGTTTGCCTGCCAGAGTCAGGGGCTAGCATAATAGAAACTTCCATTTTACATACAAGGGTCCCCTGGGTAAAATGAAATAGGCTACTCTTAGGTCCTCTTTTACGCATCCAAATAACATAAGAGGGGCTGTTGAGCCTGTAGATAACAATTCTAATTTGTTTATGCAGTAACGCATTGTTTTGTTACATTAATCCTACAGCTTTTAAACATGTCCAGTTGAGGTTAACTACACCTACCCTCAAACCCGGGTAGTATCAACAGGTGATATGAATTGCTATTTTATGTTATTCTAACCATGAGTTAATGCAATTTTTTAAAATAATGTTTATCAGGCAGTGTTACTATGAGTGTAAATGTACTGTTAAATGAATTTTTTATGTGTTGCGTGCAACTTTTTTTGTCTTGCATAACAGTTAAGCTCTGAAGCTGCGCTAACCAGACTCAAGTAAATTTGATTTTGCTCAAGCGAACATGTTTACTTTCAACTTGTAACATGTGCCTTATTTCCGTTGCACTCAAAATGCTCAAAAAAATCCAATGTCGCTAGAGCGCAACAGTTAGCACGCAACTTGCAATCTAGTCCCAAGTCGGCAGTTTTAACCAATAGATCTTTTTTAATTGTTGTTAATATTATACAATAGTAATAATAACATTACATATATTTATTTATTTGCAACATTTTAATCTGCACTATTTATGGGTGGATCTCTATACAATATCTACAAATTGGTTTTCTGTAGCTGTAATTAAAAACAATGCAAACCCCACTCCAAAAGCAGTCACATACAAATGAAGCTGATTTTTGTGCTCCCTATGAGAATCAAAAGGCTTAATAAATAATAACTGCTATTGTTAAAATACTTTGATTAAAATGCACGCAAAAGTAAGACCAGAACTCAGTAATTACGCTTTACTATTTTACTTTACAATATCTATTACAGTTGTGGTGGGTGGTTGTACTATATGTTGATAAAACCAAGCTAGCTGAATGAGATAAACCTGTGCCATCCTTGGCTGTTGTTGCAAAACATATTTCATTACTATTTGTACTGAGAAAAAAGGCATTTCACAAACATTTCCTTAGTCATAGTATAAAGAACACAATTCTGATGTTATTAGACCAAAATAATGTTGCAGAACCTAAATATCTCAGGGAATCCTATGAACTCTCCTGATATGCCCCTATAAAAAGTGCCAGGGTTTCAACTGAAATATTGTGTCCATTAGACATTGAACCCCTGCCACTTTTAATAAGTTGAGAGGATCCTTTCTTGTACATGGTACCCACCCAGCACAACACAGCAAAATGTTGATGGCTAGCATTATATGAATGAAGCATCCAGACAAAATGCCAGCCAAATGTATTGTTTTCATAGTGATGCTTTTTTTTAATATCTAATGATATGTCGAAATATACTATAAGGGGATAATGGTAGTTTTTTTTTTGAGAGCTCTCAATATCAATTAATCTTTAGATCAAGGTGCCAGCAGTCACAAAAATAACATTTAAACCAAAAAGAAGAATAAAAAACAACACAAAACACAAAAAAATAATGCCAAAGGGTGTGCGGACAAGCTTCTAAATTTGAGAAGTTGTCTTCATGCCTTTGCAGCTTATGGGCAGCGGATCTCTTAGTCCGCCGGCACGTATGCATCATTACACACACGCATGACTAATTGCAAGAGAAAAGGGCCTTTCAATCACCACGCTGCTTCTTACATTGTGGGAAGCTGGCTCGCTTACACTGCTTCGTACATGGAGCCCAAAGTGTGCCACAGAGGCCTATCTATCAAGCCGTCAACTGTGCTGCATTCACCGTGACCAATACGCTCGGCTAACATTGCGGCTGCAGACCTGAAATCGCTCTCCTTATTTATAAAAAAAGCTGTCAAAAAGCTGCGCACCAAGTAGGGGGCAATGAGCAGCAGACTATTGTTAACTAAAAGTCATCAATCTCGCTGCTATTCGGCTTTTTCCCAACTTTATTTATACCCTGTCAGTAAACACCTCCACTATACTAAAATGTTTAACCCCTATCCCGCCGCTCTCCCGGACCCCGCCGCAACTAAATAACGTTATTAAACCCTATCCCACTGCTCCCGGAGCCCACCGCAACTCTAATAAAGTTATTAACCCCTATCCCGCTGCTCCCGAAGCCCACTGCAACTCTAATAAAGTTATTAACCCCTATCCCTCCACTCCTGGAGCCCACCGCAACTCTAATTAAGTTATTAACCCCTATCCCTCCACTCCCGGAGCCCACCGCAATGCTAATAAAGTTATTAACCCCTATCCCTCTGCTCCCGGAGCCCACCGCAACTCTAATAAAGTTATTAACCCCTATCCCACTGCTCCCGGAGCCCACCGCAACTCTAATAAAGTTATTAACCCCTATCCCCCCTCTCCCGGAGCCCACCGCAACTCTAATAAAGTTATTAACCCCTATCCCTCTGCTCCCGGAGCCCACCGCAACTCTAATAAAGTTATTAACCTCTATCCCGATGCTCCCGGAGCCCACCGCAACTATTTTCCAACTTTATTTATACCCTGTCAGTAAACACCGCCACTATATTAAAATGTTTAAGCCCTATCCCGCCACTCCCGGACCCCGCCGCAACTCTTATAAAGTTATTAACCCCTATCACTCCGCTCCCGGAGCCCACCGCAACTCTAATAAAGTTATTAACCACTATCCCGCTGCTCCCTGAGCCCACCGCAACTGTAATAAAGTTATTAACCTCTATCCCCCCACTCCCGGAGCCCACCGCAACTCTAATAAAGTTATTAACCCCTATCCCGCTGCTTCTGGAGCCCACCGCAACTCTAATAAAGTTATTAACCCCTATCCCTCCACTCCCGGAGCCCACAGCAACTCTACTAAAGTTATTAACCCCTATCCCTCTGCTCCCGGAGCCCACCACAACTCTAATAAAGTTATTAACCCCTTTCCCGCTGCTCCCAGAGCCCACCGCAACTCTAATAAAATTATTAACCCCTATCCCTCCGCTACCGGAGCCCATCGCAACTCTAATAAAGTTATTAACCCCTATCCCGCTGCTCCCGGAGCGCACCGCAACTCTAATAAAGTTATTAACCCCTATCCTCCCGCTCCCGGAGCCCACCGCAACTCTAATAAAGTTATTAACCCCTATCCCGCTGCTCCCGGAGCCCACCGCAACTCTAATAAAGCTATTAACCCGTATCCCGCTGGTCCCGGAGCCCACCACAACTCTAATAAAGTTATTAACCCCTATCTCGCTGCTCCCGGAACCCACTGCAACTCTAATAAAGTTATTAACCCCTATCCCGCTGCTCCCAGAGCCCACCACAACTCTTATAAAGTTATTAACCCCTATCCCTCTGCTCCCGGAGCCCACCGCAACTCTAATAAAGTTATTAACCCCTATCCCCCCGCTCCCGGAGCCCACCGCAACTCTAATAAAGTTATTAACCCCTATCCCGCTGCTCCCGGAGCCCACCGCAACTCTAATAAAGTTATTAACCCCTATCTCGCTGCTCCTGGAGCCCACTGCAACTCTAATAAAGTTATTAACCCCTATCCCGCTGCTCCCAGAGCCCACTGCAACTCTAATTAAGTTATTAACCCCTATCCCTCCACTCCCGGAGCCAACGGCAACTCTAATAAAGTTATTAACCCCTATCCCTCTGCTCCCGGAGCCCACGGCAACTCGAATAAAGTTATTAACCCCTATCCCTACGCTCCCGGAGCCCACCGCAATGCTAATAAAGTTATTAACCCCTATCCCCCGCTCCTGGACCCCTCTGCAACTAAATAAATGTATTAACCCCTAACCCCCTGGCCTTCCACATCACTACCACTTACTAAACCTATTAACCCCTAAACCACCAGCCCCCCACATCGCCATAAACTAAATTAAGCTATTAACCCCTAAACCTAACAACACGCTAATTTTACATTAAATATTAACTCATCCCTATCTTATAATAAATTTAAACTTACCTTTAGAATTAAAATAAGCTATATTAAACTACTATTTAACCTACCCTAACTATTATACTACAATTTTATTAAACTATATCAAACTAATAATTAACCTACCCTAACTATTATACTAAAATTACATTAAACTAACAATTAAATTAACTATATTACATATTTAAAAACCTAACCCTACTCAAGTTATTTAAATCTACTATAAAGAATTACTAAGTTACAAAAAAAAAAACAACTGTTACACAAAATAAAAAATACTGTTACACAAAATAAAAAATAAATTATCAAATATTTAAACTAATTACACCTAATCTAATAGCCCTATCAAAATAAAAAAGCCCCCAAAATAAAAAAAAACCTAGCCTAAAATAAACTACCAATGGCCCTTAAAAGGGCCTTTTGCGGGGCATTGCCCCAAAGAAATCAGCTCTTTTACCTATAAAATAATATACAAACACTCCCCCAACAGTAAAACCCACCACCCACACAACTAAACCCCCCAAATAAACACCTATCTAAAAAACCTAAGCTCCCCATTGCCCTGAAAAGGGAATTGTATGGGCATTGCCCTTAAAAGGGCATTTAGCTAGTTTTCAGCCCAAAGTCCCTAACCTAAAAATAAAACCCACCCAATAAACCCTTAAAAAACCCTAACACTAACCCCCGAAGATCCACTTACAGTTTTCGAAGACCGGACATCCATCCTCATCCTAGCGGCAGAAGTCCTCAGCGAAGCCGGCAGAAGTCTTCATCCAAGCGGGCCAAAGTCTTCCTCCAAGCAGGCAGAAGTCTTCATCCAGACGGCATTTTCTATCATCATCCATGCGGCGCGGAGCGGCTCCATCTTCAAGACATCCGGCGTGGAGCATCCTCTTCTTCTGACGTCTGTTGCAGAATGAAGTTTCCCTTTAAATGACGTCATCCAAGATGGCATCCCTTACATTCCAATTGGCTGATAGAATTCTATCAGCCAATCGGAATTAAGCTGGAAAAAATCCTATTGGCTGTTGCAATCAGCCAATAGGATTGAGCTTTTATCCTATTGGCTGATCCAATAAGCCAATAGGATTGAGCTTGCATTCTATTGGCTATTCAATCAGCCAATAGAAGGCAAGCTCAATCCTATTGGCTGATTGGATTAGCCAATAGGATGAAAACTCAATCCTATTGGCTGATTGCAACAGCTAAAAGGATTTTTTCCACCTTAATTCCGATTGGCTGATAGAATTCTATCAGCCAATCGGAATGTAAGGGATGCCATCTTGGATGACGTCATTTAAAGGGAAACTTCATTCTGTAACAGACATCGGAAGAAGAGGATGCTCTGTGCCGGATATCTTGAAAATGGAGCCGTTACGCGCTCGTTGGATGAAGATAGAAGATGCCATCTGGATGAAGACTTCGGCCCGCTTGGATGAAGACTTCTACTGGCTTCGCTAAGGACTTCTGCCTCTTGGATGAGGATGGATGTCCGGTCTTCGAAAACTATAAGTGGATCTTCTGGGGTTAGTGTTAGGTATTTTTAAGGGTTTATTGGGTCAGTTTTATTTTTAGGTTAGGGACTTTGGGCTGAAAAAGAGCCAAATGCCCTTTAAAGGGCAATGTCCATACAAATGCCCTTTTCAGGGCAATGGGGAGCTTAGGTTTTTAAGATAGGTTTTTATTTGGGGGGTTTGGTTGTGTGGGTGGTGGGTCTTACTGTTGGGAGGTGTTTGTATTTTATTTTACAGGTTAAAGAGCTGATTTCTTTGGGAGCAATGCCCCACAAAAGGCACTTTTAAGGGCCATTGGTAGTTTATTGTAGGCTAGGGGTTTTTATTTTGGGGGGGGGGGGCTATTAGATTAGGTGTAATTAGTTTAAATATTTGATCATTTATTTTTTATTTTGTGTAACTTAGGCCTAGATTTGGAGTTTGGCGGTAGCCGTGAAAACCAGCGTTAGAGGCTCCTAACGCTGGTTTTAGGCTACCTCCGGTATTTGGAGTCACTCAAAAAAGGGTCTAACGCTCACTTTTCAGCCGCAACTTTTCCATACCGCAGATCCCCTTACGTCAATTGCGTATCCTATCTTTTCAATGGGATTTTTCTAACTCTGGTATTTAGAGTCGTGGCTGAAGTGAGCGTTAGAATTCTAACAACAAAACTCCAGCTGCAGAAAAAAGTCAGTAGTTAAGAGCTTTCTGGGCTAACGCCGGTTCATAAAGCTCTTAACTACTGTAGTCTAAAGTACACTAACACCCATAAACTACCTATGTACCCCTAAACCGAGGCCCCCCCACATCGCCGCCACTCGATTACATTTTTTTAACCCCTAATCTGCCGACCGCCATCTACGTTATCCTTATGTACCCCTAATCTGCTGCCCCTAACACCGCCGACCCCTATATTATATTTATTAACCCCTAATCCGCCCCCCTCAACGTCGCCTCCACCTGCCTACACTTATTAACCCCTAATCTGCCGAGCGGACCGCACCGCTACTATAATAAAGTTATTAACCCCTAATCCGCCTCACTAACCCTATAATAAATAGTATTAACCCCTAATCTGCCCTCCCTAACATCGCCGACACCTAACTTCAATTATTAACCCCTAATCTGCCGACCGGAGCTCACCGCTATTCTAATAAATGTATTAACCCCTAAAGCTAAGTCTAACCCTAACACTAACACCCCCCTAACTTAAATATAATTTAAATCTAACGAAATTATTTAACTCTTATTAAATAAATTATTCCTATTTAAAGCTAAATACTTACCTGTAAAATAAATCCTAATATAGCTACAATATAAATTATAATTATATTATAGCTATTTTAGGATTAATATTTATTTTACAGGTAACTTTGTATTTATTTTAACCAGGTACAATAGCTATTAAATAGTTAAGAACTATTTAATAGCTAAAATAGTTAAAATAATTACAAAATTACCTGTAAAATAAATCCTAACCTAAGTTACAATTAAACCTAACACTATACTATCATTAAATTAATTAAATAAAATACCTACAATTACCTACAATTAAACCTAACACTACACTATCAATACATTAATTAAATACAATACCTACAAATTACTACAATGAAATAAACTAACTAAAGTACAAAAAATAAAAAAGAACTAAGTTACAAAAAATAAAAAAATATTTACAAACATAAGAAAAATATTACAACAATTTTAAACTAATTACACCTACTCTAAGCCCCCTAATAAAATAACAAAGACCCCCAAAATAAAAAATGCCCTACCCTATTCTAAATTACTAAAGTTCAAAGCTCTTTTACCTTACCAGCCCTTAAAAGAGCCCTTTGCGGGGCATGCCCCAAGAAGTTCAGCTCTTTTGCCTGTAAAAAAAAACATACAATACCCCCCCACCAACATTACAACCCACCACCCACATACCCCTAATCTAACCCAAACCCCCCTTAAATAAACCTAACACTAAGCCCCTGAAGATCATCCTACCTGGTCTTCACCTCACCGGGTATCACCGATCGGTCCTGGCTCCAAAATCTTCATCCAACTCAAGCTGGGGCTGGCGATCCATCATCCGGTGGCTGAAGAGATCCAGAAGAGGCTCCAAAGTCTTCATCCTATCCAGGAAGAAGAGTAGATCCGGACCGGCAACCATCATCTTCCAAGCGGCATCTTCTATCTTCATCCGATGAGGACCGGCTCCATCCTGAAGACCTCCACCGCGGACCCATCTTCATCCGGCGACGTCCAACTGAAGAATGATGGTTCCTTTAATTCCGATTGGCTGATAAAATCCTATCAGCCAATCGGAAATTCGAGGTACGCCATCTTGGATGACGTCCCTTAAAGGAACCGTCATTCTTCAGTTGGACGTCGCCGGATGAAGATGGGTCCGCGGTGGAGGTCTTCAGGATGGAGCCGGTCCTCATCGGATGAAGATAGAAGATGCCGCTTGGAAGATGATGGTTGCCGGTCCGGATCTACTCTTCTTCCTGGATAGGATGAAGACTTTGGAGCCTCTTCTGGACCTCTTCAGCCACCGGATGATGGATCGCCAGCCTCCGCTTGGGTTGGATGAAGATTTTGGAGCCAGGACTGATCGGTGATACCCGGTGAGGTGAAGACAAGATAGGATGATCTTCTGGGTCTTTGTGTTAGTTTTATTTATGGGGGGTTTGGGTTAGATTAGGGGTATGTGGGTGGTGGGTTGTAATGTTGTGGGGGGGGGTATTGTATGGTTTTTTTTACAGGCAAAAGAGCTGAACTTCTTGGGGCATGCCCCGCAAAGGGCCCTGTTCAGGGCTGGTAAGGTAAAAGAGCTTTGAACTTTAGTAATTTAGAATAGGGTAGGGCATATTTTATTTTGGGGGTCTTTGTTATTTTATTAGGGGGCTTAGAGTAGGTGTAATTAGTTTAAAATTGTTGTAATATTTTTCTTATGTTTGTAAATATTTTTTTATTTTTTGTAACTTAGTTCTTTTTTATTTTTTGTACTTTAGTTAGTTTATTTCATTGTAGTTATTTGTAGGTATTGTATTTAATTAATGTATTGATAGTGTAGTGTTAGGTTTAATTGTAGGTAATTGTAGGTATTTTATTTAATTAATTTAATAATAGTATAGTGTTAGGTTTAATTGTAACTTAGGTTAGGATTTATTTTACAGGTAATTTTGTAATTATTTTAACTATTTTAGCTATTAAATAGTTCTTAACTATTTAATAGCTATTGTACCTGGTTAAAATAAATACAAAGTTACCTGTAAAATAAATATTAATCCTAAAATAGCTATAATATAATTATAATTTATATTGTAGCTATATTAGGATTTATTTTACAGGTAAGTATTTAGCTTTAAATAGGAATAATTTATTTAATAAGAGTTAAATAATTTCGTTAGATTTAAATTATATTTAAGTTAGGGGGGTGTTAGTGTTAGGGTTAGACTTAGCTTTAGGGGTTAATACATTTATTAGAATAGCAGTGAGCTCCGGTCGGCAGATTAGGCATTAATAATTGAAGTTAGGTGTCGGCGATGTTAGGGAGGGCAGATTAGGGGTTAATACTATTTATTATAGGGTTAGTGAGGCGGATTAGGGGTTAATAACTTTATTATGATAGTGGTGCGGTCCGCTCGGCAGATTAGGGGTTAATAAGTGTAGGCAGGTGGAGGCGACGTTGTGGGGGGCAGATTAGGGGTTAATAAATATAATATAGGGGTCGGCGGTGTTAGGGGCAGCAGATTAGGGGTACATAAGGATAATGTAAGTAGCGGCGGTTTACGGAGCGGCAGATTAGGGGTTAAAAATAATATGCAGGGGTCAGCGATAGCGGGGGCAGCAGATTAGGGGTTAATAAGTGTAAGGCTAGGGGTGTTTAGACTCGGGGTACATGTTAGGGTGTTAGGTGCAGACGTAGGAAGTGTTTCCCCATAGCAAACAATGGGGCTGCGTTAGGAGCTGAACGCGGCTTTTTTGCAGGTGTTAGGTTTTTTTTTTCAGCTCAAACAGCCCCATTGTTTCCTATGGGGGAATCATGCACGAGCACGTTTTTGAGGCTGGCCGCGTCCGTAAGAAATTCTGGTATTGAGAGTTGAAGCTGCGTTAAATATGCTCTACGCTCCTTTTTTGGAGCCTAACGCTGACATTATATGGACTCTCAATACCAGAGTTATTTTAAAGGAGCGGCCAGAAAAAAGCCAGCGTTAGCTACCCGGGTCGTTACCGACAAAACTCTAAATCTAGCCGATAGTGTTTTTTATTTTGTGTAACTTTGTTGTTATTTTTTTGTAACTTAGTAATTATTTATAATAGATTTAAATAACTAGGGTTAGGTTTTTAAATATGTAATATAGTTAATTTAATTGTTAGTTTAATGTAATTTTTGTATAATAGTTAGGGTAGGTTAATTAATAGTTTAATATAGTTTAATGTAATTTTAGTATAATAGTTAGGGTAGGTTAATTAGTAGTTTAATATAGTTTATAAAATTTTAGTATAATAGTTATGGTAGGTTAATTAGTAGTTTAATATAGTTTATTTTAATTCTAAAGGTAAGTTTAAAATTATTATAAGTTAGGAATGAGTTAATATTTAATGTAAAGTTAGCGGGTTGTTAGGTTTAGGAGTTAATAGCTTAATTTAGTTTATGGCGATGTGGGGGGCTGGCGGTTTAGGGGTTAATAGGTTTAGTAAGTGGTAGTGATGTGGGAGGTCAGGGGTTTAGGGGTTAATACGTTTATTTAGTTGCATAGAGGTCAGGGAGCGGGGGGATAGGGGTTAATAACTTTTTTCGAGTTGTGTTGGGCTCCAGGAGCAGAGGAATAGGGGTTGATACATTTATTTAGTTGCGGTGGGCTCCGGGAGCTGCGGGATATAGGTTAATACATTTATTTAGGTGCAGTGGGGTCCGGGAGAAGCGAGATAGGGGTTAATACATTTATTTAGTTGCGGCGGTGTTGGGGAGCGGCGGGATAGGGGTTAATACATTTATTTAGTTGCGGTGGGGTCCGGGAGTGGCAGAATAGGGGTTAATAACATTTTGTAGGTAGTAGCGATGTCAGGGCAGCAGATTAGGGGTGTTTAGATTCGGGTTTATGTTAAGGTGTTAGGTATAAACATAACTTGTTTTCAACCATAGAAAATGGGATATCTGGCAGCATCGAACATAAGCTTTCGCTGCTTTCAGACTCCCATAGATTCCTATGGCATCCGCGGCCTCCATGGTGGCAGATTGAAAACCAGGTACGCTGGGCCGAAATAGTGGCGAGCATACCTGTTAGAAGTTAGATAACTTGCAAAAGTTGTCAGATAGTGCCAAATTTGTATTCGGAACATCTGTAATGACATAAGCATTGATCTGTGTCGGATTGAGACCGGCGGATGGTATGTTACATCACAAATTTCAACTTTTGCCAGTCTGTAGGCTTTGATAAATGGGTCGAATAAAGTTTGCCACAATTATGCTGCGAATTCCAGCGTATTTGCGGTTGACTGCTTGATAAATATCCCTCAAAGGCTGCACAAGAAGATCTATTTATTATAAACACTACAAAAAAATATATATCACAATTCCACAAAGCTATATAAAATCACATTTAAAAACATACAAGATTGTACAGGGCATGGTAACAGCCAATACAGGGTTAAATACTCCTATATAAATAAAGCAAGCCTTCCCCATTAATGGTACCGAAATAGATGTTAATGCTGGTAAGTGTACAAGCTCTGGGTACTTAATTATATTGCTGTCAGTATATACATTTTGTAGCAGTACAGGGATAACAGGTTTCCAAAGATATTGTCCGGGCAATTAGTGCAAACTTGCATGCTCCAGCACGTCAGAATAGATAACAGTCACAACAAGGCTACATACCAACTCAGCTCATGTGTACAGCAGCTATAGTATTATAGGAATCCTTCCTGTTCGATCATCCTCCTCATTCCAATGTGCAGTTTCAATTTCAATGGCATAGATCGTGATCAGAGATGTTTCTCAGTCCCTTATCATAATCAGTGCAGACATTGGGGTAGATTTACAGCAGGAAGCATCTGGCTGAATTATCTCACTGCACATCCCCTGCAAATTTTTAGCAGCCTTCATAAAAGTTGGTGGGGCCGATGACAGCAGTGGGACTTGCCTCCAAACACAGCCTAATGGGTATTACTGGGGATAATGTGCAGTTGTATGAGTACTGACCATAATCACTTTTAAGCACGAAATGTTCTATTTTAATGTATATATAATTATACAGTGTAGTGGGTTAACTTCCATTGCATTAATGTTCGGCATCATTATGCAGCACAGAGTGCTCAACATCATTATCATTATAAGGGCAGCCTGTTCTGTTTTTTAGTTTATGAACCCTCAACATCATTATACAGTACAGTATATATATATATATATATATATATATATATATATATATTTCGTCTATAGGAACTCTGAATTTATTATAGAGTGCAGTATGTTTACTAGTGAATAGATGTTTTGCATTATCATATTGTGCAGTATTGTGTTTATTAGTGTATAAAGTTCATTATCATTATCAAGATGCATTCACAGCTTCTGATAACTTGCAGTTCAGGCTTGAAACCACAAATTTAAGAAGTATCTGCTTTTTATACTAGATGGCAGGAATAAATCACCTCAAAGAAGCAAATTTGAGGTGATTGATGTGCCCTGCTCCCATGCAATTGTTTGCCCAAGAACTGGGGCCAGGATTGAAAAACAGAGCTCTTCTGAATTCCTAAGTTTTGCCAAGTGATGATTGTAGGTGGACAGGTTCTCTGTTTGAGAACTTGTCCACCTGCAGCTTGATACATTTTCCTGTTAGACATGCTAATACAGTTCGGAATTTGCCTTTCGGCAGGTAAATGGCCTTAAGGAGTTTTTCCTTAATAATACCAATCTAGGTATAATTGTGAAAAATAGGTCATTCTGCCTCCAGGTTTATGTGTTTTATATTGTCACCAATGTTTGATTGATTATGCAGAGCCACCACTGATTTAATATGTTGTGTAGAGCCACCACTTTGGTGCGGTATGTCATGCACATATTAAACATTACAGCTATTATAATAATAATAAACCAAATTAACAGTCAAGAATTTGATGTGATAACTGAAATTTGTTTTCTCTTTCATAGATAAAATAATTATCTGTAGATGCTTAATACATCACCAGAACATTTTAAGAAGCAGTAATGGCAGGGTATATAATTAAGTTGGGGGTGGAGAAATGTGTCTCCACCTGTGTAGCTAAAAATCCTAGCACCAGCCCTGTTAGTAATTTGTCTTGGACAAGCATTGGGCAATTTATGTAATTGTTGCATAGGGGTACACTGCATGATTTGGTAAGCACTTTCATATGTGGAATGAATGTCCATATAGAATTAAGTGTGACACTAAGGGCTCCATGTACTAAGAGGCGGGCGGACAGCTTCTCAACTTGCTATGCTGTCTGCCCACCTTCACTACATACGGGCAGAAGATCTGTTTGTCCGCTGGCCCATATGTATCATTATACACTCATCGCAGTGTGTAATGCCCGCACCTTCATTTGCGCGACTAATCAAGCGACTGAAGAGGCTGTCAATCACTGAGAGCGAGCGAGCTCTCAGTGATTTTCCCCTCGCCACCCATCAGAGGTGGCGTAGGGTGTAAGAAGCAGCAGTCTAATGACTGCTGCTTCTTACATTGTGGGAAGCAGGCTCGCCATATGCGAACCTGCCCCGCAAGGGCTCAGGACAGCTTTCTCTCCTTCATACATGGAGCCCTATGACAGGAGTTGAAACGTTGTGGGAAGAAAACTAACAAAGATTTTCATTAATAGAAGGGGTGAGTGGAAGGACTGGATTTGTGCTGTGGGAGGGAGAATTATGTTCCAGATTGTGTCATTTTTATTGTTAAAGAATTCAGTAGTAATCTGATCAGTGAGTTAGTGTCATGTTTCAGAGGTGTTCCGGTTGGAGCTCAGGTGTGGTGCTTTTATGTTCAGAAAACATAACAGCCTCCTTTATCTTAAAAGAATTTGCCTAGGCATAATTTATGCAGAAGGACAAAAACCTTTATTGTAAATAAACAAAGTAGGAACAGACTGATACCAATCAAAGTCAAGGTTGAATGCCACAGGATACTCAGGTACTTGGGATAGCAATGCCACAGAATAAACAGGAACTTGGATTAGCAATGCAACAGGATACTCAGGTACTTGGGATAGCAATGCAACAGGATACTCAGGTACTTGGGATAGCAAGGCCACCCACAGAATATACAGGAACTATGATTAGCAATGTAATAGGATGTTACTTGGGATAGCAATGCCACAGGATACACAGGAACTTGTGATAGGAATGCAACAGGATATTCAGGGGATAGCAATGCCACAGGATACACAGGAACTTGTGATAGGAATGCAACAGGATATTCAGGGGATAGCAATGCCACAGGATACACAGGAACTTGTGATAGGAATGCAACAGGATATTCAGGGGATAGCAATGCCACAGGATACACAGGAACTTGTGATAGGAATGCAACAGGATATTCAGGGGATAGCAATGACACAGGATACACAGGAACTTGTGATAGGAAGGCAACAGGATATTCAGGGGATAGCAATGCCACAGGATACACAGGAACTTGTGATAGGAATGCAACAGGATATTCAGGGGATAGCAATGCCACAGGATACTCAGGATCTTGGGATAGCAAGTTGCAGGTACTGCACAGTATTGGTTTGTATAACAGGTAGCAGAGTTCCCAGTACTGATTGGCTTGTTTTAAAGGTTACACAGACTTTGAAAAACTGATAACAGTACTGATTGGTTTGTATAAGATGTATGCAGGATACAGAGACTTGAAATAGCAGTTCACAGTAATTATTGGTTTGTATAACAGGTTGCTGAGAACACAGATTTGAAATGCAGCTTACCAGACACACAGGTTTGGATTGCAGCTTACCAGACTCACAGGTTTAGAGAGGATCCCAGAACAGACAGACTGGATGCAGAGAAATCCATATAATGCCAGAGCACCTGAACAGGGACAGCCCATTTATAGAAGAGCAGCAAGACAGGCGCAAGCAACCAGTAATCACAAAAAGGATGAGCCCTCTAGTGATCAAGGAGTAAGCTGCAGCAGAGGAAATTAAAGGGACAGATACCATCCGGGAAATTATGTGACAGCAGAAAACAAGAAATCAGGAGTGCTGGGTTTAATCCTGGATATGGATATTACAGTTAGGTAGTAGGTGGAGGTGCATGCAGATGTAGTGTTGAGTTGAAGGCTGAAAACAGCCTTATGGGGTTGGATGAATGAGTTGACACAAGGGTCGAGAAATAGATTTGTTTGGCCAGGTTGAAGGCAGAGTTGATCTGAGGATGAATTTATAATGGAGGAAATCAGCAGAGGTCTGTGATTTTCTCCATTGAGATTGAGCAGCCTGTGAACATCTTTGAAGATAGCAATTCTTTTTGATGGACCATGGTTATTGTAAAGTGCATGATGCACAGCAAACTGTGTAGTGTGCCGCTTTGTCAAGTTTTAATTATAGTGCAGAATTATATTGTAAGTCCACAAGGTCTGGAGAACAGAGGGATTAAATGTTGGAGATGAGAGGTTTCCCATAAGAACAAAAGTCTGGATAATAAAAAGAAGGATGGGATAAAGGAAAGCAGTGGAAAGTGCAGCATGGGGACAAAATAAAAGCCTACCCCCTCCTTGTATGTCTCCTGGCCTGGATGTGTGGCTTAAGTGCAGGCCACCATAAGACATGGAATCTGCACCAGTTGTATCAGAGATGGAGAGCCAAGTTTCTGTGAGGGCTAACAAGTTAAATGATCACAAAATGGGGGGCGGAGCAAGCCGGGAAACTGAGCGGTCGCATATAGAGAGAGCTCTGCTCCTACAACATACTTTATTGCCTACTAGACCGCTCAGTTTTACCAAATAATACATAACAAGATTGCTTATGACTCGTAGATCAGTATCTGAGGATTTGCAGAGACAGTGACGAACTGAGGTGGCAACTTGGAGCGTTACCGTTTCATCTACAGCCTCAACTTGCTTCCTGGAGCGGCCAATTTATAGCTAATGTGAAGCGGTGTGAAAATCTAGAGCTAAGCAGAGCTGAACGCAGTGTGACTGTGCCCATGCAGCTCCTCGGAGCTTAATAGAGCCAGACTGAGTTGGGGAGAGTCCCAGATGAAGTCCTATGAAAGCCGACTCCAGAATAGCTATTAAACCCCATTCTGAGGTATTCTTCTGTTTGGAAATCTCTTAGCCTACATAGATCGACATAGGGCGACCAGATGGCTAATGCGGCTGCACAATTTGATCCATAGACTGGAGGCTCATCATGATATTTTTGATCAGGGAGATCAGGTTTATCTGTTGCCCCACACAAGATATTCTCAGAGATGGCCCAGAGACTATGGGGGATAACTCACATAACCCAGATGTCACTCAAGCAATCATCGATGGGAACCAAGCAACTCGAGAACGCAACTTCACAAGCTCCTCATGAACTGAAGATCAGTACAGCGTCCCTCCGCCTGAGAACCCTCATGTGGTCACAGAAGTGCCAAGAAAGGTCGGTTCTTCATTTCTACCCCCCCACACTGATCCTCAAGGTACTTTGGAGTGGTTGATCCAGTACCCCATCATCTCACAGAGGGGGCAGTGTTATTCTGTCCAGGACTTAGTTTGGGACATAATTCTGCAACAATCGATGGACTTGCCCTGCATACAATCTATTGTTGACACCAACAGCAGTACATGTCTGATAGGTATCCACACAATAATATATGCAGCTATACGGTTTTATTATTTAGCTGCTGAGTATCAACATATAAGAAGGTATCTAGAGGTAGCTGTTTCATATTTAGTCCCTGACATACATCTCACATCATAATGGAGTAGCAGACCAGTACATATTCTTTACAGTTAATAATTGTGCTTTTTTAATAATGCCTCCATTAACCTAGCCTTATCCTCCCTGGGACTCCTAGACAACTCTTTGTAAGATTGTTTGCTTCATTCTAACTTTTATGTTCATATGTTGTATCTACCCTAAACAGTTTTTGTTTGTCAATGTGATACTGCCATTTTCGGAAACCTGCGCAGCAGACTTTTTGGGTACTAATAGGGACTACTTGTCGTTATATAATGGTCAATTCAAATTGCAGTAAGAGCAGTATTGATTGCAACTCCTCATATTTATATAATATACCATGTGTGTATTCCTCTTTATATTTCTGTTGCTAGGAAATGATATTACCTAAGTTGCATTTAATATTAGTACAAATGAGTTGTTTCTGTTGGGCCCCTCTCCTCCCTTTCCTGCCGGTACTTGATGCCTGCGGGTCATACCCATACTCCTTTTTTCCACATTGCCCATAGGTGGCATTTCCCTAGGAGAGGGGCTCACCCAGAGGTCCCCTATAACATATTACACGTTAATGTCTCTTACTCTACATAATGTTGCTGAGTGATACTCTCACTCATTTTATAGACAGCGAATCCACTCGTATTACGTGTTGAATTCTCAGTTACCTTCTACTTAACTATGACTCCTCTCTATATCAAAGCCTTATGCTTCCCACAAACCCCCACTTTGGTCATGGATTTTTGTACATGGATAGCTTACATAGTCCCATAAATAAACTTATCCTGTTGCCCCATTACAGTAGGCTCCGCCCTCCTTGCTTTTTCCTTCCCCTTCCATAATTTAAGTGGCTCTGGCCCACTGTAACCCCTCTTCTTTCATGCTCTCTTTGACCTTCTCGTGGTCTTTCTCAAAACTAACTCTCCACTTCAAGACAGGAATTCCTACTTTACAAATCCTATAGAGGTGGAGATTAGATTCCAATCACTAAAATATATAATGAAGTCTCATCTTTCTCTGCCCAAACATATATCTGACACCTCTCTAGACATAACAAGGGTTCCCATTGGTTCAGGCCAACGTTTTAATATTAATACTGTTATGATTACTTTTGAGAGCCTTAAAACTCTTGACTCAATTCGCTGCCTGAAACAGTCATTCCCTCACTAGCTCCATGGATAACCCATATATCATATCACTGTGTGTTATATTTAGATGTCAATCTAATGCATGGGCAAATGTTGTATTTTGTATCTCATTGTTTGTTGAAACTTCAATAAAAATATATTTTAAAAAAAAATGCTCACAAAATGAATAGGTCATGAACCGAAGTAAGCTTGTTGCACATAGATTGTGCGTTCTAAAAGGCAGAGAATTATGCTGTTTTTTAGCAGAAGTTAAATAATGATTTTGAGAGGGTTGTCTAAAATAGTTTTTGGAGGTGTGGTTGAACACAGAAAGAGATAGATGATGCAGCTGGGTTAGGTGAGATATCTCTTGCTGCAAGGTGGTAAGAGAAGGAAAATGAGAGGGTTTCTTATGTTAGTGTCATTGGAATGGATGGATGAGAAAAAAAGAAGGGGCTAGAGGATAGAAGAGAAGGTGAGATACGCATAGTCTGTTGTTTGAGAAAGGAGGAGCAGTGACTTTGTGAAGGGATGATATGGTAAAGGCAAACAGGAGAATGTACAACTTGTTTAACTGACAGGTGAAATTTTGGGAGAAATATGAGAGTACTTGATAGGAAGAGAACATTGTTTTAATGATTATCAGTTGCGCACCCATCCTCAAAGGAATGTTGGCTGCTCGAGGTAGCCAAAAGAATGTTGGCTGTGCGCACAGTTAAAAGAATCAACCTGGATGCAGTGAAGCTGCATCCGAAAGAATCTTTCACCACCCTGCCATTTTCGGAATCCACCAAATGGCAGGGTGGTGAAAGAATATTTCACTACCCTGCCATTTTCGGAATCCACTGGAATGCAGCGTAGGCAAATGAAGGCTTAAAAATAAAAATGCAACCGCCCGCATGAAATAATGAAAAAATGCGTAACCCCTCGCAAGAAGTAAAAAAAAACTAACCGCCTGCAGAAAGTATAACAAAAAAAAACTAACCTCCCGCACAAAGTATTAACAAACACCAAAATCGCCAACATCGCAAAATAATAAAGTAATTAACCCCTAATCCGCAAATAACATAATTAAAATATTAACCCCCTAAACCGCCAACCCCCCACATCGCAATAAACCTAATTAACCTATTAACCCCTAAACCGCCAAACCCCCACATCACAATAAACCTAATTAACCTATTAACTCCTAAACCGTCAACCCCCCACAACGCAATTAACTAACGGCTAGATTACAAGTTGTGCGTTACGGTTTTAACACTGAAAAAATTGGCAATTTCAGCATAAAAACAGTAACGCAGGCATTATGAGTTGTGTCAGTATAGCTATCACAAGCATTTTAGCCTGTAACGCAACATCAATCCGGCACTCATAATAATGAAGTTTTTGTGTGTGATTTCCATAGTATTACAGGTTGTACGTTCAGGCTAAAATGCTTGCGTTACAGCCTATACCGACATGATCTATACCGCCATCTGAGAGCAGTAGTTATGGATTTTGTGTAACAAAAATGTTTCACAAAACTCATAACTAAAGTGTTATAAAGTACACTAACACCCATAAACTACCTATTAACCCCTAAACCGATGCCCTCCCGCATTGCAAACTCTATTTAAAACTTATTAACCCCTAATCTGCCGACCGCCCACATCCCCACCACTATAATAAAGTTATTAACCCCTATTCCGCCGCTCCCCGCCACCGCTGCCACTAACTAAACCTATTAACCCCTAAACCACCAGCCCCCCAGATAGCCACTATTCAATAAACCTATTAACCCCTAAATCACCAGCCCGCCCACATCACCACTAATAAATTAAACTATTAACCCCTAAACCTATAACCCCGTAACTTTAAATTAAAATTACAATATCCCTATCTTAAAATAAATAAAAACTTACCTGTGAAATTAAAAAAACCTAAGTTTAAACTAACAATTAACCTAACATAACTATTATACTAAACTATTATACTAAAATTAAAATAACTACCAATTAAAAAAGCTAAATTGCTGGGGGAACTTCTGGGCAGCGGCCATCTTAGGTCGCATATTCTGAGCTGCTCTTATCTTGTGAGAATTTTTATTAAAATAATCTACGATATTGGGAACCAAAAGAGTTCTGGACCCCAGAACCTAACGTATATCAGAAGTCTGCTTCGATTGAGCCCTCTATTGTTTCACCATGCAGCCCTAATATACCGGGATCTATTTTGAGGCCTCCGCCTCCATTAACCCCCCGGCAGGAGACTGGGAATCCCTGCTGTATCGCAGTCTTTGGAATAAGCTGCAATCTCCCGACTAAACATGGAAGAGATCTATGTGGCAATACATACTTGGATGTCTGACTTTGAGGATATGATGTGCGCCAAATTGGACTGCCTTATTCACTCCATGGGACGCACCCATGAGCAGATGGGGATAACTGAGTCTCATGAAGGGCCTCATATAGAAATGGAGGAATCGAAGGCTACACAAGTAGGGGAGATTCAACCCTCGGATATCTGTGCACAGCGGCATACCGGCTTTCTATCTTTAACTCCGGATCCTCCTGGGGGAGGTGCGGACAAGATGAAGATACCAGGGAGCAAGAGAGAGGCGAACGCAGAGCACTTTAAATTATGTGGTAGTGGGCTGGAGGTCATGGACCCGCATGCTGCTACAGATATGCAGATTAATGGGAAGCCGGGATCTGGTGCGGGCTCCCTGTCTGCTCTGGTCCCTAGCCGGGGAGATGCGGCCGGCTCTCTGGTGGGGGATAGGAGCGGGAAGCTACTGCTCTGCTGGGATCCTGGACTACCAGCGGGTCTCAGAGTCGGGTTGGTGTCACTCCGGGAAATGCAAATACCTCTCTCCAGCTGGAAATCAGAACTGACACTGCGGCGGAGCCTAAACGGTTCCTCCGATAGCCTGAGAGTTGGAGTGGGCTAGGTGAGGACCTGGACTTGAGCTACGTACACTCACTGTGGTAGTTATCATAAGACTTTAGTCCACAATGTGTTTTCTTTTTGCCACTGTGTTAGACCTTCTCACCCGGTTCGCAATATGTGCCCTAAGATTCTACTCGCTATGTGACAATGTGGGCTGTGTCTGATTTCCATGGTCAGTGGCTCAGACGGCGGACAGGGAGAGAATCTCTTTATTTTCTGCTGATAACCTTACTTTAAGGGTTACGTGTGCTACATCCTCTGTTTACACAAACATTCTAAACTAATCTCCATGCCGTTGTTTTTACTAGACTGAGGGCGTAGGGGTCATGTTTCACCTAATTATCTGTTTATATACCATACAGTGTGACACTTACTGCTACTCATAGTGAATGTATTTTATTGGAATAGATTCCTATAATGCAAATAGTCAGACAGTTATTTGTACCACCGCATGAGGGATAGAATTGTACTGATCACTATGCAATTTTTTATTGGTTGAGTGGGATCTATAATTTTATAATCTTAAATATACAGAACTTCTAGATCATTGTGGGAAATGATTTCACTGTGGAATCTAGCCTGTCTCTCTCTTAGAGCTCTGCCACTGTTTCTATAATGCAGTCATATTCAGCTGCTTATTATATATACCGCTACCTGGTCCCATTCCTCACCTAGGTGTACATGAAGTTCACAATTGCCATTTTCATACTTGATATCACTAGTTCATTCTAAATCCCACAGTTCCTTGGCTTACATGTTATTCTATTCTACTAATTGTGTATGAATGGGTTGGAATATCAATTTGCCAACTCATGTTCAATATATAGGTCCAAATGTGACTACTTCAATTATATCTTGTTCTGTTGCATTTACCAGGGACAAGTTCAAGCCTCCATATGTTATGACCTGGTCACTGAAAGTGGGCTAATTCTAAGGTGACTATCTTACCCTGTGTTATCTGTCCTTAAAGAGAAAAGTTGGTCACCTATGATATAGAAGAGGATAAAGTTTGCTGAATATTTCAAGGACAAGTACAAGCCTGCATAGGTTAAGAATTGGTTATTGCATTTAGGCTTATAGCAAGCTGGTTGTTTGTTTTGTGTTATATGTCCTTTTGTAAATGTACTTATGTAAAATGAGGTAATACCCATGGCTAGAAAATGTACCTTTGGGTTAGGATATGCTTTGATCCTACAGATGTGAAGACATACTTGTTTAATTAACTATGTAAATCCTGATGTATGACAAATGGGCATGTTGCCATGATGTTTCTTTCTGAAATTGTATGTTTGTTTGCCATTTTATCTTAAAAAAACTATTCAAAAAAAAAAAAAAGCTAAATTACACGTTAAAAAAAAATTGTCTAAAAATTACAAAAAATAATTAAAAAAAAATATGAAAAATAACTAACACTAAATTATGAAAAATAACAAACGGCTAGATTACGAGTTTTGTGTTATGAGTGAAAAAGCCTCATAACGCTGCTTTTTCACTACCGCTGCTGTTACGAGTTTTGCAGGTATAGCTGTACCGCACACTTTTTTGGCCATAATGCAAAGTAACTACTGCACCTTTCAAAAAAGTCCTTTTTCAATGGGACTTCCATAGCGCCGGTATTACGAGATTTGCCTGGGAGGCCAAAAAGTGAGCGGTACACCCTATACCGCCAAGATTCGTACCGCCATCTAAAGTCAGTAGTTATGAGTTTTACGTTACAAATCTATAGCATAAAACTCATAACTAAAGTGTTACAAAGTGCACTAACACCCATAAACTACCTATTAACCCCTAAACCGAGGCCCTTCCGCATAGCAAACACTAAAATAAAATTATTAACCCCTAAACTGCCGCTCCAAACATCGCCGCCACTATAATAAACATATTAACCCCTAAACCGCTGCACTCCCACATCGCAAACACTAGTTAAATATTATTAACCCCTAATCTGCCGCCCCCAACGTCACTGCCGCCACTATACTAAAGTTATTAACCCCTAAACCTAACCCTAAGTCTAACCCTAACACCCCTAACTTTAATATAATGAAAATAAATCTAAAAAAAAATTACTATCATTCACTAAATAATTCCTATTTTAAACTAAATACTTACCTGTAAAAAAAAACCCTAAGCTAGCTACAATATAACTAATAGTTACATTGTAGCTATCTTAGGTTTTATTTTTATTTCACAGGCAAGTTTGTATTTATTTTAACTAGGTAGACTAGTTAGTAAATAGTTATTAACTATTTACTAGCTACCTAGTTAAAATAAATACAACATTACCTGTAAAATAAAACCTAACCTGTCTTACACTAACACCTAACATAACATTAAAATCAAATAAATTACATTAATTAAATACAATTAACAAAATTACAAAAAAAATAAACACTAAATTACACAAAATAAAAAAGAAATTATCAAATATTTAAACTAATTACACCTAATCTAATAGCCCTATCAAAATAACCCTCCCCCCCTCAAATAAAAAAACCCTAGCCTAAACTAAACTGCCAATAGCCCTTAAAAGGGCCTTTTGCAGGGCATTGCCCCAAAGAAATCAGATCTTTTACCTGTAAAAAAAAAATACAAACAACCCAACAGTAAAACCCACCACCCACACAACCAAACCCCCCAAATAAAATCCTATCTAAAAAACCTAAGCTCCCCATTGCCCTGAAAAGGGCATTTGGATGGGCATTGCCCTTAAAAAGGCATTTAGCTCTTTTACATTGCCCAAACCCTAAGCTAAAAATAAAACCCACCCAATAAACCCTTAAAAAAACCTAACACTAACCCCCGAAGATCCACTTACAGTTTTTGAAGACCGGACATCCATCCTCATAAAGCCGGGAGAAGTCTTCATCCAAGCGGGCAGAAGTCCTCAACGAAGCCAGGAGGAGTCTTCATCTAAGCGGCAAGAAGTAGTCCTCCAGGCAGGCAGAAGTCTTCATCCAGATGGCATCTTCTATCTTCATCCTTCCGACGCAGCCAATAGGATTTTTTCACCTTTAATTCCGATTGGCTGATAGAATTCTATCAGCCAATCGAAATTCAAGGGACGCCATCTTGGATGACGTCCCTTAAAGAAACCTTCATTCTTCAGTAGCCATCAACAGAAGAGGATGCTACATGTCAGATGTCTTGAAGATGGAGCCGCTCTGCGTTGAAAGGATGAAGATAGAAGGTGCCATCTGGATGAAGACTTCTGCCCGCCTGGAGGACCACTTCTTGCCGCTTGGATGAAGACTTTTCCCAGCTTCGTTGAGGACTTCTGCCCGCTTGGATGAAGACTTCTCACAGCTTGATGAGGATGGATGTCCGGTCTTCAAATACTGTAAGTGGATCTTCGGAGGTTAGTGTTAGGTTTTTTTAAGGGTTTATTGGGTGGGTTTTATTTTTAGCTTAGGGTTTGGGCAAATAAAAAGAGCTAAATTGTTTAAAATTACGTGCTCTATCTGAATCATGAAAGTTTATTTTGGCCTAGACTGTCCCTTTAAAGAGGGGTTAGTGTTAGGTTGTTTTAAGTTTTTTTGGGGTGTTTTTTTTTTAGATTAAGGCTAATGGGCAATCTTAAAAGAGTTGAATATCCTTTTAAGGACAGTAAAAGAACTGAATGCCCTTTTAAGGGCAATGCCCATCCAAATGCCCTTTTCAGGGCAATGGGGAGCTTAGGTTTTTTAGATAGGTTTTTATTTGGAGGGTTTGGTTGTGTGGGTGATGGGTTTTACTGTTGGGTGTTGTTTGTAATTTTTTTTACAGGTAAAAGAGCTGATTTCTTTGGGGCAATGCTATTGGCAGTTTAGTTTAGGCTAGGTTTTTTTTTTATTTTGGGGGGGCTTTTTTATTTTGATAGGGCTATTAGATTAGGTGTAATTATTTTAAATATTTGATAATTTCTTTTTTATTTTGTGTAATTTAGTGTTTATTTTTTTGGAATTTAGTTAATTATATTTAATTAATGTAATTGATTTAATTGTAGTGTAATGTAACGTGTTAGTGTAAGACAGGTTAGGTTTTATTGTACAGGTAAATTTGTATTTATTTTAACTAGGTAGTTAGTAAATAGTTAATAACTATTTAATAACTAATCTACCTAGTTAAAATAAATACAAACTTAGCTGTGAAATAAAAATAAAACCTTAGATAGCTACAATATAAGTATTAGTTATATTGTAGCTAGGTTAGGTTTTATTTTATAGGTAAGTATTTAGTTTTAAAAAGGAATTATTTAGGTATTAACTGTAATTTTTATTTATATTTATTTTAATTATGTTAAAGTTAGTAGGTGTTAGGGTTACGTTAGGGTTAGGGTTAGACTTAGGGTTAGGTTTAGGGGTTAATAACTTTAGTATAGTTGCGGTGACTTTGGGGTCGGCAGATTAGGGGTTAATAAGGGTAGGTAGGTAGCAACGACATTGGGGGCGGCAGATTAGGGGTTAATAAGTGTAATGTAGGTAGCGACGACATTGGGGCAGCAGATTAGGGGTTAATAAGTGTAGGTAGGTTGCAGCAAATTAGGGGTTAATAAGTGTAGGTAGCTAGCGACGACATTGGGGGCGGGATATTAGGGGTTAATAAATGTAATGTAGGTAGCGACGACATTGGGGCAGCAGATTAGGGGTTAATAAGTGTAGGTAGGTGGCGGCGATGTCGGGGCGGCATATTAGGGGTTAATAAGTGTAATGTAGGTGTCGGCAATGTCGGGGGCGGCAGATTTGGGGTGTTTAGACTTGTGGTTTATGTTAGGGTGTTAGGTGTAAACATAACTTTTCTTTCCCCATAAGAATCAATGGGACTGCGTTACGGAGCTTTACACTTTTTTTTTTAGCTGGCTCTCCCCATTGATGTCTATGGGGAAATGGTGCACGAGCACGTAAAAGCAGCGATGGTATTTGTGTGCGGTATGGAGCTCAACGCTGCCATATTGCCTGCTAACGCCGGGTTTTTGCAAACCTGTAATAGCAGCGCTATAGGGAGGTGAGCGGTGACAATAACTTGAAAATTATTACCAAGCAGCTCATAACGCAAAACTCGTAATCGAGGTGAAACTAAATGATCAAAATAAAAACAATTACACCTAATCTAATAGCCCTATAAAAATTTAAAAGACCCCGCAAAAATAAAAATAACCAATAAACTACCAATAGCCCTTAAAGGGCATTGACCTAAAGAAATCAGCTCTTTTACCTGGAAAAAAACAAGGGCTATTGGCAGTTTAGTTTAGGCTAGGTTTTTTTTTTATTTTGGGGGGGCTTTTTTATTTTGATAGGGCTATTAGATTAGGTGTAATTATTTTAAATATTTGATCATTTCTTTTTTATTTTGTGTAATTTAGTGTTTATTTTTTTGGAATTTAGTTAATTGTATTTAATTAATGTAATTGATTTAATTGTAATGTAATGTAACGTGTTAGTGTAAGACAGGTTAGGTTTTATTTTACAGGTAAATTTGTATTTATTTTAACTAGGTAGTTAGTAAATAGTTAATAACTATTTAATAACTAATCTACCTAGTTAAAATAAATACAAACGTATCTGTGAAATAAAAATAAAACCTTAGATAGCTACAATATAAGTATTAGTTATATTGTAGCTAGGTTAGGTTTTATTTTATAGGTAAGTATTTAGTTTTAAAAAGGAATTATTTAGGTATTAACTGTAATTTTTATTTATATTTATTTTAATTATGTTAAAGTTAGTAGGTGTTAGGGTTACGTTAGGGTTAGGGTTAGACTTAGGGTTAGGTTTAGGGGTTAATAACTTTAGTATAGTTGCAGTGACTTTGGGGTCGGCAGATTAGGGGTTAATAAGGGTAGGTAGGTAGCAACGACATTGGGGGCGGCAGATTAGGGGTTAATAAGTGTAATGTAGGTAGCGACGACATTGGGGCAGCAGATTAGGGGTTAATAAGTGTAGGTAGGTTGCAGCAAATTAGGGGTTAATAAGTGTAGGTAGCTAGCGACGACATTGGGGGCGGGATATTAGAGGTTAATAAATGTAATGTAGGTAGCGACGACATTGGGGCAGCAGATTAGGGGTTAATAAGTGTAGGTAGGTGGCGGCGATGTCGGGGCGGCATATTAGGGGTTAATAAGTGTAATGTAGGTGTCGGCAATGTCGGGGGCGGCAGATTTGGGGTGTTTAGACTTGTGGTTTATGTTAGGGTGTTAGGTGTAAACATAACTTTTCTTTCCCCATAAGAATCAATGGGACTGCGTTACGGAGCTTTACACTTTTTTTTTAGCTGGCTCTCCCCATTGATGTCTATGGGGAAATGGTGCACGAGCACGTAAAAGCAGCGATGGTATTTGTGTGCGGTATGGAGCTCAACGCTGCAATATTGCCTGCTAACGCCGGGTTTTTGCAAACCTGTAATAGCAGCGCTATAGGGAGGTGAGCGGTGACAATAACTTGAAAATTATTACCAAGCAGCTCATAACGCAAAACTCGTAATCTAGGTGAAACTAAATGATCAAAATAAAAACAATTACACCTAATCTAATAGCCCTATAAAAATTTAAAAGACCCCGCAAAAATAAAAATAACCAATAAACTACCAATAGCCCTTAAAGGGCATTGACCTAAAGAAATCAGCTCTTTTACCTGGAAAAAAAACAAAGACCCCCCAACAGTAAAACCCACCACCCAACCAACCACCCAAAATGAAAAACCTAACTCTAACAATAACCTTAACTACCCTTTGTCCTGAAAAGGACATTTGTATGGGCATTGCCCTTAAAAGGGCAATCAGTGCTTTTACATTGCTCTGAAAAGGGTATTCAGCTCTTTTACCTAAAGCCCAAACCCTAATCTAAAAAAAAACTCACCCAAAAATATTTTTAAAAAACCTAACACTAATCCCCTAAGATCCACTCACAGTTTCTGAAGTCCGGACATCCATCCTCATCCAGGCGGCGAGAAGTCTTCATCCAGGCAATGAGAAGTCTTCATTAGACTTGTGCGCTGCTAAAAAATTCGGTTTGTTTCGATTTCAATTATTTAAAAATAATTTCAATTCGGCAAATTAGTTTAGTTAAGTTTAAAAAAAATAATTGTTTCCACAAATTAGTTACGTTTTGTTAAATCGGTTTCGGATCTGTTCATTTTTTTGGATCCATTCTTATTTCATATGCATTATTCTATTCTGAAGTTATAGAATAATGCATATGAAAGAATGGATCCAAAAAACAAACAATTTAACGTAACTAATGTGCCGGCGATTGCAGAAAGAAAATTATGTAAAACCACCACCGCCGCCACCCACACCGCCACTAAATAAAGCTATTAACCCAAAAAACAACTGTCCCCCACATCACTAACACTATCTAAACCTATTAACCCCTAAACCACTGCCCCCCACATTGCCAACACTAATTAAACCTATTAATCCCTAAACTGCAGTTCCCCGACATCGCCAACACTAATTAAACCTATTTACCCCTAAACCGCACCCCCCACATCACCAACGCTACCTAAACCTATTAACCCCTAAACCGCCATTCCCAAACATTGCCAACACTAACTAAATCACTAAATAAAGAATTAACCCCTAAACCGCAGTTCCCCGACATCACTGACACTAACTAAACCTATTAGCCCCTAAACCGACCCCCCCCTCATCGCCAACACTATCTAAACCTATTAACCCCTAAACTGCCTACCCCCACATTGCAACAACCTAAATTAAGCTATATTAACCCCTAAACCTAACCCTAAACCTAACACCCTCTAACTTTAACATAATTAAAATAGACCTAAGTTAAAGTTACAATTATTATCTAAATAATACCTATTTAAAACTAAATACAAACTTACCTGTGAAATAAAAATGAAATAAAAATGAAACCTAAGCTAGCTACAATATATCTAATAGTTATATTGTAGTTAGATTAGGTTTTATTTCACAGGTAAGTTTGTATTTATTTTAACTAGGTAGACTAGATAGTAAATCGTTATTAAACTATTTACTAACTACCTAGTTAAAATAAATACAAACTTACCTGTGAAATAAAAGTAAAACCTAAGCTGCCTTACACTTAATCCTAACATTACAAAAATAAAAAAAACTATAATTACAAAAATAAAAAAAATACCATTACAAAAAATGAAAAACACTAAAATTACAAAAAAAAAAAACCTACCACTACAAAAAATAACAAACAAAATTATGCAAAACAAATTATTCCTAAATATAATACCCCCTTTAAAAAAAAAAAAAAAACACCCGGAAATAAAAAAAACCCTAATCTATAATAAACTACCTTTTGTAGGCCCTTAAAAGGGCCTTTTGTTAAACCTAATTTACCCATTGCCCTGAAAAGGGCATTTGCATGGGCTCTTTTAGTGCCCATTAAAAATAAAAAAAATGGCTTTTCTAAAAAAAAACAAGAACACCCCAAAAAGATAAAAACATTACACAAAATAACATACGAATTATCCAAAATAATAAAAATTATTCCTATTCTAATACCCCGTTTAAAAAAAAAAAAAAACCCAAAATAAAAAAACCTAATCTATAATAAACTATCAATAGCCCTTAAAAGGGCCTTTTGTAGGACATTGCCCTAAAGAAATCAGCTCTTTTGCTACAAAATAAAAACAAACACCCCCTAACATTACAAACCCCCATCCCCCTAAACCCACAAAATGAAAAACCTAACTAAAACAACCTAATCTACCCATTGCCCAGAAAAGGGCATTTGTATGGGCATTGCCCTTAAAAGGGCATTCAGTTCCTTTACTGTCCTTAAAAGGATATTCAACTCTTTTAAGATTGCCCATTAGCCTTAATCTAAAAAAAAAACACCCCAAAAAAAACTTAAAACAACCTAACACTAACCCCTCTTTAAAGGGACAGTCTAGGCCAAAATAAACTTTCATGATTCAGATAGAGCACGTAATTTTAAACAATTTTCCAATTTACTTTTATCACCAACTTTGCCTTGTTCTCTTGGTATTCTTAGTTGAAAGCTTAAACTAGGAGGTTCATATGCTAATTTCTTAGACCTTGAAGCCCACCTCTTTTCAGATTGCATTTTAACAGTTTTTCACCACTAGAGGGTGTTAGTTCACGTATTTCATATAGATAACACTCTGCTCGTGCACGTGAAGTTATCTGGGAGCAGGCACTGATTGGCTAGACTGCAAGTCTGTCAAAAGAACTGAAAAAAGGGGCAGTTTGCAGAGGCTTAGATACAAGATAATCACAGAGGTTAAAAGTATATTATTATAACTGTGTTGGTTCTGCAAAACTGGGGAATGGGTAATAAAGGGATTATCTATCTTTTAAAACAATAAAAATTCTGGTGTAGACTGTCCCTTTAAGTACTCACAGTTGCTGAAGTCTGGCTTGAACGATCTTCATCCCAGCGGCTCCATCTTCATTCAGGTGGCTCCATCTTCATTCATCGAGGGACCAGCATCTTCTTCATCCCTGTGGAGGTCCAGGCAAAGGTCCATGCGGAGGTCCATCGATCCGACGTGGAGGTCCTCTTCATGCGATTGTCCGCCGCACACTGAGGATTCAAATGCAAGGTACCCCTTTTATACTGGGGGTACCATTGCATTCCTATTGGCTGAAAAAATGTAATTAGCCAATAGGAATGAGAGCTGCTTAAATCCTATTGGCTGTTCAAATCAGCCAATAGGATTTCAGCGGCTCTCATTCCTATTGGCTGATTTGTTTGTTATTTTGTGTAATGTGTTTTTTTTTCTTTTTGGGGTGTTTTTTTTTTTAGAATAACCATTTTTTTTATTTTTAATGGGCAGTAAATGAGCTGAATGCCCTTTTAAGGGCAATGCCCTAACACTAAAAATACCTAAACTACCCATTGCCCCTAAAGGGGCATTTGTATGGGCACTGCCGGTAAAAGAGCATTCAGCTCTTTTTCTGCCCTTAAAAGGGCAATCAGCTCTTTTACAACCCATTTAATCCCTAATTTAAAAAATAAAAATAAATAAAAAAAAATCTTAAGACTAAGCCCCAAATAGGTACTCACCGTTCCTGAAGTCTGGCGGAGAAGGTCTTCTTCCAGGCGGATCCATCATCTTCAATCTTCATCCGGAGCGAATGCGGCACGGAGTGGAGGTGAAGAGCAGGCTTCCCTGATGCACGGAACCTCAGCAGCGGTCCTCAGTGGCAGTCCTCAGAGGCGGTCTTCAGCGGTGGCAGACCACAGCGGCGTGGAGACTCCTCTTCATGCGATCGTATGTTGCACACTGAAGATTAAATGCAAAGTACCTCATATTTATCAGGGTACATTGCATTCCTATTGGCTGAAATTTTTAAATCAGCCAATAGGATGAGAGCTACTGAAATGTTATTTTCTGATTTGAACAGCCAATAGGATTTCAGTAGCTCTAATCCTATTGGCTG
This sequence comes from Bombina bombina, assembly GCF_027579735.1. Taxonomy (NCBI): domain Eukaryota; kingdom Metazoa; phylum Chordata; class Amphibia; order Anura; family Bombinatoridae; genus Bombina; species Bombina bombina. The sequence continues at coordinate 1,029,124,835 of NC_069499.1, forward strand.
ATTTAAAAATTTCAGCCAATAGGAATGCAAGTTACCCCAAATTGAATGCGGAGATTGGATGAAGAGGAGCCTCCACGCCGCTGAGGATCGCTGCCGCTTAAGATCATCGCTGAGGACCACCGCTCCTGATCCACGTATCAGGGAAGATCGCTCTGCACCTCCGCTCCACACTGATTTCCCTCTGAATGAAGATAGAAGATGATGGGGCCGCCTGGAAGAAGACCTTCACCGCCGGACTTCAGGAATGTTGAGTACCTATTTGGGGCTTAGTTTTAGGATTTTTTTTTTATTTTTGGGGTTATTTTTAAGATTAGGGATTTAATGGGCTGTAAAAGAGCTGAATGCCCTTTTAATAGCAATGCCCATACAAATGCCCCTGTAGAGGCAATGGATAGCTTAGGTTTTTTGGGTGTTAGGTTTTTTATTTATGGGGAGTTAGTTGGGTGGGGGGGTTTACTGTTAGGGGGTAAGTGGTAATTTTTTTTAAGTAAAAGTGGGGTTTAACTTAGGGCAATGCCCTACAAAAGCCCCCTTTAAGGGCTATTGATAGTTTAGTATTAGATTAGGGGGTGTTTTTATTTTGGGGGAGATTTTTTATTTTTATAGGGGTTTAGGTTTTATAGGGGTATATAGTTTAGGTTTAATTTTTTTATTTTGGATAGCCTTGTTTATTTTTATCTGTAATTTTACTTTTTTATTTTTTGTAACTTTAGCTTTGGGTTTGTATTTTTTAAACATAGACTGCCCACTGGGCAAACTTATCACCTAGTATTTACTGTATATATACTGTATATAGAGGTTTAGATACACAGGTATAGGTGTAAACAGATATGTATAGAAATATGTATTTATAATAAAAATAACTTTGTCCTGTATATAAAGAACTTATTATGTAATGTAAAAAATCCTGTTGGATTAGAGTGCAAGCGAAAAGTGTTGTTTTTTTTTCTTCTACACTCTCTATTAAAGTCTATAGGGCAAATGTTTTAGCAAGTTTGCGATATACGAAGTCCGGAAGTTAGCATGTTTTACTTTCAACTTGTAATATGCACACTATCTGACGCAAAATGTACACTAAAGTGGGTTGACTTGTAATCTAGCCCTTACTGTAAAGCAAACTGAACAGAAAAAAAGAATGAATAAAAATCCACAAAGTACTTGGAGGAAAATAAGGAGAAGGTTTTATGCACACTTTCTGAGGCACCAGCTCATACTGAGCATGTGCACAAGCTAACAGGGTATATATACTTGTTAGAGGTCCTCTCTGTGGTCAGGTACAACTTGTCCCTAATCAGTATTCTGCACTTCACCTAGAACTGAGTATTTCACCATTCAAGGCCTTGAAGAGCAAAATCAGACACACACAGAATACAGTCTAAGTCGGCTCTGTGCTGTGCTTATAAAGGTAAAATGGTTACATGGTAACACAGTATAATAAGGTAAAATAGTGGTTACAAGACAAAAATGAGTCATATGGTTATATATATACTTACATTACCCCCTTTTAACAGAATAACATACAAAAGGTGAAAGGGTCATTGAGTTACTCTCGTGTGAGCAATCAATGTAGTAGGTGACAAATAGCCTTGAATTAAATAATATTTGTGATTTAGTAAGGGAATGTCTACCTATCCTTACTATGGATCCAGCTCTGGAAAACATTGAATCTACAGGTTGCAGGTTTGTGGCAAGAAAAGCGAGAACCATTGGTAACATGGTTGTACCCTCTTACCTTCCTACAAAGAATGTTAGGACTTGGTTAACAGGGAGAAAGGGTTTCTATAAATGTAAAGCTAGGAAATGCAAAACCTGTAACTATGTTATGGAGGGTGACACTTTCAATTCTACTGTAACTAGCAAAACATACACAATGAGATATAGTTTAAATAGCAGTTCCATTCATGTAGTATAGCCCCTTACCTGTAGGGGGTGCAACATACAATATGTTGGAAAAACTAAATGAGTTCTGAGCTTTGGACCAGATTAGGGACATAGAAAATCTGGATATCTTTACTCCAGTCGCTAAACATTTAAAAAATATGCATGAGGCAAATGCCTCTTTTGTCCATACAATCCATTGATCATGTACCCCGACCCAGGAGGGGGGGGGGGTGATAGAGAATATACACTTAGTTACAAAGAGGCCCAGTGGATTTTCAATCTCCACACTAAACACCCCTTAAGCATTAATATGGAGACTGATGTTAATCTTTTAATCTAATTGACCTTTGTTCTCTATCTCTATGATCAACCCATAAGGAGTTACAATGTAAATAGGTATTTAAGTATTCCACTATTTAATGTGTATTCCAGGGTAGCAATGCTAGAATTATAACAAATAAATGTATATGTACTGTGTAAAGTAAGGAATTTTTCAGGTATGAAGGGTCAATGCAATTAACGTTTTTTAATGTTGTATGTTCCTTTAAATAGGGGTGAGAGAAATGCAATAGTCAGCAGTGAACATGTCTGTTTCCTGCTTTCTTTGACCCTTCTGCCTTGATGTGATAGCCTTTGGACTTTTGTTTTTATACTGCATGCCTCAATAAATTGTTGCTTTTTATTGGAAGCTCCTTGGCAAAGTTTTTTTGTTACCATTTGGCTCCTGTATGATACATTTGGGCAAGGCCGCGCTGCCAGGATGTATAAAAAAAGGAGCCAAATGGTAACAAAAAAATGCCTCGGGCCCCGCGGTCAGGGGGGCCCTGAAAAAGTAATACATTTTTTTATTTTAATATTTTTTTTAAAATTATATATATTTTTTATATATACTTTTTTAGTGCCTTTTTTTTGGGGGGGGGGGGGGCGCGTTCATTTTTTTTGACAGACACACACGGGGCATGCCAGGTGACAGCAGCATCAGCATCTGAATGATTGGAGGATATAACTTTTATTCTCCAATCATTCGGTGCTGTCACTGACGAGGAGGCGGAGCAAGGCACCGGAGGGCGGAGGCAGAGCATAGGCAGCAGAGTGAGGACTCGTAGCCAGGTGAGGAGCCCATAACTGGATTTCTCTCTATTTAGCTAATCTCTTGCTTATTACTAAACAAACACTTTCAAGGGAGGTTAAAAATGAAATAAACACAACAATACCAAGTGTTGTAAATCGTTATACTTATTTACCTTGCTATTGTTGCATATGCAGCAGAAAAATGTTATCTGTATTTTTTTTTTGAAAGGCAAAGATATGGCAAGTAAATCAATGCTCTTAGGTACAGGAGGCAACCATGTCTATGCTAAATTATATGTGCTTTAATTTTTACATCTAGAGCACATGACTAGACGGAACAGCAATGTCACAAAAAGCTATTTTACAGTCCCTGTAGCATGTGCACACAATGTAAAAAAACAAGAGCTTGAATACCTTGGTACAGGCATGGTGACTCCTTTAGCTATGATAAGTGCTTAATTCATTGTATCTCACTGTATTAAATTAATTAGTTTTAAAAAGTAATTTGAACATTACTTTAAATTTTTAATTAAACAAAGGAAAGTGTGGAATTGTCCCCATTACAGGTCTGGGACCCAAATATATTTGACATTTTGGAATGGATTTGAACCCAAAACCCCCAAGGTACAGTGCATTGCCCCATTTCTTTTAAGTATTTTTGTTCTGGGTAGAGGCCCCGGCTGTCAATCTGCCTAGGGACCTGCACTCGCTAGGGCTGGCCCTGGCGTCTCTGTAATGTTCTTGTTATCATAAGAAAACACATAAAAATTAGGCCCAGTTCAACTCAACTGTTCCTAATTGTCAGCATAATTCTTCATTATATACATAAACAGTTGTTCCAATAGAACAAATGGTATATTGCAATATATACTATGTTATAGTGATCCACATTAGTGGATTTATGTTTATATATATATATATATATATATATATATATATATAAAATGTTGTGCATTACCTTAAATTATTTTATTTTTTTTCATTGGGGTTGGGGGCGGGGAGAAAGGGGGGCCCCATTTTGTCATCCTGCCTTGGGCCCTGCAATGGCTAGGGCTGGCCCTGTATCCTGGCTGTCAGATGATGCCATGGACTTTCTCTCCCTGCACTTCCAGTTTTCTGTAGCGTCGTGATGAAGACACTGTCTGCTTGGGCTCCTGGACCGAGGATTCGGCATTGGCAAGCTGAATGACTGTACACACGCTGAAGAGACGCCCGGGTACCATGGAGGAGGTAAGCGCCACTGTTGTGGTTTTCCATGTAGTAGGTGACTAGGGATGGGCAAATGTTTCGCAACATTCGAAAAACGGCACGAATTTTAACACATTTGTTCATTCGAATCGAATTTCGAATGTTTACATAACATTCTAACATTCGATTTTCGAATGTTCGGTTTTGAATTTTACGATTACATTCAAAAATATTCTTTTCGAAAAATTCGAATTTAGATTGTAATAGTATTTCTAATGCTTTTTCTTTAAATGTAATATTCGAATTATGCAATATTCGAATTCGAAAAATTTGAATTTAGATTGTAATAGTATTTCTAATGCTTTTTCTTTAAATGCAATATTCGAATTATGCAATATTCAAATTCGAAAAATTCGAATTTAGATTGTAATAGTATTTCTAATGCTTTTTCTTTAAATGTAATATTCGAATTATGGAATATTCAAAAAATTTGAATTTATATTCGAATTTGAAAAATTAGAATTTATATGTTTGTAATAGTATTTCTAATGCTTTCTTTAAATGTAATATTCGAATTATGCAATATTCTATATGGAAACATTCAAAATGATATATTTGTATCTATTACGTATCAATTTACTAGATTCCCGCCCTACCACATGAACTATTGAACTTCTGAATAGTATTTGTTAAGTAGAATGTAAAATTTGAAATTTCGAAAACTGTAAATAACATTCAATTTTCGAATTTTTAAGAATATTCGTTCTTATTAACATTCGGATTTAGAATTCGAATTTCGGTAATAACATTCGTTCTACATTTGAAATTCTAAAATTTACACATTCGCCCATCCCTATAGGTGACCCAATGAAAAATATTTAAATATTGAACATGGTGCTGTCTGTGACCTCATACCCATAAGTATACTACAAGGCCAACTGTAGGTTGTAGTGCAACTCGGAAAAGGGAAGGTAATTGGATATAAATAACATCATAATAGTTCTGCTTATGGGTTGCGTCTTGAAAGAGAGACTGGTCAGGTAGTTAGGAGAAGCAGTTACTTTGTTAATATGGAGTAAACGAGCAATCATCATTTTAAAACAGGTAAAAGCTATATAAATGGCACAAAAAATTGTAAATCTATTAATTACAAGGTAAGCCTAATACAAAGGTATAGCATTGAGGGAGGTATTTCAACAGTAATTGGAGTAAGAATATATGTGAGAATACTGTAGAGAAATTCATACACACTTATTGCTACAATAGTTAACTATAATACAAAGCCGAATAGGCCCATAGGGCACAATTTGTCACTGCATTTTGGTAGGTCTCCCCAGTACTCTCTGTCTACCTCCCAGAATCCCCAAAATACTGGTCTATCTGCACAGGGACCTAGCCTGCTCCCCCATCCACCCCAAACAGCTCTTTATTTCTCAACCTGCATAGGTACCACCCCCAAACAGCATTATCAGTTCCCTCCTCTTATACTCTCTTCACAGTAAATCATAACATGGGCACAGCACAAGCATCTCTGGGTGGCCTCTTATCACTGTAAGAATAGTCTTTGTCCTCTTAGAGCTCCACCTCCCTCAGACATTCTGCTTAAATATCATAGTCTATTTGCACTTGGGGTGCTTTGCACATGGGGAAGTGTCCATCTGCAGGTACTTGCTGGAAGTACAATGTTTTGTTCAGGGGTAGACAAGGGCAGTGGCCACATTCCATACTAAGCAGACGCTTGAGTCAGAAGGAATCTAAGAAGGAAACAAAACAGCACAAGCTGAACATGCACTCTGATACAATCACAATTATGCCCATCAGATTTTTTTATTTTTTTTTCAGCATCCCAATTTTCTCTAATTTCTTAACGTGTCTTTTGTAATTTAAAGCCAGGGAAGCATTGTGGGGTATATAATACAGGCTGAATATATTAATTGCACTTCTACAGCTATTCTACATAGCTTTAAATGACCTTAAACATGACCATTATGCCAGAAAAAACTGCTATACTTTATCAAGAGGATGTGTGGCTATGCTAGATAACTGTTGCTAAGGCTTGCAACAACAATGAGAAATAAAACAGTCAATAAAAACATTTTCTTTTAAATTAATTTCTTCACACACTCATCCTTGAGCTGCTAAAAATTAACCTAATGCTACTCTATTCTGCAAACCTACGACATGTAACTAATTCATACAACCTCAATTCTCTTGCACTCCTGTATGAGGGAAGGAAATAGTCATTACATTGTTAAAAGTACAAAATCTCTTTAAAGGTAAAGACATCTTTATGGTTAGATCATTCCCTTTGCTGACAGACACATGGAATTACAAAACCCAAATAGCAGATGCCATCCAAGTTTATAAGGGGGAATACATATGCTTTAGTACCACAGATCCAATAAGACCCATTGTAAGTAGATAATATATCATCAGTACCATCATAATTATACCACTCCCTAAACTCATATTTATCTGTATAGCTGTTATAAATTGCTAGCTAAGGTGTGTCCTTTATGTCTTTATTTAGAGTAGTTTGATTATAGACTAAGGTATGATTGCATTGGGAAATTCTTACAAAAACTTCCTGTTCTCATACCTTTCTCCATTGTAAGACATTGGGGCCTATCTATCAAGCTCTGAATGGATGCCCGTGTTTCTGGTGAGCCTGCAGGCTCGCCATAAACAGCAGTTATGAAGCAGCGGTCACATAGACCGCAGCTCAATAACCCTGTCCGCCTGCTCTGAGCAGGCGGACAGACATTGCCGGAATTCAACCCGATCGAGTACAATCGGGTTGATTGACACCTCCCTGCTGGTGGCCCATTGGCCGCGAGTCTGCAGGGGGCGGCGTTGCACCAGCAGCTCTTGTGAGCTGCTGGTGCAATGCTGAATACGGAGAGCATATTGCTCTCCGTATTCAGCGTGGTCTGGCGGACCTGAACCGCACTGTCGGATCAGGTCCGCCAGACTTTGTTAAACAGAGGCCATCATCTCTTTATCCAAATATTAAGGGGCAGTATAGAAACACGGGGAACCCATCTGTGTTCTAGAAAAGTGAAGGGTTTGGCATATTCTTAGATATTGCAGCATTCTCTTTCAACTATAAAGGTGCAAACATACTCTCTATACTTTCTATACTCAGTAGACCATACAATAGGGTATGATACTGCAAGCTTTAGAGTTACACCCCTGTCTGAAAGATTATTTTGTTTATGTGCATATTGTTTCCAAAATACACATTGGTACATGAAATATCCCCCATAATCAAATGGCCATGGAACCATAGGAACTACAGAGTGTGTTCATACAAATAAGCATTCTTTTCAGTAGACAATAACTAAAAATAACACAATTACAAGAGAATACAAAATAAGCAATCAACTAGATTACAAGTTGTGCGCTAAACCGGGTGCGTAAATAACGCAAAAAAATTAGCGTTATCGCACTTTCCATAGCGCTGCCATTACAAGTTACACAAAAACCTCCTTGTGCTGTGCACAAAAGCCAAGGCCTGAGTTTACCTGCTCATGCACGCTTTCCCCATAGACATCAATGGGGAGAAAGTGTTAGAAAAAAACTAACACCTGCGATTGCGGAATGGTGATCGCCGTAACGCAACCTTATTGATGTCTATGGGGAAAATAAAAGTTATGTTAAAACCTAACACCCTAACATAAACCCCTAGTATAAATACTCCTAAACCACCGCCCCGACATCACCAACACTAAATAAAATGATTAACCCCTAAACTGCCTCCCTCTGAAATCGCCAAAACTACTTAAAACTATTAACCGCTAAAACGCCACCCCCCCACATCACTAATACTATAATAAAACTATTAACCCCTAAACCACCGCCCCCCACATCACAACTAATAAACTAAACCTATTAACCCCTAAACCGCCGGCCCCCCACATCGCTACTAATAAATTAAACCTATTAAACCCTAACCCGCTGCCCCCCTACATTGCAACACATTAAATTAAACTATTAACCCCTAAACCTAACCACCCCCTAATTTTAAATTAAATTTACAATATAACTATCTATAAATAAATAAAAACTTACCTGTGAAATAAAAAAAAAACTAAGTTTAAACTATAAAGTAACCTAACATTACTATTTTAAAACAAATAAATTAACGAAAAATAAATAAACCTAAATTAAAAATTAAAAAAAATCCTAACACTACGAAAAAAATAACAAATTACAAAAAAATGAAAACTCTAAAATTACGAAAAATAAAAAACGAAATTATCAAAAATAAGAACAATTAAACCTAATCTAATACCCCTATAAAAATAAAAAAGCTTCCCACAAAATAAAAACACCCCCTAAGGCTTAAGCTAATAATAAACTACCAATATCCCTTAAAAGCACCTTTTGTAAGGTATTGCCCTAAGTTAAACATCTATTTTACCGAAGAAAAATACTAAGTCCCCCTAGCAGTAAACCTCCCCACCCAACCAACCCCCCAAAATAAATGGGCATTGCCCTTAAAATGGCATTCAGCTCTTTTACTGCCCATCCCTAATCTTAAAAAAAAACACCCCAAAAAATAAAAAAACTTACACTAACCCCAGGAAATCTACTCACTGTTCCTGAAGTCCGGACATCCATCTTCATCCAGGCGGCGAGAAGTCTTTGTCCAGGCGGCGACATCTTCATCCATCGCAGGGGCATCTTCTATCTTCATCCTTGTGGTGCAGAGCTGTAGTACACTGAAGCTTGAATGCAAGGTACCCAATTAAAAATGGGGTACCTTGCATTCCTATTGGATGACATTTTCAAATCAGCCAATAGGATGAAAGCTACTGAAATCCTATTGGCCGTTCAAATCAGCCAATAGGATTTCAATAGCTCTCATCCTATTGGCTGATTTGAAAATGTCAGCCAATAGGAATGCAAAGTACCCCATTTTTAAACGGGTACCTTGCACTCAAGCTTCAGTGTACGGCAGTGACCTTATGAAGAGGATCCTCCATGATAGATGTCCGCTCCGCCCGGCGACGATGCTCCGTGCCTCCACAGCTTCGTGCCTCCGGGATGAAGATAGAAGATGCCCCCACGATGGATGAAGATGTCGCCGCCTGGATGAAGACTTCTCGCCACCTGGATGAAGATGGATGTCTGGACTTCAGGAACTGTGAGCAGATTTACTGGTGTTAGTGTTAGGTTTTTTAAATTTTTTGGGGTGCGTTTTTTTTTTAGATTAGGGATTGGCAGTAAAAGAGCTGAATGTTAGTAATGTTAGTAATGTTAGTTTTTTTAATTATTAGTCGTAGTGTTACGATTTTATAATATTGTAATGTTATTTTTTTATTTTTAATCGTAGTGTTTTATAATTTTGTAATGTTAGGTTTTTTTTATTTTTCATTTCTTTCATTTATTTAAAATAGTAATGTTAGTTTAAAATATAGTTTAAACTTATTTTTTTTTATTTCACAGGTAAGTTTTTATTTATTTAAAGATAGTTATATTCTAAGTTTAATTTAAAGTTAGGGGGGTGTTAGGTTTAGGGGTTAATAGTTTAACTTAGTGTGTTGCGATGTGGGGGCCCTGCGGTTTAGTGTTTAATTGGTTTAGTTTATTAGTAGCGATGTGGGGGACCAGTGGTTTAGGGGTTAATAGTTTTATTATTTAGTGTTGGCGATGTGGGTGAGCTGCAGTTTAGGGGTTAATAAGTTTAATATAGTATTTGCGATGCGGGAGAGTGGGAGTAGGGGTTAATAGGTAGTTTATGGGTGTTAGTGCACTTTGTAACATTTTAGTTATGAGTTTTGTGAAACATTTTTGTTTTGCAAAATCCATAACTACTGGTCTTAGATCGCGGAATAGATCACGACAGTATAATCTATAATGTTAGCGTTATAGCCTGCCCGAACAACCTGTAATACGGCACTATGGAAAATCCTGCACTCAAACATCATTTTTTGAGTGCGGAATGGATTGTTGCATTACAGGCTAAAACACTTGCATTATAGCTATACTGTTGCGACTTGTAATAAGGCAGACCTGCCATTCCACGCATAATGGCCAGTCTTTCAGCGGTATAGCCGTTCCGCACTATAACGCAAAACTTGTAATCTAGGTGAATATGAGTAAATAAGTTAAAACATTACTCCACTGGTTATCTGGGTAGTAAACAACTCCAACAGTCAAGACACTCAGGACAGTGAAGATAAGGATAGCCTTTATGTTCTGAAGACACATCATAGGAAACTGTCATAGGTTACTCAGAGATAACTTCTGGGGCTGGTACCAGCTTGCAATCCAAATAATGGATCCAAGAAGATGGTTCAGCAGCTTTTACTGCAGTATTAGTGGTTTAGCAAACTTAGCAAAGTTTTTTTTCATCTAGGCACCAGATATTAATTTGTTTTAGAACTTTTACTTCAATCTTTTGGAGAGTGCACTATGGAATTTGTATCTGTACAGCTTTACCTAAGTATGGAAAACTCAAAAATCATTTTTTTTTTTTTTATTATTTTGTTAGCATACATCTTCATGATCTCAACCTGCAAATACAAATATTTTGTTAATAATTTGTCTGGTCATTTTAGGTTCACTTTCTTACTTCAGATCAATCTCCCAAATCACATAAATCAAGATACTCATCAAGATAATCCCTCCCCTTTGTTTGTGTGAAACACACTGTGTGTCAAGCAAACACAATATGACAGCAAGCTAAAAGACAATCCATGCAATCCTAAAAGGACAAGGATCTACCAAATAATGCTAAAATCATATAAAGTGGATATAAAAATTCTACAAAGCCCTGTTAAAATGTCAAGTTTCTGTGATGAAAAATGAGACAAAGATAAATCATTTCAGAACTTTTTCCGCTTTAATGTGGCCTATAAACTGTACAACTCAATTGAAAAACAAACTGAAATCTTTTAGGTAGAGGGAAGAAAAAATATAAAAATAAAATAATATGGTTGCACTTTGTTGAAGCACCTTCTTTTGAATTTATTACAGCACTCAGTCTTTTTGGGTATGAGTCTATCAGCATGGCACATTTTGACTTGGCAAGATTTGCCCACTCTTCTTTGCAAAAACACTCTAAATCTGTCAGATTGCGAGAGCATCTCCTGTGCACAGTCCTCTTCAGATCACCCCACAGATTTTCAATCGGATTCAGGTCTGGGCTCTGGCTGGGCCATTCCAAAACTTTAATCTTCTTCTGGTGAAGCCATTCCTTTGTTGATTTGGATGTATGCTTTGGGTCGCTGTCATGCTGAAAGATGAAGTTGCTCTTCATGTTCAGCTTTCTAGCAGAAGCCTGAAAGTTTTGTACCAATATTGACTGGTATTTGGAACTTTTCATAATTCCCTCTAGTTTAACTAAGGCCCCAGTTCCAGCTGAAGAAAAACAGCCCCAAAGCATGATGCTGCCACCACCATGTTTCACTGTGGGTATGGTGTTCTTTTGGTGATATGCAGTGTTGTTTTTGCGCCAAACATATCTTTTGGAATTATTGCCAAAAAGTTCAACCTTGGTTTCATCAGACCATAACACCTTTTCCCACATGCTTTTGGGAGACTTTAGAGCCTGGCTTGGATGTTTTTCTTCATAAGAAAAGGCTTTCGTCTTGCCACTCTACCCCATAGCCCAGACATATGAAGAATATGTTAGATTGTTGTCACATGTTCCACACAGCCAGTACTTGCCAGATATTCCTGCAGCTCCTTTAATGTTGCTGTAGGCCTCTTGGTAGCCTCCCAGACCAGTTTTCTTCTCGTCTTTTCATCAATTTTGGAGGGATGCCCAGTTCTTGGTAATGTCACTGTTGTGCCATATTTTCTCCACTTGATGATTACTGTCTTCACTGTGTTGCATGGTATATCTAATGCCTTGGAAATTCTTTTGTACCCTTCTCCTGACTGATACCTTTTAACAATGAGATCCCTCTGATGTTTTGGAAGCTCTATGTGGACCATGGCTTTTGCTGTGGGATGGCAGGTGTATGCTGACTCCTATTTAAAGGGACAGTCTAGGCCAAAATAAACTTTCATGATTCAGATAGAGCATGTAATTTTAAACAATTTTCCAATTTACTTTTATCACCAATTTTGCTTTGTTCTCTTGGTATTCTTAGTTGAAAGCTTAACCTAGGAGGTTCATATGCTAATTTCTTAGACCTTGAAGGCCACCTCTTTTCAGAATGCATTTTAACAGTTTTTCACCACTAGAGGGCGTTAGTTCACGTATTTCATATAGATAACACTGTGCTCGTGAAGTTATCTGGGAGCAGACACTGATTGGCTAAACTGCAAGTCTGTCAAAAGAACTGAAATAAAGGGGCAGTTTGCAGAGGCTTAGATACAAGATAATCATAGAGGTTAAAAGTATATTATTATAACTGTGTTGGTTATGCAAAACTGGGGAATGGGTAATAAAGGGATCATCTATCTTTTAAAACAATAAAAATTCTGGTGTAGACTGTCCCTTTAACATGATTTTGAATGTGATTGCTTAATTCTGAACACAGCTTCATCCCCAGTTATGCAACCACATTATTTTAGTTTTTTTTTTTTTTTCTTCCCTCCACCAAAAAGATTTCAGTTTGTTTTCAATTCAGTTGTACAGTTTATAGGTCACATTAAAGGTGGAAAAAGTTCTGAAATGATTTATCTTTGTCTTATTTTTTTACATCACACAAACATGACATTTTAACAGGAGTGTGTAGACTTTTTATATTCACTGTATATATCTCAATATCTATTCCATTCATACAGTACCCTCCCACACATATTCCCTAAAATAAAAAAAACTATCTCTTGGAAAACACTTAAAACAACTGTCCACTATGCAAAACAAAATATTAACAGCAGACACAAACTTTTAACAAACACAATCAACCTGAAAGCAATTACATATACAGTACTTACACTCATTGAAATACAGTGTTAAGAAATACTATATTATAGCAAAATACTACAAATAATTAAATTCCTATAACAACCTTTTTGCTATGATTCTGTCAATTTTACTGTGCACAATACTATGAGAACATGGTAATAATGCAATCACTTTGGGAGATCAATAAACTCAAGTCGTTTACAAATAATTGCTATCCATGAATTTATAAAGGAAACACAAAATAGGGGACACCTAAGTACTATATTCTGAGAAAGGTCAGATAATAATGGCAATGCCACAGCTCTATGGCTCCTACTCACATGCAAAGGGCAAAACTCCACTGTTACAGAATAATGTCTGGTATAAATAATGTGGGAAAAGCTTTGGGCCTCACTGGCGGCACTGTCTAGGAAACGTGTCTTATTTACTATTAGAATTCTGCTTCTTACACTGTATCAGAACCTTCATATATTCAAATAAGATTTATCTCTCTTATATTAAGTTCTAAAGTCACTAGGGGACTTACACTATTTCTTACACAAAATTTAAACAACCAACCAAACAATTGCAGCAGGGAGGATATAACACGTTGTTATGTTGCCAGTTTATAACAGAATTAAAAAAACAACTCATGCTGAATTACTCTAATTGCCCCTACAAAGAGATATAGACCCTAAATGCTTTAGATACATTTAATAACATTCAGCTTTTCTTTATACATCTTTTTCATAAACTCCTTACATAAACCTTGCACATACCCTCATAACAACATACTTAAATCAATTACTTAAATCAATGTATTAATTACATGCCAGAAAAACTTCGGCTCACCGGAAACAGGAGTCAAGAAGCAGCTGTCTTAAGACCGCTGTTCCTTAACTAGTGCTCCTCCTCTGAGGCTACGGACATCAATCTGCCCGATCTCATACGATCGGGTTGATTGACACCCCTGCTAACGACCGATTGGCTACAAATCTGCAGGGGGTGACATTGCACAAGCAGTTCACCAGAACTGCTTGTGCATTGTTAAATGCCAACAGCGTATGTTGGGCGGACATGATCCACTACAGCAGATCATGTCCATCCGACTGTTAATAAATTGGCCCCTAAATCTCTCATAAGTCCTTACATGCAGGAAACATATCACATTAGGAGAATGTTAAAACTAAAGTGCTATTGTTGGCCCATAGAATTAACACATGAATTTAAAATCAAGTTACAGCAATTACGCTTTAAGCAAAACATTGTATCCTCAGATTTCCTAACTAATAAACACTAATAATCATGAATAACATTTAGCCAGATTAATGAACGGGCTAGAAAACACAGATATAATCAAGCACCTAATCCAGCTTTGTAGCTCTTTTAACATATACAAAAAACTTCATATCAACATGCACACCTTAACTATTTCACTGAATTACCTCACAACAATTTATTCTTACGTGATTTGAGCATACATTAAACCTGAAGGAAACACATTTTATTAATGTTATATCTCTTTCAAACATATCAGAGACAGAATAAACATGACAGGCTGAACTTTCCACTACAGTTAAAATGTACCTAGGTTTGTCCGAAATTATTTAAATTGGCCAGATCCCATCAAAAAATATTTTTTCAAACTAGATAATATATCCTCAGAAGTTTAGTGGGGAGCATATCTTCACAAGTAACACAAGAAACATTGAAACATCAAACAGACAAACACATCTTACACATAAATTACACAAAAAAAAAGGGTTTTCCAATCCAAAGAAATGAGCGGGAGTAGCCTTGATTAAAAAGCAAACTTTATGTCCAAGGTTAAAAACTCTCCATGTAAGGGCAAATGTAGACTGATACAATGAAAAAGAAACACAATATACGCGTTTTGGCATAAGCCATACTCACTCCTGTTAAAAAGTGAACACTAATGCTGGTTTAAAAAGGGGTGTACTGTATACCCATTGGATAAGACCTGAAATGCCTAACCAATCACAACGTATCAGTCCTTGCTAGGTATAGCCTAAGTAATTACACGGTGTTATACCATTAATCACAAAATTAAATTACATTACATCACTATATAATGTAACTCTCCTATTCAGCAGGCAATTATTAAAACAAAAAAGGCATAACAACATACATATTATAGGTAAACCATAATCGATTTCCAATAAGGCATTCTTAAATAGACATTAGCTGATCAATAAGTTATTTATATATATATATATATATATATATATATATATGACCTCAATATGTCACTGTCTATTACCTTACAAAGGGAAAATATTCATGTATTGTGGAATGCCTGGTGTTAGTAGAAATATCTTGATATATCATAATACATAGGGATGCATGAAAGAGTCAATGTATATGGGATAGAAAACTCTGGATAATTATGTACAGAAGTAGTTAGAATTAGGGAAAAGAGTTATATAAATGAGTACATGGATGTAATAATTAATTGATGTACAAATAAGGGATATGTGCCCCAAACTTATTAATTCCATGAGAATACTGAATAGTTATTATTCCCAATAGTTAATTAAATCATATTCTGCATTAAGCCCAAGGGGAACCTTAGTAAAAAACTTGAAAATCCATAGCATCTCTCATTTTTCCAAAAGTTTTTCGTATACACAGTTATTTTTCAAGACAAATCCTGTCATGTCACATTAAATTATGTACAGGGAGTCAAGAATTTTCTCCATGAGAGTTAAGTTAATGAGTCAGGTATACAAGTAATTGGCCTCGATTTATCAAAGCTTCAACTAATAATATGCTTGAATCCTGCGTCGAATTTGGCGCGAGATTGATTCGCCGTAGTTAACAAAGCGCCAGGATTGTCAACATTGAAATGTGCAACGTAATATAAGCTCCCGCGATCTCAATCTGACGCAGATCGATGCTTGCGTCATCCCAGATGTTTTTAATTCACATTCAACACTTTTTGACCCTTTTCCAAATTTATTAAATATTCAACAGGTACGCTTGCGTCTATATTGACACAGGGTACCTGTCGTGCAAACTGCCACCCTTGAGGCCGCAAATGAAATATAACTCAATGGGAGTCTGAAAACACAGAAAGGTTATGTTCGATGCTGCAAGACGATGAAGCATATTTGATAATAAAAGTAAATAAGAAACTTTATTAAAATTCTATACTATTTCTAAATCAAACAATATTATTGCTCCAAATTTGGTGCAAAGTATTGCTTCAATTTTGATGCACTAGTAGATATAGGGATAAAAATGAAATACATTACTACTTATGGATTATGTTACATCTTTGTCTTATTACAAAACAAGGTGACAATATTATTGCTCCAAACTTGATGCACTAGTAGATATAGAGATAAAAATGAAATAAATACATAACATAATAGCCTCACACCTAACCTCAGACTCCAGATTTGCAAAGACATTTTACAAGCCTCACACCTAACCTCAGACTCAAGATTTGCAAAGACATTTTACAAGCCTCACACCTAACCTCAGACTCCAGATTTGCAAAGACATTTTACAAGCCTCACACCTAACCTCAGACTCCAGATTTGCAAGCACAAACCCACCAATCCTTCCCAGCCACCACCCACCCTATTGTTTACCTTAATATATACACACACCTAACAGTAATTATGTGCAGCTGTCACTAATAATCCAGGATAGAGAAACCACTTCAGACTCACAGCCTTTGTACTGAAATTTTACCACATTCTTTTACACTTTTCCAAAACTCACTTGCTCAGTCACCACACACTCCCCCCCCCCCAATGTCATCACTCACTCTCAGTTCACTCAGCCTTATATCAGACATTTTTTTCTCCCTTTCCTTCTGTGTCCATTCCCTCTCCTTTAGATTGTAAGCTTGAGAGCCTTTCTACCTGCAGGACACTTTGTATTTAAAGTGAACTACTACTGATTGTGCTCAAGGGCAGGGCATTTATCTCCTTTTGTATAACTGAATTATAACACCTACAACTGTTATTTACCCCAACTGTACTTGTTTGTGTATTACTGTACTGCGTAATCTGTTGGCGCTTTATAAATATATGATAATAATAATAATAATAATAATAATATAGCTAACTTACTTTTTTATTTTTTTATTTTTGGATAAATCTATATGCACCATGTTTAAGGCATGTAATACAAGTCCCACTCTCCACTTCGCACCAAATTTGACGCAACACTTTTCACACCAAATATGATGCAATACTCGTGGACAACCCACATACTTGTGACTTTTTCAACCACTATTGATTAAGATATGCATTATCACATGGTTTATGACATCATCCAATCAAATTTAAATATACATTTTATACTATCACTAACTAATCAAATTGCTCGATACTTCTGTCATTGATCACTCATCAGAACTTGTAAGTGCCATTTGTTACATTGTGTATTATACTTTGAAAGTATGTATATGTGGAATTAGTATTAAAGATAATCACTGATGCTACATTAGGACACACAGTGTAATATTTTAGACAATGATTTTAAAAATCGAATGATGTTTGATTCAATATAATCTTAAGCTGATAGTTCAAAGGGATAGCCCACCTAACATTAAACTGTCATGAATCAGATACAGCGGAAATTAAAATTACCTCTTTACTGTCATGCTATATTCAGTATTTTTCTTCATTCTCTTGAATTTCATTTTCATTAAGTAATGTCATCTTATATACCAGCCCATTTTATAACACGTGTGTAGGGGTGTTTTTTGAAAATACACTGCAATCAGAAAGGGTTACACAGGTGCAGAGAGAAAACTGGCCCAGCTCTTAATATATCCATTGATTGCAAATAAATACATATGATACCCTGATTACATGTATTCGCAATTATTCTTGCTCAGAATAATAATATATTTACACTATATAAATGTAGTGTTATAAACACAGAGATATGAAAGACAACATTGTTTAGAACATAAAAAGTAATTTAGGGACATATAAATATGTTTGCAAAAGAATTCTGACATAACACATATATATATATATATATATATATATATATACAAGTTTGTGCAAAGATATATGTACAAATTCTAGCATTAATAATCATTTAAAAAAATAAAAAAAAAACATGAGATAGGCATATCATGAATAAGAGAAATACTAATACACATTGATTTATGTGAAAATATTCTATATCAGATTTTTTTGTATAACAAATAAGTAGAAAAAAAATATCTATGAGCTATTATTGTTTGTTCACATATAAATATAGCTTTAGAGAAATGTGCTTGTCCGTGGTCAGTAATGAAATGGTATAAATGACGTTGGAAAAAATAGAATATCCGCGACATTGATGACTCTAAATTTATCAAAAGTCTAATGCTCATCGCTCCGTACTTAAAGGGCATATTTTTGACAGACTTTTGATAAATAAGGGCGTCGTATGTACATCCGCAGCAGCGATGTCTGGCGAGCGTATTGATGCCAACGATTGCACCAAGATTGACGCTTTGATAAATCGAGGCCATTGTCTGAAGAAAAATTATTCTCTGTCAGGAAATTAAGGTCTGTGAGTCTGTATCTGGACAGACTATAACTAAATTGTCAAACATTCTGATTTGCTGCACAGCTTATCATTAAAATGTTGCCAAGAGCTCTTAAAAATAAATATCTCTCATTTCACATTCTTCTACATTCAAGCAGCAACAACAGCCCAATAGTTTGCATGGCAATTATCAATTAGTACAGTAAGCAACAAGCAGCCACAGCATTATCATTAAGCCCTGCGTTTTACTTTGAGCAGACCCCATAGTCACTTAATACTTGTATACACAGCACAGCACAATAAAATGCAACACAATTCAATACAATATGCAATAAGAATAAGTATCAATCAGTGATCACTGTGCTCCAGTGAAATGTGTATCTATCTATCTATCTATCTATCTATCTATCATCTAACTATCTATTTAAAAATATATATATTTAAATATATATATATATATATATATATATATATATATATATATATATATATATATATATATATATATATATAAACTGCAAGATCACAGGGGTGCATTCAAAAAATGAGTCTCACCACTGGGAGCCTAGGCTGCTCACACTTTAGATAGATTTTGTTAGAACTGAGTTATTAGAACTTGACACCACAATTTCTGATATTATATGTGTTTAAACAAATAACCACTTGATAGCAATCAGATATATACAAACAAAAAGATAGTACAATGAAAGTAATAATGTACTTATCACACTAGGTAGTATCCCTGAATTAGGAGAGAGACAACGATAATGTCCTTCTAGTGATCAGATGTGATGAAGTTCCAATGTAGTTGGTGTCTCCGTGCTGCTCGTTATGATATCACTCAAGGTCCAAATTGAGTGAAGTAAAATACAGCTGCAAGAATCTAAAAGAACAAGCGCACAGATACACTTTTCATAGTGCAGATCAATTTAATATTTTAAAAACACATTACATATATTCATTAATTCAGGAATGAATCCTACTCACAAAGGGAACCCCAATCATATGAGGTAAGTAATAGAGGTCGGATCCTTAAAGTGTCCCCACTTGTTATTGGTAGCAAATCCCAATGAAATAGGAAAGTCTCCTTGTCAGTAAGATCCCCAGTCAGGTTCAAGGTAGATGAGGGTAGCGGTAATTATTGAAAGTCCAAGAAACTCCACAGGCATGAGCCACCAACTAGGCGTATGTATTATTCTGCAAGGCAAATCGCACTAGTAAGTCTTACAGCGATATATATATATGAGGTTTTAATCCTTAGCACTGTGGAACTGTCACCCTCATGTCAGCAGGAAACTAACCCGTGGAAGGACTCTAACCCTGTTTAAAGTAAGCAGCTGCCAGACCCCTGGGGCTCCGGATTCACAGAGGGGAAGCTGGATAAAAATAAATATATCTAATTACCCTGTGTGAATCCCACTTGCTGACACCAGAATTGTTAGAGGTCCTCTCTGAGGCTGGTACAACTTGTCACTAATCAGTATTTTGCACTTCACCTGGAACTGAGTATTTCACCATTCAAGGCCTTGGAGAGCAAAATCAGACACGCACACAGAATACAGTCTAAGGGACATATTTATCATATTCTGTCAGCATTTATCATTGCACAAGCAGTTCACCAGAACTGCTTGTGCAATACCGCCCCTGCAGATTTGTGGCCAATTGGCCACTAGCAGGGCGTGTCAATCAACCCGATCGTATTCGATCAGGTTAATTTCTGTCCGCCGCCTCAGAGCAGACGGACAAGTTATGGAGAAGCGGTCTTTAGACCACTGCTTCATAACTTCTGTTTCCGGCGAGCCTTCAGGATTCTGATAATTTGGCCCATTAGTCTGCCCTGTTTATTATTAGCAGTGCTGCACTTATAAAGGTAAAATGGTTACATGGTACATGGCTATACAGTGACGCAGTATAGCCTAACAGTTTACAGAAAACATGAAAGTATGAAAGGAGTGAACCAAGAGGAGTAAACCAAGAGGAGTAAGCCAAGATAAAAGTGAATCGAGGGACATAGGAAAGACATAGGGGCCGATTTACTAAATGTCAGATGGACATGATCCGATGTAGCAGATCATGTCCGCCTGACATCACTAAATGTCGACAGCATATGCTGTCGGCATTTATCATTCCACAAGCATTTCTAGTGAAATGCTTGTGCAATGCCGCCCCTGCAGATTTGCAGCCAATAGGCCACTAGCAGGGGGTGTCAATCATCCTGATCGTATCTGATCAGGATAATTGTTGTCCACCACCTCAGAGGTGGCGGACGAGTTAAGGAGCAGCGGTCTTAAGACTGCTGCTTCTTAACTTCTGATTCCTGCAGCCTGAAGGCTCGTGCAGAATAAGCAGCATTGACTGCTTAGTAAATTGGCCCCATAGTCTCAAGATAAGGTTGTTTTGCAAGAAGCTCACATCAGCTTATTTCTTTATAGTATAATAAACTAAAATGGTGGTTACAAGACAAAATGGAGTCAGTATGGCTATATATAGTCTTACAATACTAGACTATGATTGGCTTACATCTGTCACATGATACAAGGGGTCAGAAAATTCTGAGAAAGTGTTATTGCATTGCCTTTTTATTATGCACATGATAATTATGCAATTCTACTGTAAAACTTGAAGGCTGTAGACTTCTTTGTAGACTGCGGCTGAAGCAAACTGCAGAGTTGACTTCTGGTTTAGAATTTAGTGGAGTTGAAGTTTTCTGAATAAATAAGAGAGACATTTAGTAAATACAATCGGCTAGATTACGAGTCTTGCGTTAGCCTTAAAAAGCAGCGTTGAGAGGTCCCAACGCTGCTTTTTAACGCCCGCTGGTATTACAAGTCTGGCAGGAGAGGGTCTACCACTCACTTTTCTTCCGTGACTCGAGCTTATCGCAAATCCCCTTACGTCAATTGCGTATCCTATCTTTTTAATGGGACTTGCCTAACCTCGGTATTACGAGTCTTGGAAGAAGTGAGCGGTAGACCCTCTCCTGTCAAGACTCCTACCGCATTTAAAAGTCAGTAGTTAATAGTTTTATGGGCTAACGCCATAACATAAAACTCTTAAATAAAGTGCTAAAAAGTACACTAACACCCATAAACTACCTATTAACCCCTAAACCGAGGCCCCCCCACATCGGAAAAACTCAAAGTTTTTAACCCCTAATCTGCTGACTGGACATCGCCGCCACTGTAATAAATATATTAACCCCTAAACCGCCGCACTCCCGCCTCACAAATACTAGTTAAATTTTATTAACCCCTAATCTGCCATCCCTAACATCGCCGACACCTATCTACATTTATTAACCCCTAATCTGCAGCCCCCAACGTCGCTGCTACTATATTAAATTTATTAACCCCTAAACCTAAGTCTAACCCTAAGTATAACCCCCCTAACTTAAATATAATTGAAATAAAACTAAATAAAATTACTACAATTAAATAAATTAATCCTATTTAAAACTAAATACTATAAAATAAACCCTAAGCTAGATACAATATAACTAATAGTTACATTGTAGCTAGCTTAGGGTTTATATTTATTTTACAGGCAACTTTGTATTTATTTTAACTAGGTACAATAGTTATTAAATAGTTATTAACTATTTAATAACTACCTAGCTAAAATAAGTACAAATTTACCTGTAAAATAAATCCTAACCTAAATTACAATTACACCTAACACTACACTATCATTAAATTAATTACATAAACTAACTGCAATTAACTACAATTAAATTAAATAAACTAAAGTACAAAAAAACAAACACTAAATTACAGAAAATAAAAAAATAATTACAAGAATTTTAAACTAATTACACCTAATCTAATCCCCCTAATAAAATAAAAAAGCCCCCCAAAATAATAAAATTCCCTACCCTATACTAAATTACAAATAGCCCTTAAAAGGGCTTTTTGTGGTGCATTGCCCCAAAGTAATCAGCTCTTTTACCTGTAAAAAAAAATACAATACCCCCTCAACATTAAAACCCACCACCCACACTCCCAACCCTACTCTAAAACCTACCCAATCCCCCCTTAATAAAACCTAACACTAACCCCTTGAAGATCACCCTACTTTGAGCCATCTTCACCCAGCCGGCACAAGTGGTCCTCCAGAGGGGCAGAAGTCTTCATCCGATCCGGCCAGAAGAGGACCTCCAGACGGGCAGAAGGCTTCATCCAGGCGGCATCTTCTATCTTCATCCATCCGGAGCGGAGCGGGTCCATCTTGAAGCCATCCGACGTGGAGCATCCTCTTCTTGACGGCTAAGACTGAATGAAGGTTCCTTTAAAGGACATCATCCAAGATGGCGTCCCTTCAATTCCGATTGGCTGATAGGATTCTATCAGCCAATCGGAATTAAGGTAGGAAAAATCCTATTGGCTGATGCAATCAGCCAATAGAATTGAGATTGCATTCTATTGGCTGATTGGAACAGCCAATAGAATGTGAGCTCAATCCTATTGGCTGATTGGATCAGCCAATAGGATTGAAGTTCAATCCTATTGGCTGATTGCATCAGCCAATAGGATTTTTCCTACCTTAATTCTGATTGGCTGATAGAATCCTATTAGCCAATTGGAATTGAAGGGACGCCATCTTGTATGACGTCATTTAAAGGAACCTTCATTCCGTCTTAGCCGTCGGAAGAAGAGGATGCTCCGTGTCAGATGGCTTCAAGATGGACCCGCTCCGCTCCAGATAGATGAAGATAGAAGAGGCCATCTTGATGAAGCCTTCTGCCCGTCTGGAGGTTCTCTTATGCCCAGATCGGATGAAGACTTCTGCCCCTCTGGAGGACCACTTGTGCCCGGCTGGGTGAAGGCGGCTAAAGGTAGGGTGATCTTCAAGGGGGTAGTGTTAGGTTTTATGAAGGGGGGATTGGGTGGGTTTTAGAGTAGGGTTGGGAGTGTGGGTGGTGGGTTTTATGTTGGGGGGGTATTGTATTTTTTTTTTACAGGTAAAAGAGCTGATTACTTTGGGGCAATGCCCCGCAAAAAGCCCTTTTAAGGGCTATTTGTAATTTAGTATAGGGTAGGGAATTTTATTATTTTGGGGGGCTTTTTTATTTTATTAGGGGGATTAGATTAGGTGTAATTAGTTTAAAATTCTTGTAATTATTTTTTTATTTTCTGTAATTTAGTGTTTTTTTTTTTTGTACTTCAGTTTATTTAATTTAATTGTAGTTAATTGTAATTAGTTTATGTAATTAATTTAAGGATAGTGTAGTGTTACGTGTAATTGTAACTTAGATTAGGATTTATTTTACAGGTAAATTTGTATTTATTTTAACTAGGAAGTTATTAAATAGTTAATAACTATTTAATAACTATTCTACCTAGTTAAAATAAATACAAAGTTGCCTGTAAAAAAAATATAAACCCTAAGATAGATACAAATGTAACTATTAGTTATATTGTAGCTATTTTATGGTTTATTTTATAGGTAAGTATTTAGTTTTAAATAGGAATAATTTATTTAATTGTAGTTATTTTATTTAGATTTATTTAAATTATATTTAAGTTAGGGGGGTGTTAGACTTAGGTTTAGACTTAGGTTTAGGGGTTAATAAATTTAATACAGTAGCGGCGACGATGGGGGCGGCAGATTAGAGATTAATAAGTGTAGTTAGGTTGCGGCGACTTTGGGGGGGCAGATTAGGGGTTAATAAATATAATGTAGGTGTCGGCGATGTTGGGGGCAGCAGATTAGGGGTTCATAGGAATAATGTAGGTGGCGGCGGTGTCCGGAGTGGCAGATTAGGGGTTAATAATATAATGCAGGTGTCTGCGATGTCGGGGACGGCAGATTATGGGTTAATAAGTGTAAGATTAGGGGTGTTTAGACTCGGGGTTTATGTTAGGGTGTTAGATGTAGACATAAATTTTATTTCCACATAGGAATAAATGGGGCTGCATTAGAAGCTGAACGCTGCTTTTTTGCAGGTGTTGGGTTTTTCTCCAGCTGAATCTGCCCCATTGTTTCCTATGGGGAAATCGTGCACAAGCACGTTTAGCCAGCTTACCGCTACCGTAAGCAACGCTGGTATTGAGGTGAGATGTGGAGCTAAATTTTGCTCTGCGCTCACCTTTTTGCGGCTAACGCCGGGTTTAAAAAAACCTGTAATACCAGCGTTGTCTTAAGGGAGCGGTGAAAAAAATAGGCTCGTTAGCAACGCACGCCTGTTACCGCAAAACTCGTAATCTCGGTGAACCTGTTTATAAGAATAAAAAGTAAACAGGGAATTGGGAAGGAAGACAAATTATTATTACAATTATTTATCCCTGTATCTTTAATAAAATCTAGATTATACTGTCACAAATTTAATTGGAATTTAATTACAAGACCAGAGACTCATATTTTGCTAGTTTAAAGTAAAAAGAATCAATCTAAAAGATTGTGAAGCCGTGAAGAATTAGATTTGAAATAAAACTGGTTACAAAGACAGAGAACCATTTAGCTGCATTTAAAATATCTTGTAGAGAAGCAAAATTAACAAATGCTTTAGATGCAGCAGTACCACAAATCGAATGTGCAGAAAAAGATTTATCCAAACCAGCCTCAAACTGATCCATTTCACCCATGTGGTAAAAGTATTGCAAGACACCCAAAATAATTGTTGAACTGCCTTGACTCACTACTGCAACTACAATCCATGTGACACGCTACACCAAACCTTAGGCGTCTGCACCTTCAACCTGTAGACTGTGAGCTCTCCCGAGCAGAGCTCTCCTCACCTTGTACTAGACTTGTTTAGTCTGTTATGTTTTTGTATCATATCACAAATCCTTGTCATTGTATACCCCTACCTCTGTACCCAGCACTATGGAATTTAGTGACACTATACAAATAAAAGATAAAAATAATAATAAAAAAAGAGACAAGTGCGTGAGGATGAAGAAAAGAGATAAAAGTTGATCAGATGAGTAATTATGAAGGGGTAAAGTTCTAGATTTCTAGATTCATAAACTTTAAGACATAAGATTTAGGGTGATTAGAAAAATGGATAGAAAATGGAAGATGAGTTTTAGTTCTTTAGGAAAATGATACCTTGGGGAGAAAACATTTTACAATCGTAATTAATGTCTCACACCAGAAAATCTTTTACAAGAAAGAATGCAGAGTATAGTTTCAAGTAATATATATATATATATATATATATATATATATATATATATATATATATATATATATATATATATATATATATATGTATAGATAGATAGATAGATAGATAGATAGATAGATAGATAGATAGATAGATAGATAGATAGATAGATAGATATATAAAGGTGGTGGGATACAAAATTGTCATTAACTAAAGGTAGTCCGGAAAGAGGCTTAGATCTACTAGATCTTGGATTCAAAGACTGGATCTTTCGGGAACTTTTTTTGGAGGATTGTGAGTCTGGGTGAGATTTGTAAATAAAACCTGTTGGTTGTGATCAGGAAAGCCTTGACTTTTACCTGCTTAAAACCCAATTTTGATAGACATACTGTAAAAAAATTCTTGATAGATGTCGATGTCTTAACCTTGTTAAGGTTGTTAAATGTTAACATATGTGTTGAGGTTTTTTTTTTTTAAGACAGAGTCTCTGAAAAGAAATCCTTCAGCCCTAAGGACCATTTCAGTAGAGGCAAAATCTACTATATTAGGGTCAATTTTTCTTAGGGGCCGAATTATAAGGGGCCAAATGGCCCCTGATGCCCTTGTTTCCACGCAAGCCTTCAGGCTAGCCAGAAACAGCGGTTAAGACAGACAGCGGTGGACAGCAATCAACCGAATCAGATACAAACGGGTTGATTGACACCCCCTGAAGGCAGCCGATTGGCCGCAAATCTGCAATGAGCGGCAGAGCACAAGCAGTTCACTAGAACTGCTTCTGCAATGTTAAATGCCGACAGTGTATCATGTCCACCAGATATTGATATATCGGCCCCTTAGTATTTACCTTCTACATTTAGTAAAATTGTATTGGCATTGCAAAGTAAAATAGTAGCTGTTTGAATCTACTGTACTACAATTAGATTTAGTATGGAGTCAGTGGATATAGATTCCTTAGAGAAATCAAATATTTATTTTTTTATGGGAAGCAAAGAATTCTATCTTAGCCACATATACAAGGTGGTCCAATGAATTACAAAATATTTTTTATCAATATCGGGTGTTATAGCAGTTTTATATAGTAAATCAGGATGTTGGCATTCATAATATAAATAATTCCATGTTTCTCTGGATAGCGATTTTCTTATATAGCGATGTATGCATTTTGAAAATCTGCAAAAAGACCTAGGCCTAGATTTGGAGTTCGGCGGTAGCCGTCAAAACCAGCGTTAGAGGCTCCTAACGCTGGTTTTGGCCGCCCGCTGGTATTTGGAGTCAGTGATTAAAGGGTCTAACCCTCACTTTTCAGCCGCGACTTTTCCATACCGCAGATCCCCCTACGCCAATTGCGTATCCTATCTTTTCAATGGGATCTTCCTAACGCCGGTATTTAGAGTCGTTTCTGAAGTGAGCGTTAGAGCTCTAACGACAAAACTCCAGCCGCCTGAAAATAGCAGGAGTTAAGAGCTTTCTGGCTAACGCCGGTTCATAAAGCTCTTAACTACTGTACCCTAAAGTACACTAACACCCATAAACTACCTATGTACCCCTAAACCGAGCTCCCCCCACATCGCTGCCACTCGATTAAAATATTTTAACCCCTAATCTGCCGACCGCCACCTACGTTATACTTATGTACCCCTAATCTGCTGCCCCTAACCCCGCCGACCCCTGTATTACATTTATTAACCCCTAACCTGCCCCCCACAACGTCGCCGCCAGCTACTTAAAATAATTAACCCCTAATCTGCCGACCGCAAAGCGCCGCCACCTACGTTATCCCTATGTACCCCTAATCTGCTGCCCTAACATCACCAACCCCTATATTATATTTATTAACCCCTAATCTGCCCCCCTCAACGTCGCCTCCACCTGCCTACACTTATTAACCCCTAATCTGCTGAGCGGACCGCACCGCTACTATAATAAAGTTATTAACCCCTAACCCGCCTCACTAACCCTATCATAAATAGTATTATCCCCTAATCTGCCCTCCCTAACATCGCCGACACCTACCTTCAATTATTAACCCCTAATCTGACGACCGGAGCTCATCGCTACTATAATAAATGGATTAACCCCTAAAGCTAAGTCTAACCCTAAAACTAACACCCCCCTAACTTAAATATAATTTACATCTAACGAAATAAATTAACTCTTAATAAATAACTTATTCCTATTTAAAGCTAAATACTTACCTGTAAAATAAACCCTAATATAGCTAAAATATAAATTATAATTATATTGTAGCTATTTTAGGATTAATATTTATTTTACAGGCAACTTTGTAATTATTTTAACCAGGTACAATAGCTATTAAATAGTTAAGAACTATTTAATAGTTACCTAGTTAAAATAATAACAAATTTACCTGTAAAATAAATCCTAACCTAAGATATAATTAAACCTAACACTACCCTATCAATAAATTAATTAAATAAACTACCTACAATTACCTACAATTAACCTAACACTACACTATCAATAAATTAATTAAACACAATTCCTACAAATAAATACAATTAAATAAACTAGCTAAAGTACAAAAAATAAAAAAGAACTAAGTTACAAAAAATAAAAAAATATTTACAAACATAAGAAAAATATTACAACAATTTTAAACTAATTACACCTACTCTAAGCCCCCTAATAAAATAACAAAGCCCCCCAAAATAAAAAATTCCCTACCCTATTCTAAATTAAAAAAGTTACAAGCTCTTTTACCTTACCAGCCCTGAACAGGGCCCTTTGCGGGGCATGCCCCAAAGAATTTCAGCTCTTTTGCCTGTAAAAAAAAACATACAATACCCCCCCCCCCAACATTACAACCCACCACCCACATACCCCTAATCTAACCCAAACCCCCCTTAAAGAAACCTAACACTAAGCCCCTGAAGATCTTCCTACCTTGTCTTCACCATCCAGGTATCACCGATCCGTCCTGGCTCCAACATCTTCATCCAACCCAAGCGGGGGTTGGCGATCCATCATCCGGTGGCTGAAGAGGTCCAGAAGAGGCTCCAAAGTCTTCCTCCTATCCGGCAAGAAGAGGACATCCGGACCGGCAAACATCTTCTCCAAGCGGCATCTTCGATCTTCTTCCATCCGGTGCGGAGCGGGTCCATCTTGAAGCAGGCGACGCGGATCCATCCTCTTCTTCCGTTGTCTCCCGACGAATGACGGTTCCTTTAAGGGACGTCATCCAAGATGGCGTCCCTCGAATTCCGATTGGCTGATAGGATTCTATCAGCCAATCGGAATTAAGGTAGGAATTTTCTGATTGGCTGATGGAATCAGCCAATCAGAATCAAGTTCAATCCATTTGGCTGATCCAATCAGCCAATCAGATTGAGCTCGCATTCTATTGGCTGTTCCGATCAGCCAATAGAATGCGAGCTCAATCTGATTGGCTGATTGGATCAGCCAATCGGATTGAACTTGATTCTGATTGGCTGATTCCATCAGCCAATCAGAAAAATCCTACCTTAATTCCGATTGGCTGATAGAATCCTATCAGCCAATCGGAATTCGAGGGACGCCATCTTGGATGACGTCCCTTAAAGGAACCGTCATTCGTCGGGAGACAACGGAAGAAGAGGATGGATCCGCGTCGCCTGCTTCAAGATGGACCCGCTCCGCACCGGATGGAAGAAGATCGAAGATGCCGCTTGGAGAAGATGTTTGCCGGTCCGGATGTCCTCTTCTTGCCGGATAGGAGGAAGACTTTGGAGCCTCTTCTGGACCTCTTCAGCCACCGGATGATGGATCGCCAACCCCCGCTTGGGTTGGATGAAGATGTTGGAGCCAGGACGGATCGGTGATACCTGGATGGTGAAGACAAGGTAGGAAGATCTTCAGGGGTTTAGTGTTAGGTTTCTTTAAGGGGGGTTTGGGTTAGATTAGGGGTATGTGGGTGGTGGGTTGTAATGTTGGGGGGGGGGTATTGTATGTTTTTTTTTACAGGCAAAAGAGCTGAAATTCTTGGGGCATGCCCCGCAAAGGGCCCTGTTCAGGGCTGGTAAGGTAAAAGAGCTTGTAACTTTTTTAATTTAGAATAGGGTAGGGAATTTTTTATTTTGGGGGGCTTTGTTATTTTATTAGGGGGCTTAGAGTAGGTGTAATTAGTTTAAAATTGTTGTAATATTTAATAGCTATTGTACCTGGTTAAAATAATTACAAAGTTGCCTGTAAAATAAATATTAATCCTAAAATAGCTATAATATAATTATAATTTATATTGTAGCTATATTAGGATTTATTTTACAGGTAAGTATTTAGCTTTAAATAGGAATCATTTATTTAAGAAGAGTTAATTTATTTCGTTAGATGTAAATTATATTTAAGTTAGGGGGGTGTTAGTGTTAGGGTTAGACTTAGCTTTAGGGGTTAATCCATTTATTATAGTAGCGATGAGCTCCGGTCGTCAGATTAGGGGTTAATAATTGAAGGTAGGTGTCGGCGATGTTAGGGAGGGCAGATTAGGGGTTAATACAATTTATGATAGGGTTAGTGAGGCGGGTTAGGGGTTAATAACTTTATTATAGTAGCGGTGCAGTCCGCTCGGCAGATTAGGGGTTAATAAGTGTAGGCAGGTGGAGGCGACGTTGAGGGGGGCAGATTAGGGGTTAATAAATATAATATAGGGGTCGGTGATGTTAGGGCAGCAGATTAGGGGTACATAGGGATAACGTAGGTGGCGGCGCTTTGCGGTCGGCAGATTAAGGGTTAATTATTTTAAGTAGCTGGCGGCGACGTTGTGGGGGGCAGGTTAGGGGTTAATAAATGTAATACAGGGGTCGGCGGGGTTAGGGGCAGCAGATTAGGGGTACATAAGTATAACGTAGGTGGCGGTCGGCAGATTAGGGGTTAAAATATTTTAATCGAGTGGCGGCGATGTGGGGGGAGCTCGGTTTAGGGGTACATAGGTAGTTTATGGGTGTTAGTGTACTTTAGGGTACAGTAGTTAAGAGCTTTATGAACCGGCGTTAGCCAGAAAGCTCTTAACTCCTGCTATTTTCAGGCGGCTGGAGTTTTGTCGTTAGAGCTCTAACGCTCACTTCAGAAACGACTCTAAATACCGGCGTTAGGAAGATCCCATTGAAAAGATAGGATACGCAATTGGCGTAGGGGGATCTGCGGTATGGAAAAGTCGTGGCTGAAAAGTGAGCGTTAGACCCTTTAATCACTGACTCCAAATACCAGCGGGCGGCCAAAACCAGCGTTAGGAGTCTCTAACGCTGGTTTTGACGGCTACCGCCGAACTCCAAATCTAGGCCGGAGTTCGGCGGTAGCCGTCAAAACCAGCGTTAGAGGCTCCTAACGCTGGTTTTGGCCGCCCGCTGGTATTTGGAGTCAGTGATTAAAGGGTCTAACGCTCACTTTTCAGCCGCGACTTTTCCATACCGCAGATCCCCCTACGCCAATTGCGTATCCTATCTTTTCAATGGGATCTTCCTAACGCCGGTATTTAGAGTCGTTTCTGAAGTGAGCGTGAGAGCTCTAACGACAAAACTCCAGCCGCCTGAAAATAGCAGGAGTTAAGAGCTTTCTGGCTAACGCCGGTTCATAAAGCTCTTAACTACTGTACCCTAAAGTACACTAACACCCATAAACTACCTATGTACCCCTAAACCGAGCTCCCCCCACATCGCCGCCACTCGATTAAAATATTTTAACCCCTAATCTGCCGACCGCCACCTACGTTATACTTATGTACCCCTAATCTGCTGCCCCTAACCCCGCCGACCCCTGTATTACATTTATTAACCCCTAACCTGCCCCCCACAATGTCGCCGCCAGCTACTTAAAATAATTAACCCCTAATCTGCCGACCGCAAAGCGCCGCCACCTACGTTATCCCTATGTACCCCTAATCTGCTGACCTAACATCACCGACCCCTATATTATATTTATTAACCCCTAATCTGCCCCCCTCAACGTCGCCTCCACCTGCCTACACTTATTAACCCCTAATCTGCCGAGCGGACCGCACCGCTACTATAATAAAGTTATTAACCCCTAACCCGCCTCACTTACCCTATCATAAATAGTATTAACCCCTAATCTGCCCTCCCTAACATCGCCAACACCTACCTTCAATTATTAACCCCTAATCTGACGACCGGAGCTCATCGCTACTATAATAAATGGATTAACCCCTAAAGCTAAGTCTAACCCTAACACTAACACCCCCCTAACTTAAATATAATTTACATCTAATGAAATAAATTAACTCTTCTTAAATAAATGATTCCTATTTAAAGCTAAATACTTACCTGTAAAATAAATCCTAATATAGCTACAATATAAATTATAATTATATTATAGCTATTTTAGGATTAATATTTATTTTACAGGCAACTTTGTAATTATTTTAACCAGGTACAATAGCTATTAAATAGTTAATAACTATTTAATAGCTACCTAGTTAAAATAATAACAAAATTACCTGTAAAATAAATCCTAACCTAAGATATAATTAAACCTTACACTACCCTATCAATAAATTAATTAAATAAACTACCTACAATTACCTACAATTAACCTAACACTACACTATCAATAAATTAATTAAACACAATTCCTACAAATAAATACAATTAAATAAACTAGCTAAAGTACAAAAAATAAAAAAGAACTAAGTTACAAAAAATAAAAAAATATTTACAAACATAAGAAAAATATTACAACAATTTTAAACTAATTACACCTACTCTAAGCCCCCTAATAAAATAACAAAGCCCCCCAAAATAAAAAATTCCCTACCCTATTCTAAATTAAAAAAGTTACAAGCTCTTTTACCTGACCAGCCCTGAACAGGGCCCTTTGCGGGGCATGCCCCAAGAATTTCAGCTCTTTTGCCTGTAAAAAAAAACATACAATACCCCCCCCCAACATTACAACCCACCACCCACATACCCCTAATCTAACCCAAACCCCCCTTAAAGAAACCTAACACTAAGCCCCTGAAGATCTTCCGACCTTGTCTTCACCATCCCGGTATCACCGATCCGTCCTGGCTCCAACATCTTCATCCAACCCAAGCGGGGGTTGGCGATCCATCATCCGGTGGCTGAAGAGGTCCAGAAGAGGCTCCAAAGTCTTCCTCCTATCCGGCAAGAAGAGGACATCCGGACCGGCAAACATCTTCTCCAAGCGGCATCTTCGATCTTCTTCCATCCGGTGCGGAGCGGGTCCATCTTGAAGCAGGCGACGCGGATCCATCCTCTTCTTCCGTTGTCTCCCGACGAATGACGGTTCCTTTAAGGGACGTCATCCAAGATGGCGTCCCTCGAATTCCGATTGGCTGATAGGATTCTATCAGCCAATCCGAATTAAGGTAGGAATTTTCTGATTGGCTGATGGAATCAGCCAATCAGAATCAAGTTCAATCCGATTGGCTGATCCAATCAGCCAATCAGATTGAGCTCGCATTCTATTGACTGATCGGAACAGCCAATAGAATGCGAGCTCAATCTGGACCTCTTCAGCCACCGGATGATGGATCACCAACCCCCGCTTGGGTTGGATGAAGATGTTGGAGCCAGGACGGATCGGTGATACCTGGATGGTGAAGACAAGGTAGGAAGATCTTCAGGGGCTTAGTGTTAGGTTTCTTTAAGGGGGTTTGGGTTAGATTAGGGGTATGTGGGTGGTGGGTTGTAATGTTGGGGGGGGGGGTATTGTATG
Source organism: Bombina bombina (assembly GCF_027579735.1). Taxonomy (NCBI): domain Eukaryota; kingdom Metazoa; phylum Chordata; class Amphibia; order Anura; family Bombinatoridae; genus Bombina; species Bombina bombina. The sequence goes on from NC_069499.1 coordinate 1,029,158,137, forward strand.
TTTTTTTTTACAGGCAAAAGAGCTGAAATTCTTTGGGGCATGCCCCGCAAAGGGCCCTGTTCAGGGCTGGTAAGGTAAAAGAGCTTGTAACTTTTTTAATTTAGAATAGGGTAGGGAATTTTTTATTTTGGGGGGCTTTGTTATTTTATTAGGGGGCTTAGAGTAGGTGTAATTAGTTTAAAATTGTTGTAATATTTTTCTTATGTTTGTAAATATTTTTTTATTTTTTGTAACTTAGTTCTTTTTTATTTTTTGTACTTTAGCTAGTTTATTTAATTGTATTTATTTGTAGGAATTGTGTTTAATTAATTTATTGATAGTGTAGTGTTAGGTTAATTGTAGGTAATTGTAGGTAGTTTATTTAATTAATTTATTGATAGGGTAGTGTTAGGTTTAATTATATCTTAGGTTAGGATTTATTTTACAGGTAAATTTGTTATTATTTTAACTAGGTAACTATTAAATAGTTCTTAACTATTTAATAGCTATTGTACCTGGTTAAAATAATTACAAAGTTGCCTGTAAAATAAATATTAATCCTAAAATAGCTACAATATAATTATAATTTATATTTTAGCTATATTAGGGTTTATTTTACAGGTAAGTATTTAGCTTTAAATAGGAATAAGTTATTTAATAAGAGTTAATTTATTTCGTTAGATGTAAATTATATTTAATTTAGGGGGGTGTTAGTGTTAGGGTTAGACTTAGCTTTAGGGGTTAATACATTTATTAGAATAGCGGTGAGGTCCGCTCGGCAGATTAGGGGTTAATAATTGAAGGTAGGTGTCGGCGATGTTAGGGAGGACAGATTAGGGGTTAATACTATTTATGATAGGGTTAGTGAGGCGGATTAGGGGTTAATAACTTTATTATAGTAGCGCTCAGGTCCGCTCGGCAGATTAGGGGTTAATAAGTGTAGGCAGGTGTCGGCGACGTTGAGGGGGGCAGATTAGGGGTTAATAAATATAATATAGGGGTCGGCGATGTTAGGGCAGCAGATTAGGGGTACATAGGGATAACGTAGGTTGCGGCGGTTTACGGAGCGGCAGATTAGGGGTTAAAAAAAATATGCAGGGGTCAGCGATAGCGGGGGCGGCAGAATATGGGTTAATAAGTGTAAGGTTAGGGCTGTTTAGACTCGGGGTACATGTTAGAGTGTTAGGTGCAGACGTAGGAAGTGTTTCCCCATAGGAAACAATGGGGCTGCGTTAGGAGCTGAACGCTGCTTTTTTGCAGGTGTTAGGTTTTTTTTCAGCTCAAACAGCCCCATTGTTTCCTATGGGAGAATTGTGCACGAGCACGTTTTTTAGGCTGGCCGCGTCCGTAAGCAACTCTGGTATCGAGAGTTGCATTTGCGGTAAAAATGCTCTACGCTCCTTTTTTGGAGCCTAACGCAGCATTTGTTTGAACTCTCGATACCAGAGTTAATTTTATGGTGCGGCCAGAAAAAAAACCCGCGGAGCGTTAACAGCCCTTCTACCGCCAAACTCCAAATCTAGGCCCTAGGATGTAGGTAATCTAATTCCAGGTATGGAAGACCAGAGTTATCTATTAACCCCTTAACGACCGAGGACGTGCAGGGTACGTCCTCAAAAAAAAGGCAGTTAATGCCTGAGAACGTACCCTGCACGTCCTCGGTGTGGAAAGCAGCTGGAAGCGATCCTGCTCGCTTCCAGCTGCTTTCCGGTTATTGCAGTGATGCCTCGATATGGAGGCATCCTGCAATAACCTTTGGTAGCCATCCGGTGCAGAGAGAGCCACTCTGTGGCCCTCTCTGCACCGGAGATCGGTGGCTCCCTGCTTTGTTGGGTGGGAGCCGGACCGGGAGGCGGGTGGCGGCCATCGATGGCCCTGGTTATGTGCAGGGGGGGGGCGGGATCGTGGGCGGGGACGAGCGGGGGCGCGCACGGACGCGCGCGCGTGCACGGGAGGGCGGGGGCGGGCGCGTGCACGGGGAGGGAGCGGGTGGGAACCGCTACACTACAGAAAATGAATTTATAAAAAATGTACACATTTCTAAATAATAATAGTACATTTAAAAAAAAAAAGATCAGCAAGGTGGTGGGGGATTGTCTGTGTGTGGGGGGGGAAGCTACACTACAGAAAAAAGCCCAAAAAAATAAAAAAAAGCACTTTTTTTTGCAAACTGGGTACTGGCAGACAGCTGCCAGTACCCAAGATGGCCCCCAATGAGGCAGAGGGGAGGGTTAGAGAGCGGTTTTGGGGGGGATCAGGGAGGTTGGGGGCTAAGGGGGGGATCCTACACCCTAGCATATGTAAATATGCTAAAAAAAAATTATTTTTTTTAAAAAACCCTTTTATTTTAGTACTTTATTTTAGTACTGGCAGACAATTGTGGGGTGGGGGAGGGAAGGGAGCTGTTTGGGAGGGATCAGGGGGTGGGATGTGTCAGGTGGGAGGCTGATCTCTACACTAAAGCTAAAATTAACCCTGCAAGCTCCCTACAAACTCCCTAATTAACCCCTTCACTGCTAGCCATAATACACGTGTGAGGCGCAGCAGGATTTAGCGGCCTTCTAATTACCAGAAAGCAACGCCAAAGTCATATATGTCTGCTATTTCTGAACAAAGGGGATCCCAGACAAGTATTTACAACCATTTGTGCCATAATTGCACAAGCTGTTTGTAAATTATTTCAGTGAGAAACCTAAAATTGTGAAAAATTTAACTTTTTTTTCAATTTGATCGCATTTGGCGGTGAAATGGTGGCATGAAATATACCAAAATGTGCCTAGATCAATACTTGGGGTTGTCTACTATACTACACTAAAGCTAAAATTAACCCTACAAGCTCCCTAAAAGCTCCCTAATTAACCCCTTAACTGCTGGGCATAATACACTTGTGGTGCGCAGTGGCATTTAGCGGCCTTCTAATTACCAAAAAGCAACGCCAAAGCCATATATGTCTGCTATTTCTGAACAAAGGGGATCCATGAGAAGAATTTACAACCATTTATGCCATAATTGCACAAGTTGTTTGTAAATAATTTCAGTGAGAAACCAAAAGTTTGTGAAAAAATTTGTGAAAAAGTGAACGATTTTTTGTATTTGATCGCATTTGGCGGTGAAATGGTGGTATGAAATATACCAAAATTGTCCTAGATCAATACTTTGGGATGTCTACTAAAAAAAAATATATACATGTCAAGGGATATTCAGGGATTCCTGAAAGATATTAGTGTTCTAATGTAACTAGCGCTAATTTTGGAAAAAAGTGGTTTGGAAATAGCAAAGTGCTACTTGTATTTATGGCCCTATAACTTGCACAAAAAGCAAAGAACATGTAAACATTGGGTATTTCTAAACTCAGGACAAAATTTTGAAACTATTTAGCATGGGTGTTTTTTGGTGGTTGTAGATATGTAACAGATTTTGGGGGTCAAAGTTAGAAAAAGTGTGTTTTTTTCAATTTTTCCTCATATTTTATATTTTTTTTTATAGTAAATTATAAGATATGATGAAAATAATGGTATCTTTAGAAAGTCCATTTAGTGGTGAGAAAAACGGTATATAATATGTGTGGGTACAGTAAATGAGTAAGAGGAAAATTACAGCTAAACACAAACACCTCAAAAAGGTAAAAATAGCCTTGGTCCCAAACGGACAGAAAATGGAAAAGTGCTGTGGTCATTAAGGGGTTAAATGAGATTTGGATTTTTTTTTTTTACTTTTTTCTGACTTTTTATATTTAGAGACCTCCTGTAAAATTGTATGCTTATTGCAAATGTCTGAATTATCAGAAGATATAGATTGCTATGAGTTATCAGAGGATCTTTGTGTTTTGGAATAGGAGTCCCATAACATGGGACTTTTGCTTTTTTGGGGGCTAAATGAAAATTCTTGTTCTGAGGGGACATATACACATTTTTTGTTCTCTGGGTAAGCAGAGGATAAGTTGTTTGATTTTGACAGACTTGTAGTCCCTATAAATTACTTAGATTTAGAGGTCATTCACAATCTATTGGCTATCTGCTCACGATAATTATTTTTCATGTTGGCTGAATTGGTCAGTATATTTTTTGAGTGATAACAATCCCAAATGGATCCTGATTCCTGTCACTAAAAACCCACAGAAACAAGAAAAGTTTCTGAAAACATGTTTTTGTAAATACTTGTTTCAGGATAGAAACTGGGAATCCATCCAAAACAGATACGATATCATTTTACAACTCTTAAGGTTGCAGTAAATGTATCCTGAGATAACTCCTTTGGTCAGTTTATAATGTAAATACTCATTTACATGTGTCAGATTAACCTATTGTAATCCGAATCCATCCTTGTCACTGCTAAACTATCTGAAAGCAATTTGTTTATAGATATGATAGGCATACTGGGCTTGTTTGCTCAATGACTATATTGACACTTTTAATATTTTAAAAGTTTTATTTACTTCTATATCTACACATTTATTTTTTCCTTTTCTAAAACTACATTTTAACAATTTTGAAACTGTAAATTGGGACATCACTCCTTTGCAATATTGTAGTTGCAAAATGGTGTTAAAATGAGATTGTGCCTTTGTGACACTGTTTCTAAATGGAAACACTCCTTCATGACTAGACTTTCAAACAGGGTCACGTCTTCATGACTGCAAAGTTCATGTTCAAGAAAAAATACATTTTTCAGGTCTTGTGCCTACATTATTGAAATAAAACGGTATTGCGCCTTTATGACCAGGAAAGCAATAATTTAGATGCAAGAACTGGAAAAGCACTGTTATGAACATGTTCTGACTTTGCGGTTACAAAAACGCAATGCTATTTGAAAGCCTGGATGTGAAGGCTCATTTCTTATTTTGTGGCTACAATATTACAATGAAGCAGTTTCATGATTTTCAGTGTGTGAAGTGTTAAAATCCAGTTTTAGGAGATCACATATAGTACTTCCTTCTAATAGGAACGTGTGGGTTTTTATTCAGATATAGGTCACGCTAAACCAAAAAACATTTATTTAAAATCAATAATTTAAGATACTGAAAAAAATAAAACAATACTTTCAAAATATGCCCGCCTAAGCTCGCCTACAATCGCCGCCGCGGACCTGTAAAATTTTGCCTAAGTTATCAAAAAAACTGTCAAAAAGCCTTGCACCAAGTACGGGGTGATGAGCAGCGGACTGTGAGAGTTTTCACTCATCCGATCTCGCTGCTCTTCAGCTTTTTGACAGCTTTATTGACAAGCTGTCACTAAGCACCCCCACTAACTATACTGTTCTACCCCCTATACCGGCACCCCCGGAGCCCCCCGCAACTAAATAAAGTTATTAACCCCTAAACCGCCGCTCCTAGACCCCGCCGCAACTCTTATAAATGTATTAACCCCTAAACCGCCGCTGCCGGACACCGCCGCCACCTACATTATACCTAGTAACCCCTATCCTGCGCCCCCTATACCGCCGCCACCTATAATAAAGTTATTAACCCCTATCCTGCGGATCCCGGACCTCGCCGCAACTAAATAAATAGTTTAACCCCTAAACCACCGCTCCCGGTCCCCGCGGCAACCTATATTAAACTTATTAACCCCAAATCTGCCCCCCCTACACCGTCGCCACCTATAATAAATTTATTAACCCCTATCCTGCCCCCCCCTACACCGCTGCCACTGTAATAAAATGATTAACCCCTAAACCTAAGTCTAACACTAACCCTAACACCCCCCTAACTTAAATATTAATTAAATAAATCTAAATAATATTTCTCTTATTAACTAAATTAATCCTATTTAAAACTAAATACTTACCTTTAAAATAAACCCTAATATAGCTACAATATAAATAATAATTATGTTGTAGCTATCTTAGGATTTATTTATATTTTACAGGCAAATTTCAATTTATTTTAACTAGGTACAATAGATGGATGGATGAAGACTTCTATCGGATGGAAGACTGATGACTTCTGCCGCTCTGGATCTCCTCTTCGGTTCCATCGGTGGTCGGCTGGCTGAAGACGGCTCAAGGTAGGATGATCTTCAGGGGGGTAGTGTTAGGTTTATTTAAGGGGGGTTTGGGTTAGATTAGGGGTATGTGGGTGGTGGGTTTTAATGTTGGGGGGGGTTGTATTTTTATTTTACAGGCAAAAGAGCTGTTTTCTTTGGGGCTTGCCCCGCAAAAGGCCCTTTTAAGGGCTGGTAAGGTAATAGAGCTGGTAACTTTTTAATGTAGAATAGGGTAGGGAATTTTTTTATTTTGGGGGGCTTTGTTATTTTATTAGGGGGCTTAGATTAGGTGTAAGTAGCTTAAAATTGTTGTAATATTTTTTAAATGTTTGTAACTTATTTTTTTTATTTTTTGTAACTTAGCTTTTTTTATTTTTTGTACTTTAGTTAGTTTATTCCATTTAATTTAATTGTAGTTATTTGTAGCTAATATATTTAACTAATTTAATGATAGTGTAGTGTTAGGTTTAATTGTAACTTAGGTTAGAATTTATTTTACAGGTAATTTTGTATTTCTTTTAGCTAGGTAGTTATTAAATAGTTAATAACTATTTAATAACTATTCTAACTAGCTAAAATAAATACAAAGTTACCTGTAAAATAAATATAAATCCTAAAATAGCTACAATGTAATTATTAATTACATTGTAGCTATCTTAGGGTTTATTTTACAGATAAGTATTTAGTTTTAAATAGGATTAATTTATTAAAGTATAGTGTAGTGTTAGGTGTAATTTTAACTTAGGTTAGTTTTTATTTTACAGGTACATTTCTCCTTATTTTAACTAGGTAGCTATTAAATAGTTAATAACAATTTAATAGCTATTGTACCTAGTTAAAATAAAGTGAAATTTGCCTGTAAAATAAAAATAAATCCTAAGAAGGCTACAATATAATTATTATTTATATTGTAGCTATATTAGGGTTTATTTTAAAGGTAAGTATTTAGTTTTAAATAGGATTAATTTAGTTAATAAGAGAAATATTATTTAAATTTATTTAATTAATATTTAAGTTAGGGGGGTGTTAGGGTTAGTGTTAGACTTATTTTTAGGGGTTAATAATTTTATTACAGTGGCGGCGGTGTAGGGGGGCAGGATAGGGGTTAATAACTTTATTATAGGTGGAGACGGTGTAGGGGGGGCAGGATTGGGGTTAATAAATTTATTATAGTGGCGGCGGTGTAGGGGGGGCAGGATAGGGGTTAATAGGTATAATTTAGGTGGCGGCGGGGTCCGGGAGCGGCGGTTTAGGGGTTAATACATATATTATAGTTGCGGCGGGGACAGGGAGCGGCGGTTTAGGGGTTAACATATTTATTATAGCTTGCTGTGGGCTCCGGGAGCAGCGGTTTAGGGGGTAAACACTTTATTTAGTTGCCGCGGTGTAGGGGGGACAGATTAGGGGTGTTTAGACTAGGGGTACATGTTAGGGTGTTAGGTGTAGACAGCTCCCATAGGAATCAATGGGATGCCTGGCAGCAGCGAACATGAACTTTCGCTATTGTCAGACTCCCATTGATTCCTATGGGATCTGCCGCCTCCAGGTATGCTGGGCCGGAAAAGTGCCGAGCGTACTTGCTAGTTTTTTGATAACTAGCAAAAGTAATCAGATTGTGCAGAACTTGTGTTCGGAACATCTATAGTGATGTAAGAATCAATCTGTGTCAGACTGAGTCCGGCGGATCGAAGCTTACGTCACTAAATTCTACTTTTGCCGGTTTCTAGGGCTTGATAACTAAGGCGAATCAGCCTCACCACAAATATGCTGCGGAATTCCAGCGTATTTGAGGTTGACAGCTTGATAACTAGGGGCCTAAGTGTCAACATTTTTAATTATTTTACACTGATCAGGATGGATTCGGATTGCAATAGGTTCCTTTTGAATTTTCGGTCAAAAATGTGTGATCCCATTTGAAAGATCCGTTATGTGCTTTTAATGATGAAAATCACGACAGTGCAAGTTTGAATTAGAAACAAACATTTACAGAAAGTGATTGCTACACGTCATTTCTAGATGTTGGGGTCCTGACCATACTTCTCCTGAAGATTCCCGATCGTATTCTATCGGGTTGATTTCGGCGATGTCTGTCCGCCTCCTCAGAGCAGGCGGACAGGTTTTGGAGCAGCGGTCTTTAGACCGCTGCTTCATAACTTGTGTTTCTGGCGAGCCTGAAGTCTCGCCAGAAACAAAGGGGGAACAAGCTCCATACAGAGCTTGATAGATAGGCCCCCATGTATGCAAATATACCTCTATGGAATAACTAAAATCTGTTAGCTTACAAAACTTCAATTAAACTAGTCCCTTAAAGTTACTTTGGATAAGTAATGACCAGATGTGTAAATAGTGTTATAGACAAAGCATAGTATAGACTATTAATAGGTATAGTCTCAAAGTGTAAACATTCGGCTAGATTTAGAGTTCTGCGGCCAAAGGGGTGCGTTAGCTACGCGTGCTTTTTTTCCCCCGCACCTTTTAAATACCGCTGGTATTTAGAGTTCACAGAAGGGCTGCGTTAGGCTCCAAAAAGGGAGGGTAGAGCATAATTTACTGCCACTGCAACTCTAACTACCAGCGGTGCTTACGGACGCGGCCAGCTTCAAAAACGTGCTCGTGCACGATTTCCCCATAAGAAACAATGGGGCTGATTGAGCTGAAAAAAAAACTTAAAACCAGAAAAAAGCAGAGTTCAGCTACTAATAGAGCCCCATTGTTTCCTATGGGAAAACACTACCTATGTCTGCACCTAACACCCTAACATGTACCCCGAGTCTAAACATCCCTAACCTTACACTTATTAATTCCTAATCTGCTGACCCCGCTATCACTGACCACTGCATATTATTATTAACCCCTAATCTGCCGCTCCGTACACCGCCGCAACCTACATTATCCCTATGTACCCCTAATCTGCTGCCCCTAACACTGCCGACACCTACATAATATTTATTAACCCCTAATCTGCCCCCCCCCAAGGTCGCCGCTACCTAACTACACTTATTAACTCCTAATCTGCCGACCGGACCTCACCGCTACTCTAATAAATGTATTAACCCCTAAACCGCCTCACTCCCGCCTCGCAAACCCTATAATAAATTTTATTAACCCCTAATCTGCCCTCCCTAACATCTGCGACACCTAACTTCAAGTATTAACCCCTAATCTGCCGACCGGACCTCACCGCTACTATAATAAATGTATTAACCCTAACACTAACACCCCCCTAAGTTAAATATAATTTTAATCTAACAAAATAAAATAAATCTTATTAAATAAATTATTCCTATTTAAAGCTAAATACTTACCTGTAAAATAAACCCTAATATAGCTACAATATAAATAATAATTACATTGTAGCTATTTTAGGATTAATGTTTATTTTACAGGCAACTTTGTATTTATTTTAACCAGGTACAATAGCTATTAAATAGTTAATAACTATTTAATAGCTACCTAGTTAAAATAATTAAAAAATTACCTGTAAAATAAATCCTAACCTAAGTTACAATTAAACCTAACACTACACTATCAATAAATAAATTACATACAAATACCTACAAATAAATACAATTAAATAAACTAACTAAAGTACAAAAAATAAAAAAAGAACTAAGTTACAAAAAATAAAAAAATAATTTACAAACATTAAAAAAATATTACAACAATTTTAAACTAATTACACCTACTCTACGCCCCCTAATAAAATAACAAAGCCCCCCAAAATAAAAAAATGCCCTACCCTATTCTAAAATAAAAATTGAAAAGCTCTTTTACCTTACCAGTCCTTAAAAGGGCCTTTTGCGAGGCATGCCCCAAAGAATTCTGCTCTTTTGCCTGTAAAAAAAACATACAATACCCCCCCAACATTACAACCCAACACCCACATACCCCTTATCTAACCCAAACCTCCCTTAAATAAACCTAACACTAAGCCCCTGAAGATCTCCCTACCTTGTCTTCACCATGTTGGGTATCACCGATCCGTCCAGAAGAGGGTCCGAAGTCTTCATCCTATCCGGGCGATGCCTTCATCCAAGCGGGAGCTGAAGAGGTCCATCATCGGCTGAAGTCTTCATCCAAGCAGGGGCTGAAGAGGTCCATCATCGGCTGAAGTCTTCATCCAAGCGGGGGCTGAAGAGGTCCATCATCCGGCTGAAGTCTTCTATCAAGCGGCATCTTCAATCTTCTTTCTTCCGGCTCCATCTTCATCCCGCCGACGCGGAACATCCATCCTGGCCGACGACTTCCCGACGAATGACGGTTCCTTTAAGGGACGTCATCCAAGATGGCGTCCCTCGAATTCCGATTGGCTGATAGGATTCTATCAGCCAATCGGAATTAAGGTAGGAAAATTCTGATTGGCTGATAGAATCAGCCAATCAGATTCAAGTTCAATCCGATTGGCTGATTGGATCAGCCAATCAGATTGAGCTTGCATTCTATTGGCTGTTCCAATCAGCCAATAGAATGCGAGCTCAATCTGATTGGCTGTTCTAATCAGCCAATAGAATGCAAGCTCAATCTGATTGGCTGATCCAATCAGCCAATCGGATTGAACTTGAATCTGATTGGCTGATTCCATCAGCCAATCAGAATTTTCCTACCTTAATTCCGATTGGCTAATAGAATCCTAATCAATAAGAAAGGTAGAAAGGTGCGCTAGGACAAATGATCACCATACACCCCCTTAAAAGACAAATCCCTGCAAATGTCTAAATTGAAGTGAAAAAGATACAGAAATAATAAGGGAGGCGCTTAAAGCCAAAGGTATCAACACTTAAAAACAATTTAATAAAAGCATATACATAAACAGTGATACATATATAAAGGGACGTCTCCCCAACCTTAAAAGCTGTTATTAAAGCTATAATCTAAAATTAAAGCTATAATCTAAAATGAAAAGATTGATAAAAAATTCCACAGATGTTAAAACAATAATAATCAGAAGTGCGTACGTGGTAATTAATACAAACGTTAAAGTCTTATCTCCAAAGAAACGAATCAGTAGTCAGTGTCCGTTACTGAATAATACCACCAAGCTGCCTTAAAAAGTAAACTGTAGCTGCCAAATGTGAGGTGTAAAGTCAGTTTGAAATCCAAAGCTCTCTTACTATGTAAGATAATTCTATACCAAAACCATGTACTTTACCAGATAAAGATTCGTCAAGTGAAGATCTTTCCCCCTCGCCCGGTCCTCACCTCGAGCGGGGCTAACTGCAACTTTGGCGTCTGATGTCACAGAAAGGAGTTCCGGCTATAGGGAGAGGCCGATTCCTGCGCTCCCTTCTATGCGCTATGATCACGGTCCTCTTTGATGAGCCCTGCACTTAGTGCTGATAGCACGCAGGGGACTGGATAACAAGGTGATAAAGTAGATGTCAAAAAGCTGTATATCCAAACACAGAGGCTTTGCTCCTTGTAAGAGAGAAATTGTTCCAATAATATAACCCGGGTTATTAAATGAGATTCCAAAGATAGAGTAGTTATCCAAGTGGATAAATAACAACACCAATGCCAGCACATACGACGCGTTTCGCCCACCTGTGGGCTTTATCAAGATAGTGGTGGCAAGTGTGGGTGACCCTATTTAAAGGGATAGCTTTCAATCGGATTGGTGGTGGTTTTAATTGGCAAATTAGCAAAACAGCTTAAGGTGGTATTTAGCTTTGATAATAGTTCCTTTTTTAAGGTGGTATTTTTCTCTTCTTATCCTCAAATGAAGATGGGCAGTCTTACTACAAAAAAGCACTTTCGGTTTTGGACCTTAATTATTATATACTTATATTTTAGGCTATATCTCCAAAGAGAAAAAAATTAAAAGTATACAGTCAATGTTTCGATCAACAAATGTGATACATAGATTACAAGATGGAACACATAACCAATAGTTATCCAACATCCTCTACATAATGTATACACTAAGGAGTGTGCTAACAGATTAAAGTGACTAAAGTCCCATAATAAAGTGCATAGTGACACTTACTTTTAAAAGTGAGTCTAAAAAACTTAAAACCATTTAGTGTTTTGATAGAGTGACCCAAAAGATTCTTTTTTCCTTCAAATAAAAAGGGAGAAAGATCTAATTCGGAATTTAATCCTTTTGGGTATAAGGTGTCATATTTATAAATATATTCTGCTTCTCTTATGAGGAGGGTTTTTTCAATATTACCACCCCTCCATTGGTTATTTATTTTAAGAATACCCCAATATTTCAAATCCATAGTGTTACCCTGGTGAACTTCCTTAAAGTGCCTATATAAATGAGTGTCTACTCTTTCTTTTTCTATACAGAGAAGGTGTTCTCTTATTCTATCACGGAGACTCCTCTTGGTTTCTCCGAAATAGAATAAGTTGCATGTGCATTTCAGTGCATATATAACATTTTTATGAGTGCATCTAATGATCCCCTTTATAGCAATATCTTCACCCAAACCATTAAGTTTTAAACTTTTCAATTTCGAACTGTGTGTGCATGCTTTACATGTGTAGCAGGGAAAAAAACCTGCTACACTTCTACCCTCCAAATCGATTTGTTTATTGACTCTTCTCTTCTTTCGTATTTCGCTAGGGGCCAAAATTGTTTTAAAATTTCTTGCTCTCCTAAAAATAAATGTCGGATTATCCGCCAGCTGATTCCCTATGATGTTGTCCTCTTTTAATAAATGCCAATTCTTTTTAATGATTTTTTTAATCAAAAAAATGGTCTGCGTTATAGTCTGTTACAAAGGGAACATTAATTTTCTCTTCATAAGAGAAGCAGAATATATTTATAAATATGACACCTTATACCCAAAAGGATTAAATTCCGAATTAGATCTTTCTCCCTTTTTATTTGAAGGATAAAAGAATCTTTTGGGTCACTCTATCAAAACACTAAATGGTTTTAAGTTTTTTAGACTCACTTTTAAAAGTAAGTGTCACTATGCACTTTATTATGGGACTTTAGTCACTTTAATCTGTTAGCACACTCCTTGGTGTATACATGTAGAGGATGTTGGATAACTATTAGTTATGTGTTCCATCTTGTAATCTATGTATCACATTTGTTGATTGAAACATTGACTGTATACTTTTAATTTTTTTCTCTTTGGAGATATAGCCAAAAATATAAGTATATAATAATTAAGGTCCAAAACCGAAAGTGCTTTTTTGTAGTAAGACTGCCTATCTTCATTTGAGGATAAGAAGAGAAAAATACCACCTTAAAAAAGGAACTATTATCAAAGCTAAATACCACCTTAAGCTGTTTTGCTAATTTGCCAATTAAAACCACCACCAATCAGATTGAAAGCTATCCCTTTAAATAGAGTCACCCACACTTGCCACCACTATCTTGATAAAGCCCACAGGTGGGCGAAACGCGTCGTATGTGCTGGCATTGGTGTTTTTATTTATCCACTTGGATAACTACTCTATCTTTGGAATCTCATTTAATAACCCAGGTTATATTATTGGAACAATTTCTCTCTTACAAGGAGCAAAGCCTCTGTGTTTGGATATACAGCTTTTTGACATCTACTTTATCACCTTGTTATCCAGTCCCCTGCGTGCTATCAGCACTAAGTGCAGGGCTCATCAAAGAGGACCGTGATCATAGCGCATAGAAGGGAGCGCAGGAATCGGCCTCTTCCTATAGCCGGAACTCCTTTCTGTGACATCAGATGCCAAAGTTGCAGTTAGCCCCGCTCGAGGTGAGGACCGGGCGAGGGGGAAAGATCTTCACTTGACGAATCTTTATCTGGTAAAGTACATGGTTTTGGCATAGAATTATCTTACATAGTAAGAGAGCTTTGGATTTCAAACTGACTTTACACCTCACATTTGGCAGCTACGGTTTACTTTTTAAGGCAGCTTGGTGGTATTATTCAGTAACGGACACTGACTACTGATTCGTGTCTTTGGAGATAAGACTTTAACGTTTGTATTAATTACCATGTAGGCACTTCTGATTATTATTGTTTTAACATCTGTGGAATTTTTTATCAATCTTTTCATTTTAGATTATAGCTTTAATTTTAGATTATAGCTTTAATAGAATCCTATCAACCAATCGGAATTCAAGGGACGCCATCTTGGATGACGTCCCTTAAAGGAACCGTCATTCGTCGGGAGTTCGTCGGCCAGGATGGATGTTCTGCGTCGGCGGGATGAAGATGGAGCCGGAAGAAAGAAGATGGAAGATGCCGCTTGATAGAAGACTTCAGCCAGATGATGGACCACTTCAGCCCCCGCTTGGATGAAGACTTCAGCCAATGATGGACCTCTTCAGCCTCCGCTTGGATGAAGACTTCAGCCGATGATGGACCTCTTCAGCCCCCGCTTGGATGAAGACATCGCCCGGATAGGATGAAGACTTCGGACCCTCTTCTGGACAGATCGGTGATACCCGGCGTGGTGAAGACAAGGTAGGGAGATCTTCAGGGGCTTAGTGTTAGGTTTATTTAAGGGGGGTTTGGGTTAGATTAGGGGTATGTGGGTGGTGGGTTGTAATGTTGGGGAGGGGGGTATTGTTTTTTTTTACAGGCAAAAGAGCAGAATTCTTTGGGGCATGCCTCGCAAAAGGCCCTTTTAAGGGCTGGTAAGGTAAAAGAGCTTTTCAATTTTTATTTTAGAATAGGGTAGGACATTTTTTTATTTTGGGGGGCTTTGTTATTTTTTATTAGGGGGCTTAGAGTAGGTGTAATTAGTTTAAAATTGTTGTAATATTATTTTAATGTTTGTAAATTATTTTTTTATTTTTTGTAACTTGGTTCTTTTTTTATTTTTTGTACTTTAGTTAGTTTATTTAATTGTATTTATTTGTAGGTATTTGTATGTAATTAATTTATTGATAGTGTAGTGTTAGGTTTAATTATAACTTAGGTTAGGATTTATTTTACAGGTAATTTTGTAATTATTTTAACTAGGTAGCTATTAAATAGTTATTAACTATTTAATAGCTATTGTACCTGGTTAAAATAAATACAAAGTTGCCTGTAAAATAAATATTAATCCTAAAATAGCTACAATGTAATTATTATTTATATTGTAGCTATATTAGGATTTATTTTACAGGTAAGTATTTAGCTTTAAATAGGAATAATTTATTTAATAAGATTTATTTTATTTCGTTAGATTAAAATTATATTTAATTTAGGGGGGTGTTAGTGTTAGGGTTAGACTTAGCTTTAGGGGTTAATACATTTATTATAGTAGCGGTGAGGTCCGGTCGGCAGATTAGGGGTTAATACTTGAAGTTAGGTGTCACAGATGTTAGGGAGGGCAGATTAGGGGTTAATAAAATGTATTATAGGGTTTGCGAGGCGGGAGTGAGGCGCTTTAGGGGTTAATAAATTTAGGGGTTAATAAGTGTAGTTAGGTAGCGGCGACGTTGGGGGGGCAGATTAGGGGTTAATAAATATTATGTAGGGGTCGGCAGTGTTAGGGGCAGCAGATTAGGGGTACATAGGGATAATGTAAGTTGCGGCGGTGTACCGAGCGGCAGATTAGTGGTTAATAATAATATACAGGGGTCAGCAATAGCGGGGTCGGCAGATTAGGGGTTAATAATTGTAAGGTTAGGGGTGTTTAGACTCGGGGTACATGTTAGGGTGTTAGGTGCAGACATAGGAAGTGTTTTCCCATAGGAAACAATGGGGCTGCGTTAGGAGCTGAACGCTGCTTTTTTGCAGGTGTTAGGTTTTTTTTCAGCTCAAACGGCCCCATTGTTTCCTATGGGGAAATCGTGCACGAGCATGTTTTTTAAGATGGCTGCGTCCGTAAGCACCGCTGGTATTTAGAGTTGCAGTGGCGGTAAATTATGCTCTACGCTCCCTTTTTGGAGCCTAACGCAGCCCTTCTGTGAACTCTAAATACCAGCGGTATTTAAAAGGTGCGGGGGGGGAAAAACACGCGTAGCTAACGCACCCCTTTGGCTGCAGAACTCTAAATCTAGCCGTTAGTAAATAAGATCACAGAATTACATATGAGAAAATATATTAGTTACATATAAAACAATTTATGCGGGACCAAGTGGTATATAAAAATATAAAAATAAATTGAGCCAATTATAAAAAATGTATACCCAAAAAATTGAAAAAAGAAAACAGAAAAAAAGGATAAATGGAAAAAAGGAAAAATTGAAAAAAATTGTCAAAGTTTATCAAAAAATGTCAATGGTAAAGTACTGTATAGTTCATCAAATAATCCAAGTGTGAATAGGTATGTCCAAATCCCAATCAGGAGAATGTAGAAGTTTAGTGTAGAAAATAAATACACAGGTAAATCCAGAGACCAGTAATGTAATGTCTCTTTAAATTTCAAGCACATGTACTAGTGAATAATGCTGTAGTTGTCAGGTATTAATTAGTGACGTTGAATAAACACTTTTAATGTGTATAGTGACTTTGTGAGAAACCTCCAATCTGTGATGTGAATGGTAGTTAAAATTTACCTTATGGTCACTGCTTCTTAGCAATATCCTTAGGTTATATGTATATGGAATCCCTTAATTAGGGATTAACTGTTGTCTTAACTAGACTTGTTGAGAGTTGCTCTATGGTTCCATAGGGTTAAAGAACAGTCAATATAGACTTATCAACTTCTCTTGAGTGAGTGTATTTTCTCTTCTCACAAAGTGGGTTTCTTACTGGGAGTGATTTTCAAAACCGGCTTCTTCCTCCAGCTACTAGCCGATTTGACTTGATGCCAATCAGGGTCCACCTCTACGTGTTTTTTCAGCTACATGAGCCTTTGTCAAAAATTATGTTGTGCTTTTGAAAATGGATGTGCGCTAATACCTTTTTGTTTGTGTATTGGCTAGGTCATATTGGCAGCACTCCCAAAGATGTGTATATAAACTTTTTGTAAGGTGTGCTAAACCAAATTATTGAAATGTTTTAAAACATAATCAGGGAGACTGACCAGTTCCCATTGGTTAAAGCACCCCACCCAAGCTCAAGTGTGCTCATGACAGTGTAATAGAGTTGTGAATATTAAGCCAGGGAGTCTCATTCTATTATTAAGAGTAAAAGAAAGACAGATTCAGCCCTCTGGGGCAAAGACTGTAGTGTTAGGTATAAACTTTTTGTAAGGTGTGCTAAACCAAATTTTGTAAATATATATATATGTACAAAACATGGGTAGGGTCAGCACTCTCAGGCTGGACCGGGTACACATCCTATGACCCTGCAACATGCACAGCCCTGGGTGCAAACCAGCACTCTCAGGAAGCTGCACTGTCACCAGAGTCACAGGCAGTTAACCCCAGTCAGGCCTGGGTGCAAGGCCCACACAGGGAAAATTACAAAAAAAATATTTTAATATAAACACACAGAAAAAGTCCAGCACTCACTCACAAGCTCTCAACTAAGATAAAAAGCAGCAATGGAAGAATTAGTTACCGCATCTGGCCAAATGGGAAAAGCCCAGGTACCTCGTCAAGGTTTCTTCCAAATAAACCTGGGTGCCTAAACAGCCACACAATGCAGGCTCACAATCAAACAACTGTTGTTTGACTTATATATATATATATGGAATAGAGAAAAGACAAGTGTACGGGGGGTGCACCTAGTGCAATAAACGACAAACTCGGTGACTTCAAAATAAAGATGCACAGCACACTCACGGGATTCCACCTCAAACATATGAGGTATGTTAAAGACACTTGTAATATAATTGCAGATGCTCCTCCTCCGGGAAATCTCCTGCCTGGATCAGACTGCTCCTTAGGACACACTGAGACTGCAGGAGAGTACACCTCCACATGTACAGCTAGTCAGAAGTCCTATTAAAAGAGGGGCAGGGCCAGGAACTACTTTTCCCCTTTATAGATCTAAAGCTCTGTGCTCAGGTGAGATGATCTAAAGCTCTGTGCTCAGGTGAGATGATCTAAAGCTCTGAGCTCAGGTGAGCTGATCTAAAGCTCTCTGCTCAGGTGAGATGATCTATAGCTCTCTGCTCAGGTGAGATGATCTAAAGCTCTCTGCTCAGGTGAGATGATCTAAAGCTCTCTGCTCAGGTGAGATGATCTATAGCTCTCTGCTCAGGTGAGATGATCTAAAGCTCTCTGCTCAGGTGAGATGATCTATAGCTCTCTGCTCAGGTGAGATGATCTATAGCTCTCTGCTCAGGTGAGATGATCTATAGCTCTCTGCTCAGGTGAGATGATCTGTGAGTATGCTGTACATCTTTTTATTTTGAAGTCACCCAGTTTGTCGTTTATTGCACTAAGTGCACCCCAGTGCGCTTGTCTTTTCTCTATTCCATAGAATACCTGGGAGGATCCTCTCCTGAAGAGGTGAATCTTTTTTTGCTTGGACTGAGCTGCTCTTCATGGGGATTGTTCGGACATGAACCTAAGGATACCTCATAGACACTCTCTCCTAAAGACTGTCTATTTAAGTAGTTATATTTATTCACCTGCTGTCAGATACCAGTCAAGCTTGTGTGTATATATATATATATTATATGTATTCAGTGGAGGTGTAGAGATCTTGCAGAATCCAGATCCATTACCAGACTACATCTAGATATATAGATTGAATTATCATACTGTGGTATCTATTCTTTGTACACCTATAATACACTATATCACCACACAGAGTCTGTGAAATATACATATTGGTACACTTTCCCAGTTTATCTTGTAAATGAATATTTACTGTAAATATTTCACATTCCAATTTTCTTCACGTAGGTTAATATGTTATAAGTATTTTTTTGATCTGATGAAAGGAATATTATATTCCTAAAACGTCATCTAATAAAGTTGACATTTTTGTTTGAAAATCCTGAGAGTGCATTCTTTCCTGGAACAGTATATATATATATATATATATATGAAACAAAAAAAGCGTGTATGTCAAAGGGTTAAAAAACCTCTCTTTCAAAACACAGAACTGCGCTCTAAATAAACCTATTTTTTTAAAATACAATATAAATATCTGGATGATGCCAAAATCAAAACATTCAAATAATCAAATAATATTGATTCATTGAAAATATATAACAGAATGAAATATATAATGATAAGATAATAAATCACAATAAAAAGGATAAGTTGGTTGGATCCCACGTAATAGTGCAGATCAATTGTAGGTGTCGGCTGCTGTATCTTATTAATCCTCCGGAATCTCACGGAGTAAGGTAGAAATCTAAAAAAATGAGAAAGAAAGCGCACAAAGGCACCTACATAGTGCAAATCAATTTAATTTAAACAATAATACAGGGGTATATTAAAACTGCTCCCCGTAGGGTATCTACTCACAAGAGTCAACCTCAAACTTGTGAGGTATGTTTGAGCATGTAGTTTGAAAGTTCCGCTCAGAACCGCTTGCTATGAAAGTGCTTAATCAAAGAAGTCAGGACAAATCCAACCTGAATGCCGGGTGTCGCTGTCTGTAATATATATATATATATATATATAAAAGAAAGGGGTAGCAGGATGGCGCTAGGTACAACAGATAGCTTTCACTGATGTTAATCAGTCTCAACTGAATAATAAAATAAATATAAATAAATAAACAATCAGTCTTTCAAATGTATAGCAAATAAGTAGAGCAGTACACAGTCTGAAATTGTTAATAAATAACACTTAGATGTTTATGAGGAAATCTTCATCAGTCTCTCCCCTTTAGATGTGCACTTACTTAAGGCAACCTCAATCCTATGAGGTAAGAATGAAGTAGTATCGCTAAAGGGCTTGGTACCCCCTGAAGTATGGATCATCCAGATTGTAAGTTTCTTTATGTACAGGCTCCAAGAACTAATGCTCTTTTGCCTGTATTCAGAATTCCATGTGCCACCTTTGCTCCTGTGCTCTCTGGTCGCTGGAAACTTTCAGTCTCAGTCGCTGTATTATGCAGAAAGAACCAGAAGAAAGTATATAGTGTAAAACCGTTTTTAATCTGCACTAAATATATACACAATAGAATAAGTTCCACTCACATTTAAAATCCTCAACACATGAGGCATATATACACAGCACGTAAAATAAATGAAGCATAGACAATGCTTAGTCCATAAACAAGCAATATTCTAAATATCCAAATGCACCCTTCAAAGTGCTAGGAATTCTGGCTCAATAGTTCCCATAAGTCAAATAGGGGTATACCTTCCCATATATAATAGGCAACCTTACGCGTTTCGAAGGGGTTAAATCTGTTTATATCCCTT
Organism: Bombina bombina; assembly: GCF_027579735.1. NCBI lineage: Eukaryota > Metazoa > Chordata > Amphibia > Anura > Bombinatoridae > Bombina > Bombina bombina. The sequence continues at coordinate 1,029,178,254 of NC_069499.1, forward strand.
CTTCGCCAGAGGTTAATGTTGTTCCGTTCAGACTAACCTTATATAGGGCCCAAGTATTGCGATACTCAACATTCTTTTAGCGATGAGTTCCGTTAGTGTGACACGCATAGATCATTTCCTGAGAAAGTGACACGCATGACGTAATTTCTGGTTCATGCGCTCTATCTCCCAGGCTACTCCCTTCATCTATACCGGTTGCCAGGGTAACAATCAACAATCCCTGAACATCCGTGAAGTAGCATGGAGATGATAATGGCCAAATGGAGATCTCTGCATGTGACACTTTCAAACTCTTGTGCCTTAGATCATTTATCAAACTAAACAAGGTACAAAATATTTCCATATATATTACAGCATTCACGCTTAATACAATAGATAAAAATAGATAAAATAGATAAAACTCATAGTACAAGTGTTATAAAATTTCTGCACCATCCTAACATTAAACTACCAAAGAATAAATACATTTGGTAAAAAAAACTATTAAAATCATTATATTCATAAAAGGATGTATACATACTTACAAATTCATCATATATTTAAAAAAACATTCTTTTATATATATATATATATATATATATATATATATATATATATATATATATATATATATATATATATATATATATATATATATATATTTCCCTAAAATACTTCACATTAATAAGGGATAGGAATAAAATAAATTTCCAAGCTGTAACAGGGACTGAAGGCAAAGAGAGCTATAATTTAATTTCCATCTATATAGAAGTATAGCGTGTGTATGTCTATAAAAAGGCTGCAATATCTATATCTACATTTAATCCAGCAGGGGTTCTTGTATCGAATGCATGAATCCAAAAAGTCTCCCTCTGTCTCAATAAAGTTTCTCTGTTTCCCCCTCTCCTACCTACACATACATGCTCCAAAATGGTGCCCCTAAGGCAATCAGGGTTCTGATTGTGTACCTGCCTATAGTGATCAGACAGGTTATGGGATTTAAGGCCTTCTTTTATGTTTGTGATATGTTCGTACAGTCGTTTCTTGTATGGTCTCGTCGTTCTACCTATGTATTGTAAATTGCAACTGCATTGAAGTAAATACACTACAAAAGTAGTTTTGAAATTGACCAGATTGGTTATCTTGCATTCTTTACCATTAGAAGTGGAAATGACGCTTTTCGTTGGTCTATTTCCATGATACATCCGTTCGCACGAGACACAATTATGTCTATTACATTTGTAAAATCCTGTAGACCCTTTATTTAGCCAGGTCTCTTTTAGTTTTTCTATCTTTTAGCTGGCTTGGTGCTACAATAGATTTTAAGTTTTTATATCTTTTAAAAATACAATTTGGTTTCATCCCTATTTTATCCCGTAATAGGTCATCTTTTTGTAAGATATACCAGTGTTTTCTAAGTATATGTTTTATTCCTTCTGATCCTTCACTGTATGTGGACACAAAACTAGTATTAATATTTCTTAGAGTTTTTTGGGGAGTTTTCTAACCCAAATCTTCCTTATTCTGATATTTATCCTCCACTTTTTTATAAGCTGATTCTATCCAGTTCTTCTTATAGCCTTTTTAAAGGAGTTTCTGTGACAGCTTCATGGATTCTTTCTCGTAATCACTAGGATTAGTACAGTTCCTTTTTATCCTCTCCAGTTGTCCCACTGGGATATTTTTTATCCATGAAGGATGATGTCCAATATATATATATATATATATATATATATATATATATATATATATATATATATATATATATATATATATATAGTATATCTGTATATATCTATAGCGATATATAATCATATAGATATAGGTAAAGATATCTATTTTACCAAAAAAAACATCATATATATATATATATATATATATATATATATATATATATATATATATATATATAAAGTCTAAAAAGGACTTGTTCTACCATACATCAGTTCAAGCAAACTTTCTACATTTAAAGTTGGACTTATTTTTAGTGAAAGGAGAGAATATTGTGAGCATGTTTACAGCCTTACAAGAAATATTTCAAAGAAAACTTACAAGTGATGCTACTGACAATACCTCTGAACCCCCCCCCCCCCCCCAAGACAGACTGTTAAAAACCTTGGTCTAATGTATTTGAACATGGAGAATTTGAGAGTCAGGGAAATAAAACTCTGGCATGAAATACTATATTTGGATAAATATATAAAACATCAGATAATACCTAGAGGACTGCATATGAAAAAATCCCCTACAGCAGACAGAGATGAAGAAGATTTCATGTTGGAAAGGAGTATCACACTCACTGGGTGTTCTATAAAATTTATGTCACAACTGTTGAAACAGAAACACAAGAAAAGGAATATAGCTCTTGGAGAAATCAAAGAATTACAATACAAAATGGTGCACTGCACCCAGGATCCAAAATACCAAGAATATGATGAACAACTTGAAAATGAGTTGATGATGGTGAAAAATGAATTAATAGTTTGAAAAAACAACAAGTTTGCAAGAGATGAAAAGGTCTACTGACTGAAAGTGGTTTACAATTGGACACAAACTATCAGGAGATCCTGAACTAACAAAAACAACTATGGGAACTTCAAACAAAATACAGGTCCTAACACCCATCATAAAGGACAAGGTAACAAGAACAAAAAGAAAAATGGAGGTGGAAATAAACAGAAGAAAGTCAGCTTTTCTAAATCCACTCTATCTGGATCAAATTACAAAGCATCAACCCCCATAACAAGATCTTTAAATTATACTGAATTGGGAGCTAGCAGTGTTACTGATGTATCCATTAACTTTGAAGAGTCAAAAACGGTGCAGCAGAAGGAGGAAACAAACCAATGGAAGAGGACAACACAAACATATCATCCAATAGGTATCAAAGTGTCCTAAGTAACAAGAAGGATAATTACAATAAGAAATAAAGCTGAGCAGAGCCTTTTGGATGAGCCTTTTCAACACCATTGCTGACATTAACAAATTTCTGAGAAAAATTGTACTAAAAAAACATTTTTTTTTCAGGTTGAACATGATGAGGACTTTTCTAATGAGTTTTCTGATGAGTTTTCTAAAGAAATAAATATAGCTCCTTTACAATTTATAGAAAACTTAAACTTTGTGGATTTATGTGCAGGTCAATCTCTATTAGAATTTCAATAAGAATCTGATAGAAAGGTAGATAACATTCGCCTAGATTGCGAGTTTTGCACTATAGAGGGTGCGAAACGAATGCAACAAAAGTTGCGTTATTTCACCCTCCATAGCGCTGCCATTACAAGTTTCTGAAATCCGTCTTGTGCATGCGATATGGTGGTGATAAGCTCCATACCGCACAAAATCCAAGGGCTGAGATTACATGCTTGTGCATGCTTTCCTCATAGGCATCAATTGGGAGAGAGAGTTATAAAACTAACACCTGAAGCACGGAATGAAAAGCTCCGTAACGCAACCCTATTGATGCCTATGGGGGAAAAAAAAAATTACGTTTAAACCTAACACCCTGACATAAACCCCAAGTCTAAACACCCCTAATCCGCCGCCCCCGACATCGCCGACACAGAAATAAAGTTATTAACCCCTAATCCGCCACTCCCCAACATCGCTGATTTGAACAGCCAATAGGATTTCAGTAGCTCTCATCCTATTGGCTGATTTGAATTTGAAAAATCAAATCAGCCAATAGGAGTGCAAGGGACGCCATTTTGAAAAGGCTCCCTTGCATTGAAGATTCAGTGTATGACGGTAATGGTATGAAGAGGAAGCTCCGCGCTGGAAATCTTCAAGGATGGACCCGCTCCGTGCCGCTGGGATGAAGATAGAAGATGCCAATTGGATGGATTAAGACCTCGCCACCTGGATGAAGACTTCTCACCGCCTGGATGTCCGGACTTCAGAAACTGTGAGTGAATCTTCGGGGGTTAGTGTTAGTGTTTTTTTAGATTAGGGATTGGGCTTTATGTAAAAGAACTGAATACCCTTTTCAGAGCAATGTAAAAGAGCTCAATGCCCTTTTAAGGGCAATGCCCATACAAATGTCCTTTTCAGGACAATGGGTAGCTTAGGATTTTTTTAGAGTTAGTTTTTTTATGTTGGGGGGTTAGTTGGGTGGTAGGTTTTACTGTTGGGGGGTCTTTGTATTTTTTAACAGGTAAAAGAGCTGATTTCTTTAGGGCAATGCCCTACAAAAGGCCCTTTTAATGGCTATTGGTAGTTTATTGTAGGCTAGGTTTTTTTATTTGGGGTGGGCTTTTTTATTTTTATAGGGCTATTAGATTAGGTGTAATTGTTTTTATTTTTGATAATATCTTTGTTATTTTTTTTGTAATTTATTATTTTTTATTTTTTGTAATTTTAGACTTAATTTTTTTAGTAGTGTTAGCATTTTTTTTAATGTGTAATTTAGTTTATTTAATTGGTAGTTATTTTAATTTTAGTAGAATAGTTATGATAGGTTAATTGTTAGTTTAAACTTTTTTTAATTTCACAGGTAAGTTTTTATTTATTTTAAGATAGGGATATTGTAATTTTAATTTAAAGTTAGGGGGTGATAGGGTTAGAGGTTAATAGTTTAATTTATTAGTGGCAATGTATGGGGGGCTGGCGGTTTAGGCGTTAATCAGTTTATTTAATAGTGGCAATGTGGGGGGCTTGCGGTTTAGGGGCTAATAGGTTTAGTTGGTGGTGACGGTGTCCTGGAGCGGCGGAAGAGGGGATAATACATTTATTATAGTGGCAGGGATGTGGGCGGGTGGCAGATTAGGGGTTAATAATTTTTAAATATTGTTTGTGATGCGGGAGGGCCTCGGTTTAGGGGTTAATATGTAGTTTATGGGTGTTAGTGTACTTTGTAACAGTTTAGTTACAAGTTTTGTGAAACATTTTTTTGGTGCAAAACTCAGAACTACTGCTTTCAGATTGCGGAATGGATAGTTAACAATAGATGTTAGCTCTTTATATTCCTGTATTCCTCATATGTTAGATATTAAAGTGAAAGTAAAGTTGAGAAGCACACAATCTATGTTTACATAAATCATATTAAATCAATAGCACGTTCATTCATGATTTTTTGTAAATTTGAATTTTCTACTTATTTTCGCTCATGCAAAGCCGTCCGTCTGGTTAGTCGATTACTTTCACTTTAAGGCAGTTAGATATATTTTAAATTTATACACCAAGTTTCAAGATGAATGAATAGAATATATTTTAGAAGTTTTAAGCTTCCTTTTGTCACAATTTTTTTTCCAATTTAATGGTTCTTTCTACTTACAAAAATGTGGTACAGCCATGGGGAGAAATTCGCCCCTCATATGCAAATATTTTCCTTGCATGGTTTGAAGAACATTATATTTTTTTCGCGCAGGAACATTTTTTCGACTAATATAATAAATTATACCAGATACTGTACATAGACGATTTGCTGATCATATGGGATGGGGACCACAATATGGCCCAGAATTTTTTTTCCTATATGAACAGCAATGATTTCAATTTACACTTAACTTATAACTTTGAGGTATCCAATATTCAATTTTTGGATGTACATTTAAAAGAAGATAATATCAAAAAATGATAGATGTAGAATTATATAGGAAAGAAATTAGTGGTAACAACATTCTGAGGTCAGGCTCAAGTCACCCACCATATATAACAAGAGGCATTCCAAAAGGTCAATTTATTTGCATTAGACAAAATTGTACAACTCTAGAGAACTATGACAAACATTTAAAACAATTGGTACACAGATTCATACTAATAGGATATAATAGATATGACTTAGAAAATACAAGACTAGAAATAAGAGACAGAAACAGGGACAAGTTGTTAAAAACAAAATCTAAAAAGAAATCCACAAGAACGAATAAAACACAAAAAGAGATACATTTCATCGCTACATATAGTAGGCAATATAATCAGATTGTCAAAATAATAAAATAAAATCTAAATATTCTTTAAACAGACTCCACCCTAAAAGAGATTATATCCCATGGATGTAGGTACATACCAAAAAGATCTCCTACTATTAGAGATAAAGTGGCAGAATATGTATTCACTAGTAAAACTTCAAAAACAAGAGAAAGTTGGATTAGTAAAAAAGGTTGTTTCAAATGTGGGCATCACCCGTTCCTCACAGGTGCATATATTAAAACAGGCGACACTTTTCCATCTACTCATACTGAAAGGGACTACAAAATTAAATACTGATTAGACTGTACCTCACGGTATATTATATATCTAATAACATGCAAAGTATGCCAGGATCAATATGTAGGGTGTTCGAGTCGCATGTTAGGATAGAGCAAGAGAACATTTAAACAATATCCAAACAGATCCTCCAAAGACAAGGGTAGCTAAACATTTCTCTATGCATCATAATCCAACAAATGAATTTCAAATTCAAGCAATTGATTTTATACCAAAGTAATTTAGAGGAGGTGATAAACTCAGAAAATTATTGTTCAGGGAGGCAAAATGGATTTTCTTCCTACAAAACAAAGAACCAAAAGGTAGTAATGCAAGATGGGACCTTGATCTTTTTCAAGGATGAATTTTTAATGAGACGCATTTCATTTCATTTCAATGCATATGGAACCTTTAAGTATTTAACCATACTGGTAAATTACATGTATATCTATTCATATTGTTTGTGTGTCTTCAATCCCCATGATTGTTTATACACTCCATATGAGCATATAATCAAATGAAAAACTTCCATTTTTTGAACTAATCAATTTTAAATAATCAACTTTTCCATCATGAAGTTTTCAAAATAATTACCTATTTTTTTTCTCTGCAAGCACTCTATTTTTCTTATATATATTTGATATACACTTTATTAGTGATATACTTTATTGTATTTTGTATGCATGTATATGTGCATTAAGGGATATGACTATTCAAGCTTGCACTGTGTCTATATATTTACTCTTTAAATTCCAAATTTTTTGGTGCACATTTACATTTTACTATTTTATCTTTAACAAGTATTTTATGAGGGTTTTTTTTTAATAAAACAAGCTTTATTGCAGATTAAAAAACAACAGTTTTATTACATCAGAAATATGAAAATACAGAAGGCATTAATTTACAATGTTATACATTTGTCATCATATGTCCTCCGGATTTAAAGAAAGGTTGTATGAGAAATCTGTTTGCATAGAAGTTTAAATTTTCAGTCCCTTTGAGCTTGTTATATCGCTTTTGCATAACTGTAAGAAATCATTGGTATTAACATTGTTCATATAGTTGCATAAACATTGCTTCAAATCTTGATCATTATTACAATGATTATCTAGTTCTCTTTCTCTTAATACACTAAGGCCTCGCTTCCATTGAGTCGTAATTCAGTTTGCGTGCACTCGCAAACCGATAAATATGCTGTCGGAAGCAATATCGTTTATCGACTGTTTCCAATGGCGCGTTATACCTCAAAATCCGGCTGCCGAAAAGATCTTTGCGTCCCATAGAAAGTAATAGAAGCCGTTAATCGATAAATTATACCAGGTTTCCAATGAAAGCGCTAACCTTTAATACACTGTCGGAGGCTGTCGATACATTGAGAAATATTACCCCCAGCTCAACTAGGTGTAAAAGAGGAAAATTGTGCTTTTTGAGATGTATTTGCTATTGAAATTATAAAACTTGCAAATAATGCAAGTGTTTTAATGTAGAAATAAATTGTTATAAGTAATATTTATTGTTGTCTCATGTATAGAAATAGTTGAACTTATATTGTAATAGAAATATCAGTATATATTTAAATGTAATAATATATGCAACAACATATCTATAGAATGCAAACTAGACCTATGCCTAGGGCAGCAATAAATATTACTTATATTTATGAAGTGTTAAATATAATTATATTAGAAAATAGTATTTGAATGTTAAAAATATAGATAAGTGTTTCTTTATTTTTCTTGAGAGGTGATCACCGGTAAGGAGCACGGACGTTAAACGTAAATTCTATAGTGTAAGGTCGGGTTACCTTAGCAACTAATTGATTTTCAAGAAATCCGACATCAGATGGAAGCGTTAACACGTTAACTTACAGCTACACGAAAAGAGCGACTGCACGCTATCCGCAAAATATTTCAATGGAAACCTGGTACTAAAATGGAGCCGTAAATTACTTTTAGCTGTCGGCTGCTTCGGTAGCTTACGGCTCCATTTTTAGCGACTCAATGGAAGCGAGGCCTTTATAGGGAGATCGTAGAAATCTTAAGTCAACATCTCCAGGGATAGTGCGTGGGGTAAAAGGGATGGGGATTGAGGGGGAGAAATTAGAATGTAGGGTAAGGGGAAGGTTAGAATTGGGGGCAGGAAGGAAAAAAAAAAGGCGGTGTGCATTGAAGGGTGCTCGGCATTGTGTGGCTCCAAGTCTATAGTGTTCAGAATTTAGTTAGACGTCTTTACCTTCCCATGCTAGTAGCATAGCTTTATGAATTGCTATCCTACCCATTTTTAGGTAGTGAAACCTTTCCAGCTGTAGCAGGTCTCCGACCTCAGCCCTCCACTACCTGAAGCTTAGGGCTTGCTGTGATTTTCAATGTCTAGGAACAAGTCCCTTGGCCCCATTCAGCATCAAGAGGAACAGGCGTTCACCTTTGGCAGTTCATAGTAGATTAGGTAATTTGGATTGGGGGGATGATAGTCTTTAGTATCTTGGTCATTTCCACCAGCACCTCTCCCCAGAAGGGGAGAATATGCAGGCATGTCCACCAAATATGTAGGAATGAGCCCTCCTCTCCACATCCCCTCCAGCACTCCCCACCTGTGTTTGGATATATCTTCCTGAGTCTCTGGGGTGTAAGGTACCAACAGCTTAAGAACTTATAATGCATTTCCTGTACTCTAGCTGATACAGAGGATCTTTTAGCTTTATCAGAATTTTTGAACCATTCCTTTACATTAAGCTCTATACCTAGGTCCCTGTGCCAGGCCCCTACATAGGGCAGTAGAGTTGTATCACTCTGGCCCATCAACAGTTTATCATCAGTTTATCCCATGTCTGGAATACATCCTCGATTAGAGGGTATTGTTTTATCTGTTCTGGGTGACTGTATTTTATGCTTTTTTAAAGCCTTAAGTACAACAACCATACAGTCGAAACACCAATGTTTTCTTATTATGAAAATGCAATTACTTTGTCTATACATAATATATAGGCTATTCAAGGAACAAATGTTAACTATGTAATATTGGCAACAAATGTATCTACATACACACGATTGTTGAAATTAAGTTTCATGTATTCTACCTAGCAACATCTTACACAAGCGAGATTGAATATTGCTATTGGCTAATCCCGGACAATACGTCACTTCCGATTGGAAAATGGACGTTAAGCTCAGTGACGTAATTGCCTGGGCATTTAAAAGCTGGCTCTTCTAGTTCAGTGGCATGTCACCTTTGAGAAAGCCTCGCCGAAATGCGCCAGGTGACGCAAGAGGAGGGTCAGACGTATCATTCTCTATAATTTACTAGTGCTGCATTGTCAAGGTCTGTAAAATATTTTATTTTCACTGTTATGCGGAATAAATGCTACATTTTACTTGCACTCCTGACAACTATGAACTGTATATGAGTCAGTACTTGCTTCAATACTATGCACAAATAAACACCTCTATACCATATATTATATGAAGATTTGAAACTTTAAGCAAGTCTTTGTCTTAGGCCATATAGCTGTATTTATGTGTTTTTGATGTATAGGGATTCCTTATGTCTTTTGGAATCTCTTAATAGTGCTTAAGAGGTTTAGCACTGTTTAAATACAGCTTATCAGTAAGTACATACAGCGATTGCTCTGTTTGGACTGAGGGAAATAGCCAAAAATTAGCTAATGTGATCACATTGAAACAAAAAGTGACCTTTGTGGGCCGAACAAACTCCCGAGACAAATCTGAGAACAAAACAAAGATGGAGATACATAAGCATAAAAAAATACAGAACAGGATAATGTTAATTTATATAAGAGTAACATATATAGAGTTTGCAAAACAAGCAAAAAGAGAGAGCGCAACTGCAACAATAATTTATTAATTAAAAAATGCGCTTGTAAAGACAGAGGAGCCTATCTATCAAGCTGTCAACCGCAATTACGCAGGAAATCCGCAGTGTAATTGTTGCAAGCTTGATCCGACCTAGTTATAAAAGCCTACAGACCGACAAAAGTTGAAATTTGTGACGGTCTGAAAGCACAGAAAGTTTATGTTTGATGCTGCCAGATATCCCATTGATTTTTATGGTTGAAAACAAGTTACGATTACACCTAACACCCTAACATAAACCCGAAGTCTAAACACCCCTAATCTGCCACCCCTGAATCGCTGCAACCTAAATAAAATGTATCAACCCCTATCCCACCGCTCCTGACCCCGCTGCAGTCTAAATAAAGTTATTAACCCCTATTCCGCGGCTCCCTAACACCACCGCCACTAAATAAATGTATTAACCCCTAAACCTCTGGCCTGCCACATCACTGCCACTAACTAAACTTATTAACCCCTAAACCATCGGCCCCCCACATCGTCAAAAAATAAATTAAGCTATTAACCCCTAAACCTAACAACCCCCTAACTTTAAATTAATTACGAAAAATACATTTTTTTATAAAAAATAAAAAAGAATTACACCTAATCTAATAGCCCTATCAAAATAAAAAAGTCCCCCCAAAATAAAAAAAAACCTAGCCTACAATAATCTATCAGTGGACTTTAAAAGGGCCTTTTGTGGGGCATTGCCCCAAAGATATCAGCTCTTTTACCTGTAAAAAAAAATACAAACACCCCCCCAACAGTAAAACCCACCACCCAACCAACCAACCCCCCCAAATAAAAAACCTATCTAAAATAACTTAAGCTCCCATTGCCCACTGAAAAGGGCATTTGTATGGGCTTTGCCTTAAAAGGGCATTTAGCTCTTTTACATGCCCAGACCCAAATCTAAAAATAAAACCCACCCAAAAAAAACTTAAAAAAACACTCACCCCCGACGATCCACTCACAGTTCTTGAAGTCCTGCTTGAAGGATCCATCCATAGCCAGAGAAGTCATCATTCAGGTGGCAAGAAGTCTTCATCCGGGACGGCCTCTTCCATCTTCATACGGTCGCCGCCGTAAACTGGAACTTCAATGCAAGTGACGTCATCCAAGATGGCGTCCCTTGCATTCCTATTGGATGAAAGATTTCAATCAGGCAATAGGATTAGAGCTGCTAAAATCCTACTGATAATGTGTTTTTTTAATTTTTCGTAATTTAGTGGGGGGGGGGTTGTAACTTAGTGTTTGTTTTTCTGTAATTTAGTCATTTGTAGGGATGGGCGAATGTTTCGCAACATTCGAAAAACGGCACGAATTTTAACACATTCGTTTATTCGAATCGAATTTCGAATGTTAACATAACATTCTAACATTCGATTTTCGAATGTTCGGTTTCGAATTTTACGATTACATTCGAAAATATTCTTTTCGAAAAATTCGAATTTAGATTGTAATAGTATTTCTAATGCTTTTTCTTTAAATGTAATATTCGAATTATGGAATACGTGTATTCGAATTCGAAAAATTCGAATTTAGATTGTAATAGTATTTCTAATGCTTTTTCTTTAAATGTAATATTCGAATTATGCAATATTCTATATGGAAACATTCGAAATGATATATTTGTATCTATTATGTATCAATTTACTAGATTCCCACCCTACCACATGAACTATTGAACTTCTGAATAGTATTTGTTAAATAGAATGTTAAATTCGAAAATTCGAATGTGGACATTCTATATAATTATAAACATTCAAATTCGAAAGTGACATTCGAAAACTGTAAATAACATTCGATTTTCGATTTTTTTAAGAATATTCGTTCTTATCGACATTCGGATTTAGAATTCGAATTTCGGTAATAACATTCGTTCTACATTCGAAATTCGAAAATTTACAAATTCACCCATCCCTAGTCATTTGTAATAATGTTTAATAGTATATTTAAATAATTTTAGTAGGGTTAGGTTTCTTTAATATGTAATTTAGTTTATTTAATTGGTAGTTTAATATAATTGTAGGATAATAGTTAGGGTAGATTAATTAATAGTTTAAAATAGTTTATTTTAATTCTACAGGTAAGTTTAAATTTATTTGAAGATAGGGATGTTGTAATTTTAATTTAAAGTTAGCGGGTTGTTAGGTTTAGGGGTTAATAGCTTAATTTATTTTTGACGATGTGGGGGCTGATGGTTTATGGGTTAATAGGTTTAGTTAGTGGTAGTCATGTGGAAGGCCAGAGGTTTAGGGGTTAATATGTTTATTTTGTGGCGGCGGTGTCCGGGAGCGGCGGTATGGGGTTAATAACTTTATTTAGGTTTGCAGTGGTGTTGGGGAACGGCGGGATAGGGTTTAATAACTTTATTTAGGTTGCGGAGGTGTCGGGAGTGGTGGGATAGGGGTTAAACATTTTAGTATAGTGGCGGCTTTTAGTGACAGGGTATAAAGTTGGGAAAAAGCTGAATAGAAGTGAGATCGATGACTGTTAGTTAACAACAGCCCGATGCTCATCACCCCATACTTGGTGCATGTCTTTTTGCCCGCTTTTTTTATAAATAAGGAGAGCGTATTGAGATACGAGGCCTCAATGTTAGGCGATGTTAGTCGAGCATATTGGTGCCGGCGAATGCAACAAAGGCTTTGATAAATATCACCCAGACACTTACAAAATTAACATAAAAGATATCATGATATATCACCATAATCCAGTAACGACAAAGCCACCGTAGTCCTGCTTGATCACCTTGCTCCTCCATATACACTTTGACCGACCAGAGGTAATAGAAATCTAGAGCGTCTAGAAGTGTAGTGTTTTTTAATTTCTTTAATTCATACAGATTATAAATATTTTAGCCAGTGCACTTTAAACTTTGGTGTCCCTTCAATACTTTAAGGACCATCAAAGATTTTTATAAAGACACATTTAGCTTGAAGGCTGTTTATAGGTATAATGGGTTGTTCCCCTCTCATTTGTGTGTAACGAGGAATGAGCAGGCGGCAGACTCAGCAGGCTGGAGCAGGATGCAGGGGGTGTGGATGCTCTGGATCACCATTACCGCTAGTCAGTCACAGTGTATCTGGAGGAGCAAGGTGATCAAGCACTATGGTGGCTTTGCCGTTATTGGATTATGGTGATATGTCATGATATGTCAACTCTTTTATGTTCATTTAGTAAGTGCCTGTCTTTACAAGCACATTTTTTTTTATAAATTACAGCTTCATAAGAGTTGCATTTGAGCTATCTCTTTTTCTTGTTTTGAATACATCTAGTAGTATTCGAAAGTGCAACATTCCCGCGTAGAAAGCATCAGTGTTACCAGCGATCCTTGAGGATATATACGGAGACGTTAACTGTTCTTGTCGGAGAAGACAGCGTTCAAGCCATACACAGCAGTGGATACAATTGTTATGTGTGCTCATACTTTTGGATTCTATCCTATATTTCCACAAGTAAGATGTTTTTCTTTATTCAAATAACCTTTATCCCGTTTGGAGTATAAGGGTGTGAGCACATACATTTATATTCATACGTGTATATGACATTTACTCAAAGCACTGTGTTGTGAAGTATAAATCAAGGATTAATTGTTGGAATATACATATATGTAATTTTTTACTTCTCACTTTTTATCTTTGTATTGCATATATTATTTAATTTTTTGGGGCAGCACCTAACATACTTCATCTGTTTTTCCATATACAGAGTTTGGAAGAGAGTGGAAAGCTAAAAGGAAATACAATGGAGAATTTATAAAAGTCAGAGAAAATATATCAAAGGTACAATAATAGTATCTAAGTAACAAATTAAAAAAAATATTTTAAAACTTGAAAAGAGACAAATAAACCAAGTTGAATATTTAAAGACTCTAAGGGCCAGATTTAACAAAGCCCAACCAGATAGGTTTTGCTTCACAAACCTTTCCACCCAGGCTTGCAGAAAGCAGGCATAAATACACTGCCCAAATTTATCCTTGCACAAGTGCTTGTGCAATGCCGCCTCCTGCTCATGCTAGCCCAATGACGCATGAGTAGGGGCTGTCCATCGCCCGGGGCAAAAGTGTCCAGGCTAATGTTAATAAGCCAGCCAAAAGCTGGCATTAAGTTTCTGGGTTGATGTAAATCCGCCAGCTAAGAGCTAGCATAAAGGTTTGGAAGCAGCAATCTAATGACCGCTGCATCTTAACTATTTGCTGCAGGCTTGCTCATGCAATTTTGCATCAAAAGGCCTCCAAAGCTGCATACGCAGCTTGATAAATGAAGACCTAAGCACTTAACTGTCCTGAACAGCAAAGAGAAACAGGAGGGTTTGGGTCTTACTGGACATTATATGTACATTTGAACTTTGTTGATTGGTTAATTCTCCATTCAGAATTTGTTCTCATTGGTCATTGCTGCCTGGAGAAGAAAAGGAAAGTTAATACAAAATATTATTATTTGTTCTTATAATACAATTAGCTTTATTCTTATTCTAATAAAACTTTAATATAGCCACGACTGTCACCAGCTACTGAAGACTTCAAAAGAGGACTCCAACAGTAAGTCAATTGTTAAATAAGTTTGAATCGTCTCCTCCTCCTAAATACCACAAATAATCTTCCGTGTCTGTGTTCTTAATCTAATTGCAGGGGCAGTTCCAGAGTCTTTCAATTGAAGGTGACAAACAAAGCTAACTGTGAAGCTTAATACAACAATAAATTTGCTTTGTAAAGGAGACCATATTCTCAACTAGCAGTTCCAATTTGTCTTATATTTTTCCTGTTTCTCTACCTTCTTTGCCTCCCCTGGTTTACTTTTTATGCAATTTGAGATGAACAAATTATTGCACCTTCTTCCAATTAGCCTTAAAGGGACAGGATAGTCAAAAATATTTTCAATTCTAGTGTTTATTTTTTTAAACACTTTTTCATCAGTCAATGATCAAGAGTGTCCCGTGGCTCGGTGTACATAATTATGTACTTCCAATTAATTCACCTCAAATTAAAAGCCATTTTACTTTTCATGCAAGAAATATTTTAACATGCTTAATTGTGTGTAATAGAATATTTTAAGCACTTATTAAAGGGCGATAATATCCAAATGTTGAAACACTTGAAAGTGATGCAGCATAGCTGTAAATAGCTGACTAGAAAATATCATATGAACATCTCTATGTAAAAAAGAGAGATATTTTAGCTCAAAATGTCCTAAGTATTCACTCCCTATTGTAAAGTACTTTAAGCAGCAAATCAGTTTGCCTGTCCAGGTAAAGGTAAGGGAGTGAGCCTCATGCACACTCATGTTATTTCCCTATTCACTTTAAGGAAGTTTACTATGAAATCTCATAAGAGTTAAGTGAAATCTCATGAGATTAAAGTAAAAGATTTCATGACCTTAGCACTGTTGATGCTGATTGGCTGCAGTTCATTTCTTCTTCTTTTTACCTGCAGCTGGACAGCAGCTGAAGTATAACTTTTTACACATGAGCTGAGGAAATTGTGAGGTAAAATATCTTCCTTTTTTACATAGAGATGCTCAGGTGATATTTTCCTGTCAGCTTTTTACAGTTATACTGCATCAGTTTCAGGTGATTTAGCATATGAGTATTATGTCCCTTTAAATCACCTCCTTGCCTGCTTCTATCATTGGATGTGGAGAAGGCATTTGATAGGATAGATTGGACATACATGCTAACAGTTTTACATCAAATGGGTTTTGATGTTCCCTTCATTACAGCGATCTTGGCATTACACCAACAGCACAAGTAGTATCAGCAGGCTATAGATCTAAACCATTTCCTATTTTAAACGGGACAAAACAGGGGTGACCCCTCTCCCCCTTAATTTGCCATCTGTATCAAACCTCTTGCAGCCAGAATTCGACTCTCACCAGACATTTCTTGAGCAAAAATCTCAAACTCAGACTTTAAATTAACATTATTTGCAGACAACATTCTTTTAACAATCACCAAACCACTTATATCCCTCCAAAATTTATATAACATACTAGATAAATTCTCACAGATATCAGGATATAAAATCAACCTTGACAAATGTGAAGCCTTGCCAATCGCCCTACCACCTCCCACTAAAAAGGTCATAGAGATAAACTTTGAATTTACTTGGGCAAAAAACTATAATAAATACTTAGGAGTTCAGTTGACATCCCAATTTCATCAAATGTATAAACATAATTATATACCACTTTTTAAATCTATCAGAAAGGATATACATAAATGGAAGAAATATACTTTCTCCTAGTAAAATTAGGCTTGTTACCAATACTGTCGACGCGTTTCGGCCTTATATCATAGGCCTTTATCAAGACCTCTTGATAAAGGCCTATGATATAAGGCCGAAACGCGTCGACAGTATTGGTAAGCCTCATTTCAATTTGTTACATTTGTTCACTAGCAATATTGCACTATGTTATATTATTTCCACAGGTATTGGAAGAGCAATAGAAGATCTATTACATCAAAGGAAAGATCTCTGCTAAATAATCACCAACTTCTTTTTGATTTTTTAACACACTTTTTAGGATCACCTATATATTTTTATATTTTTGATATTTTTGATTTTTATTTTATGTTTTCTTTTTTTGTTATTTACATCTATTGGATTCTTCACGAACATACACCGGAGCCACATATCACCTATATATATTTTTTGGATACTTATTATTTTTTGGATACTACTGACATTGACTTTGTTTTTGCTTAATGGATTACAGGGACTAGGACTTATCTTGAATTTAATCTTTTAGACTCTCTTTTTATATATATGCTTAAGGTGCACCTTATTACTTGCTTGTTTTTAATACCACATAGCATTGTTTAATTTACTTTTTGTGATTTTTACTGTTTATATCCATAGATGGTATGGATATTTGACATATACCCAATGGTATTTTTATCTTTGTAAACCTTTTATAAACCTTTTAATTTACCTTTTGGCGCTCTATACTTTGTTTATTTATACACACACACACATATATATATATATATATATATATATATATATACAGATATACAGTAGTGATGTCGCAAACCTAAAATTTTGCGTTCGTGAACGGCGGACGCGAACTTCCACAACTGTTCGCAAACGGGCGAACCGGGCGAACCGCCATAGACTTCAATAGGCAGGCAATTTTAAAACCCACAGGGACTCTTTCTGGCCACAATAGTGATGGAAAAGTTGTTTCAAGGGTACTAACACCTGGACTGTGGCATGCCGGAGGGGGATCCATGGCAAAACTCCCATGGAAAATTACATAGTTGATGCAGAGTCTGGTTTTAATCCATAAAGGGCATAAATCACCTAACATTCCTAAATTGTTTGGAATAACGTGCTTTAAAACATCAGGTATGTACACTACTGTTACACCAGATATGAGTTGTACTGGGGTGACACTGTGCCCTGGCAGGCAGGCACTTAAACGCACATGTGTGAAGGAAACTGACTGCTATTATTTAACACAGTCAAAAAAGTGTTGTTTTTTTTAAATCTACACTACTGTTACACCACATATGAGTTGCATTGGGGTGACACTGTGCACTGGCAGGCAGGCACTTAAACGCACACGTGTGAAGGAAACTGACTGCTATTATTTAACACAGTCAAAAAAGTGTTGTTGTTTTTTTACATCTACACTACTGTTACACCAGATATGAGTTGCACTGGGGTGACACTGTACCCTGGCAGGCAGGCACTTAAATGCACACATGTGAAGGAAACTGACTGCTATTATTTAACACAGTCAGAAAAGTTTTTTTTTAAATATACACTACTGTTAAACCAGATATGAGTTGCACTGGGGTGACACTGTGCCCTGGCAGGCAGGCACTTAAACGCACACGTGTGAAGGAAACTGACTGCTATTATTTAACACAGTGAAAAAAGTTTTATTTTTTTTTACATCTACACTACTGTTACACCAGATATGAATTGCACTGGGGTGACACTGTGCCCTGGCAGGCAGGCACTTAAATGCACGCGTGTGAAGGAAACTGACTGCTATTATTTAACACAGTCAAAAAAGTGTTGTTTTTTTTAAATCTACACTACTGTTACACCAGATATGAGTTGCACTGGGGTGACACTGTGACCTGGCAGGCAGGCAGGCACTTGAATGCACACGTGTGAAGGAAACTGACTGCTATTATTTAACACAGTCAAAAAAGTGTTGTTGTTTTTTTTTAAATCTACACTACTGTTACACCAGATATGAGTTGCACTGGGGTGACACTGTGCCCTGGCAGGCAGGCACTTAAATGCACACGTGTGAAGGAAACTGACTGCAATTATTTAACACAGTCAAAAAAGTGTTGTTTTTTTTAAATCTACACTACTGTTACACCACATATGAGTTGCACTGGGGTGACACTGTGCCCTGGCAGGCAGGCAGGCACTTAAACGCACACGTGTGAAGGAAACTGACTGCTATTATTTAACACAGTCAAAAAAGTGTTGTTTTTTTTAAATGTACACTACTGTTACACCAGATATGAGTGGTGGCACTGGGCAAGTGGGCACAGTATACGCTGTGAACCTGACACACACGCTGGCAGGCAGGCAACTGCAATTAGATTACACAGGGAAAAAAAAGCAGCCCTAAAAAGGGCTTTTTGGGGTGCTGTCCTTACAGCAGAGATCAGATGAGTCCTTCAGGACTGTAGTGGACACTGAATACATTAGTCTAGCTATAGATTTCCCTACTAAATCAGCAGCAGCTACACTGTCCCTCCTCTCACTAACAATGCAGCTTCCGAATGAATCTAAAATGGATGCTGTCCAGGAGGGTCTGGGAGGGAGGGTATGCTGCTGATTGGCTGGAATGTGCCTGCTGACTGTGAGGTACAGGGTCAAATAATTACTCAATGATGATGAATAGGGGGCGGATCAAACATCGCATATGTTCGCCCGCCGCAGCGAACGCGAACATGCTATGTTCGCCGGGAACTATTCGCTGGCGAACAATTCACGACATCACTAATATACAGTATATATATATATATATATATATATATAAAACAAATTAAATAGAAAGAGCTCTACCAATCTAGAGAGCTGATTTGCCAGCAACGAATTATGGCTGTGTTTTTAATAAATATGTATATGTCCAGAATACCTGTTTAGGATATCGTTTCTATTTTCATGTGTGGGTGGGTTATAGTGCGGCCTGTTATCCGCTTTAGCTCTCTAGATTGGTAGAGCTCTTTCTATTTAATTTGTTATATATTCTATTTTTGGATTGCCAGCACATAACTAATAACCCTTATATAATCTGAGTGCCCCCTAACCCTAGTAACACTATATATATATATATATATATATATATATATATATATATATATATAATCATCCAAACACCAGCATATCCCACCACATGACAACTGCCTGGGTGCAATCTTGAAATGCAATATACCAACCAAAAAAACCAAATTACTTTATTTGGAGCGTTTTCGGGGATCTAGTCCTGCCGAAGGGGACTAGATCCCCGAAAACATTCCAAATAAAGTAATTTGTTTACTTCACTAAAAAAGACCTGAGAGTGCACCTTTTTTTGGTTGCTATATATATATATACTGTATATATATATATATATATATATATATATATATATATATATACATACATATATATATATATATATATATATATATATAAATATATATATATATATATATATATATATATATATATATATATATATATATATATATATATATATATATGTGTGTGTGTGTGTGTGTGCAAGGATATATGTACAAATTCTAGCCTTAATAATAATTTAAAAAATAAATAAAAAATATGACTCCTAGAAATACAAATGCACATTAATTTCTGTGAAAGTATCATATAACAAATCAATCTAAAAAGAACTTTATATGAAATATTGTTTGTTGAGGTATAAATCAATCTATTTCTTGGACATTAACATATGAAAAAAAAAGATTAGCTTTAGAGAAATGTGATTGTTCATGGATAGTATTAAAATTATATAAATAAAGTTGGGAAAAACCTGAATAACCGCAACATCGATGAATGTTAGTTAACACCAGTCCTTTGCTCTTCGCACCGTAGTTGACGGGCGTGTTTTTGACAGGTTTTTTAATAAATAAGGAGATCGTATTCAGATCCGCGGCAGCGATGTCTGGTGAGCATATTGACGCTGGCGAATGCAACATAGTTGACGCTTTGATAAATAGGCCCCATAGTTTGGAATGACAGACTAGGTAAAACACACTCACATAAATCACCTATACACGACTCTACCATACAAACTAGGAAATGGATGATAAACCACACTACAATATTACCTTCCCACTCGCTGATGATACCAATTAGAAAACTACTTCCTGAAGACAGGCACAGCACTATAGATAAATGGGCTAACAAAGGCCTTTATAGGGTGGCAAACATGCTACTTAACAAGAAACTTATGACATATACTCAGATCCAAAGTAAACTGACACCTCTTAAGCTACAATGGTTACTATACCTCCAATTCTCCTCATCCATACAGAAATATTTAACTGGCACCACAAACCAACCTACCACAACACTAGAAATGATGTATGCTTCAGAACACTGGTCAAAACATAGAATATCAACCTTATACATCGCTATACAAACACTAGCAATACTAAAACCCCACTTATGCTTAAATGGGAAGATGATATAGGAACTACTTTTGAGAAACAAAAATGGGAAGAGATCCTCAGCTCTATTGGCAGAGGTCTGTTAAGTGCGGACCTACATGAAAATTATCTTAAAACGGCATTTAGATGGTACTTAACCCCAGTAATAATGATGCATATGTCCCAGGTAGGCTCTAACCTCTGCTATAGAGGCTGTGGGGAAGTGGGCACCATTAAACACATATGGTGGGAGTATGGGGAAGTCAAAAAAATTTGGAGTTCTTTATCTTCTCTCATTAGCACTCTTCTGGATGAAGAAATACACCTTACTATATCTCAAGCTCTACTGCACACACACAACAGAAAATGTAATTCAGCCATAAACACTTTCATCAGAATACTTTGTACAGTTTTCAGAACTAGTATTGCACAATACTGAAAGACCTTCATGGCTAGAAATAAAGAATATGACTTTTAGGATGTATGAGTTAGCGGCATGGATACTAGACACAAGAGATGCTTTTGAGAAGATCTGGTTTTATTGGGTCATCAATAACAAATTATTAACATAACATTCCGAACCACAATACAAAACAATACAGATAAATGAAACAACAAAACCGGTTTGATAATATGGTCTAATTTAGAGATACAGGGGGTTTGTGAATTTCAAATTACAATTAACACATTCAACTAGAAGATGACTTCAATATTAAAGTTTATTGAAACTGCTTTCTTTTTAGTTTTTTTTTTTTTTCCCTTTGTTTTTCATTTTTATAAATTTTGGTTATGTACACTTTTTTGCATCAATATTGCAAAATGTGAGACAATCTCTTTGATCTTGATAAAGTCTAGGCACTAGATAAATAGCTCAACTTGTGCAGCATAGCTTTGTCTACAGCATAGACAATGGACATTAAACACTGGGATCAGATAATCTGATGACGTTACTGTACTCTAGAGACATTGATTTGTTGCCATGAATGATCCACAGACTGTAACAGAGTTTACCAGTTTTGGACTGAATCAATTAAATATATAAACACATACATACATGTGCATACAAATAAATACATACAGTATATATAACTGCATTGGAGTCCCTTACAATCAAGTAGATAAAAATAGGTTAAAAAAATGTATGCAATATTCATATTTAATAAAGTGTAATATTGTGTATTTACTGTAAATATTCCACATTGCAGTGTTCTGCACATAGCAGAATATGTTCTATGTATTTTTAAATAGACATTCCTATATATATCTGTATATATCTATACCTATATATAATCATATATATAGGTATAGATATATATTGTACCAAAATACCATCAGATATATGTAGAAATATGTATTTATGAATAAATAGAAAATATTCTTCTATGTGAAGAACATTGTAATGTGAAATATTCATATTTTCATGTTGGGTTTGAAAACTTGAGAATATGCTATTGGGTTTGGATCTTAGTTTTTTCCCCTTTTTTTTCTCTATTGAATTATATGTTGGAATAAGTTAATGCAATCACAATATTCGAAGTTCAGCTTTTTGTGCACATCGGGTTAGAGCATGAGCAAAATTTTTTTACTTTCAACTTGTAATACGAGCGTTACCCGACTAGCACAAAAATCTTACTGTTAACAGCCATATATGTCCCTTCTTGAACTAGAAATGGAGACACATAGAGAAAATTATGGTATGGTGACAAGTCGTGTGGGCTTCAGACTACCCTCTATATGTTATCCAACTAAGACTCAGGGTGGAGTTCTAGAGACTTTTTATAGATAAGTAGGGGGTGCATTGAAGCTTTTACATGACCAGTTATGATCAGAAAAGCATAACTATATTTTGACAGGGCAATGTGGGTCAACAACTATATATGATGATATATAGAGGTTTGACTTGATAATCTAACAATTCCAGTGCTCCTCACAAGAAGCCTTGTGATCTCATAAGGGAATGATTATCCAGTGGAAAAGTGTACACTCCCTCTCCTTTTCCTGTTGCTCTATGTGGCAATGGGTCATATCCACCACACCCTACCCATAATCATTCTGTAAGAACAAACTCCCCAGGGAGTAGTGCACTTTGAGAGCCTAAGAACAAAAAACTCTAACATCTGCAATAAATATACTTTATTAATCCATTACCATTCAAGCATCATGTAGCAGAGGAAACCTACAAAGAATGATAACATGTAGAAGTCATTGCAAAAAAGCAAGGGAGCTGTAAACACTTTCTTTAAACATGCAGATAAGAATAAAAACAATTCCATGAAGACAGCTTCTGCGATGCAGCGGATGTCTCTGGATGCTCTCTCCCAGTGACTCCTAGAAAAGAAGACGACAGTCTCATCAGGTCTCTCTTCTAAGGTTTCTCAGCAACACCAGCATATTACTGATCTTGAGGATAAATTAGATGATCTAGAAAATCGATCAAGGTGGAGTAACCTCAGGTTCAGGAGGATCCCTGAATCTGTACTTAATAGCGAAATCCAGGATTATCTGCAAACCTTTTTCGCTGATTTAGCTAAAGACCACACAGAGGACCTCTCTGAAATTGTCGTTGTTAGAGCCCATAGATCTCTACGCCCTAAACCAGCAGATGGTTTGCCACCTAGGGATATCATTGTCAACTTCCAGAATTTTCAACAGAGAGAAGAGATTTATAACTATGCCAGGAAGCAGCAAGCAGCAAGCAATAATGTTTCAAGGACACCATATACAAGTGTTTCAGAATCTTTCAACAAGGTCCCTTCAAAAACGAAGAGACTTTTCTACTCTAATTTCACATTTGCATTCACTAAAGATCCCGTATAGGTGGGGATTCCCAACATCAGTGATCACAATATAGAACAGGGAGAAAATTGAATGTTCCATGATATCCGAAATTGACCAGTTTTGCAAAATGATCTCCTCTCCGGATGGAGTGGAGTCTTCATCCTCCATATTACCATCTTTGAGGCAAGATAACCCCAAAACCCAGAGACGTCCCTGGGATGAGATGTCCACCAAGCAAAATAAGCGATGACAAACCAGCCTTGTGGTCTATAACAAGGATCCACTATGACAAAAAGATACGTTAATAAGACTTTTAGTTAACTAAATAATTACTTTATCTTTTTTTAGTACATTGGAGACTGATCATTCTATTACCGCAGCCAGTATATGACAAAACATATGTTAGTTTATTGATAAGATGCTGAAAGTTAGCTTATATTAATATGCTTTCTTTCTCTTTCAGGCAAGTTGTGCATGCATTACTGTTTAAGTGTTTGTTTAATGTTTCTACACCATTGCTGTAGTCCATATATTACACCTGCCTAGTTGGTATGCTAAATGCATTTTATAATCAGTTAAGCTTTAACTATTATGAGTAGACTAATACGGTGCTAGTGGACAATTATCATTTGTACCTTATGTTGTCAAGCAATTTACTCTTTCAATGTTTGCTTGTCCATATTGTTAGGTAGTGACACCGGTCATTACTTCATTTCTATACACCCGCACCCGATTTATCTTATAGCTTGCCTCCCTACATTTATACATTTATAACATAAGCTTCAGGTTTTCCTCTGTTTTTACTGACTCAATTCCTGGATTTTTTTTTGATAACCCTATACCCCATTCCCTACTCCCTCTTCCTATTTACCCAGTATTTTAAAGACTACTTACTAATCTTTGACTTGACCTCTTTAAACACACCATAATAATGGCCACATACATATACAACAGACCAATACGAATAGCCACCCAGAATGTCAGCAGAAAAACGGTCTATAGCATTTCATGACTTTCATAAAAAACAACTTGATATAATTTTGGTTCAAGAAAAATATTTTAAAAAAATGAATGAACCAATACTATACACCAAATACTTCGACCAACATTATTGTAATTCAGGCCCAACTAGACATAATGGAGTATGTATTAAATTTAGACGTAATACCCCATTTGATTTGTTACAAAAATTATGTGACAAAGACGGTAGGATACTGATCCTTGTGTGTCTCTACTATGGTAAGCCCATCACAATTGCAAACATATGCACCTGTGAAACCACCTCCTTCCTTTTTCCACCTAGTAACCAATAAATTACTCGATATTTCTAAGGGCCCTATTATAATTGGGGGAGACTTCAATTACCCATTTTACCCTGCTCTCGATACTTCCACAGGTAAATCTTACCATCGGTTCAACCAAATAAAAAACAACAACACATTACTACAATCACTAACATTATTTGACACTTGGAGGATGGTACACACATCTCAGAAAGACTATACGTTCTTCTCTCACTCACGGCACTCGAGATTAGACTACATTTTATGCAACCAAAGATTTTTAACGGATCTGATAGACTCGAGAATCTCCCACACTTCTTGGTCAGAACACAGCCTAGTGATAAAAACTTTTAAATGCTCAACTAAAGCTAAAAGTAGAATGAATTGGAGACTTATCAAACATATCCTTACAGATAATGATATATTAGAACAACTCATTAAAAACACAGATGAATATTTCCATATTAACATCCCATCTGACACCAACATTACAAATTATTGGGAAGCAGATATAAATGCTATATTAGAGTAATTATAATTCAACTTACAGCGAAAGTAAACAAGCAGAGATCCACTTTGTTCACTTCCCTAAATAATACCAGGGTTTTCCGGAAATCTGCCCACCCGATAAGCCGCACATGGGCGCTAATTTTAGGTGGGCGGTTATATGGGGTTAAACATTATCTGAGCTCATCTCTTTTGGAGATTATGTTACCAGTATATGCTGCTTCTAAAACAACTCCTAATGTATAATTCAACGTATTTCAATTAGTGCAAAAAGGGCTTACCGGTCTTTCAATCATGTGCAATGTCATCTTAAACTTAGTCCTGTTGTCGTTGGCTAGGTCGGTCCACAGGAGAAGGCAGCATATATGATGTCTCGCACTGGACTCACTCCTTGAGCTTGTCTCTCCTATTGCAGTGTGCTTCCTCTCCCTACATCAACCTCCCAAGTCCCCAGATGACGTCACACCTACTCGATTCTTTCCGGTCACCTGCCCTGCAGTCTCAAATGCTAACGGCTCCCCTGGAACATATCCTAATATATACGCCTGTGCTCTCCCTCCCCTCAGCAATGTAGGTAGTAGAAAAGATGTTCAGGGGCACCAGGCTTCATCTATAAAACTTTGATGTAGAAACATGTTAGCGGGTCTGCCATTCACCCTCCTGTCTGGCACACTTTGTTTGTTTATTTGCATTAATTTCATTTTATCCCTTGTTTGCTGGTTTTAAATTGTACCAATAAATCAATGTTTTATGGATGAAGTCTGGTGCCCCTGAACATCTTTTCTACTACCTACAAACCTGTTATGTATCCGGAGCAGCTGCGCAGACACATCCTGACTCGAGTCACACAGGGACACAGTCTGACTGACAGTCTGCCCAAAAAGCAGGACGGCCGCTCTGTAAATCAATGTGGCAGCCTGCCCTATGCCTGAGCCTGACACTCAAGCTCCATAGCCTACATCCGGTCAGGATCTTCACTGTATTGCTGTGCTCTATGTCAATCAAATTCCACCAGCCAATCCCCTGCAGGCAGCTCAGATGTTCCAATAAAATACCGGTATAGCTTTGCTTGGAGTTGCAAGTTACCGGCTGGAGTCAAAATAATAAAAACATAGCATTGATCCTATGTGGGGTGAAAATCAGGTATTATCTTAAATAAAAAATATATATTTAATCTGATCTGCTCTGCTCTGCCCAGATTTAATTACATAGCTAAAACAGTACCTATACTCCAAAATGGAGTCCAAACCGGTACCAAAATGTGTGCATAAGTCATTTACTATCAGTGACAAGTTAGATGCTGTTAAAAGAGTAAAATAACTTTCTGGTAATTTATCTGCAGCCGCAAGAGAGTTTGGTATTGATAGAAAATATTTACGTGAATGGTGCCAAATGGAATCTGAACTGACAAATATCCCAGACAAGAAGAGGCGCAGATCTGCTGGTGGTGGTCGAGGACCACAACATGCACATTTAGAAACTGTACTATTACAGTGGGTTAGAGAACAGCATGCAAATAAACTGATTGTTAATTATCGCCATTTACGCAAACAGGCTTTTGTAATTGCACAAGAGCATGAAATAGAAACAGCGGAATTCAAGTGCTCTGATAAGTGGATATCAATCTTTATGAAACGTAACAAGCTATCTGTGAGAAAGGTTACACATGTAGGTCAAGCAGACAATAAAACTCCAGGAGAAAAGGCACAAATTGCACGCAGCTATTTGGACAGCATACCTTTGCTAACAGCCGATTTGGAAGCTGACCACATTTACAATATGGATGAGACACCTGTATATATTGACATGTTAAAGGGACACTGTACCCAAAAAAAATCTTTCGTGATTCAGATTGAGCATGAAATTTTAAGCAACTTTTTAATTTACTCCTATTATCAAATTTTTTTCTTTCTCTTGGTATCTTTATTTGAAATCAAGAATGTAAGTTTAGATGCCGGCCCATTTTTGGTGAACAACCTGGGTTGTCCTTGCTGATTGGTGGATAAATTCATCCACCAATAAAAAAGTGCTGTCCAGAGTACTGAAACCAAAAAAAAGCTTAAATGCCTTCTTTTTCAAATAATGATAGCAAGAGAACGAAGAAAATTTGATAATAGGAGTAAATTAGAAAGTTGCTTAAAATTGCATGCTCTTTCTGAATTACAAAAGAATTTTTTTGGGTACAGTGTCCCTTTAAGCTCTTCCCCCATAGACTTTGTTGGCAATAAAAATGTGGATGCTAGCCACTGTGGTGCTACTAAAGCTCTCTTTACTGCTGTGTTATGTATTAATGCTGCTGGCAGTGTTATAAAAACAATGATAATCCTTAAAGGTTTAAAAAAATGTTCAGAAAGTTGTTAGCAAAAAATATTTATTTAACGGTATCTAATAAGGGATCAATGACATATGAACTTATGCTTTTGTGGATTCAAAATGTGTTTAGACAGTGAGCATCTCGATTATTCAACATAGAGAAATCTGTATTTTCTTTCATGTAATTGGCAAGAGTCCATGAGCTAGTGACATATGGGATATACAATCCTACCAGGAGGGGCAAAGTTTCCCAAACCTCAAAATGCCTATAAATACACCCCTCACCACACCCACAATTCAGTTTTACAAACTTTGCCTCCTATGGAGTTGGTGAAGTAAGTTTGTGCTAAGATTTCTACGTTGATATGCGCTTCTCAGCATTGTTGAAGCCCGATTCCTCTCAGAGTACAGCGAATGTCAGAGGGACGTGTAGGGAGTATCACTTTTTGAATACGATGATTTCCCTAACGGGGGTCTTTTTCATAAGTTCTCTGTTATCGGTCGTAGAGATTCATCTCCTACCTCCCTTTTCAGATTGACGATATACTCTCAATTTACCATTACCTCTACTAATAACTGTTTTAGTACTGGTTTGGCTATCTGCTATATGTGGATGGGTGTCTTTTTGGTAAGTATGTTTTTTATTACTTAAGACACCTCAGCTATGGTTTGGCACTTTATGCATTTATATAAAGTTCTAAATATATATATTGTACTTATATTTGCCATGAGTCAGGTTCATGTATTTCCTTCTGCAGACTGTCAGTTTCATATTTGGGGAATATAAACATCTTTTAAATGAAATGTATTTCTTACCTGGGGTTTAGTCTTTTTTTCAATTGACTACTACTTACAAATTGGGGGCGGTATTAGGCCCGCGGGTGCGACAAATGCTAAACTTTATTGCATCATTTTTG
This sequence comes from Bombina bombina, assembly GCF_027579735.1. Lineage (NCBI taxonomy): Eukaryota > Metazoa > Chordata > Amphibia > Anura > Bombinatoridae > Bombina > Bombina bombina. The sequence goes on from NC_069499.1 coordinate 1,029,206,697, forward strand.
GCGCGAAAATTTTTTTGCCACGAAAAAGTACGTCATTTCCGGTGTCATACTTGATGCCGAGACCTTTCACACGGTTGCGTCATTAGTGACGCAAGTGTGTCATTTCCGGTTATTTTTTGGCGCCAAAAAAGTTTAGTTACGTTGTGCGTCATACTTGGCGCCAGACCTTTTCATTTTTTCAATACCCCATTGATGTTTTCCTCTTGATTTTTTCTCTATCAGAGGGCTATGCTATTTGCATTTTTCCTCATTCCTGAAACTGTCATATAAGGAAATAGATCATTTTGCTTTATATGTTGTTTTTTCTCTTACATTTTGCAAGATGTCTTTCTTTGATCCTGCCTCAGAAGCTTCTGCTGGAACATTGCTGCTTGACATCGGTTCTACCAAAGCTAAGTGCATTTGTTGTAAGATTGTAGAAAATATATCGCCGAATGTCATTTGTAATAGTTGTTTTGATAAACTTTTACATGCAGAGAATGTATCCATCAGTAATAGTACATTGCCAGTTGCAGTTCCTTCAACTTCTAATGTACATGATATACCTAAGAATTTTAAAGAATTTGTTTCTGATTCTATTCTGAAGGCTTTGTCTGCATTTCCACCTTCAAATAAATGTAATAGGTCTTTTAAAACATCTCATTTAGTTGATGAAATTTCAAATGACCAACATTATGATAATTTATCCTCTTCTGATGAGGATCTATCTGATTCAGAAGATCCTCCTCAGACATTGACACTGACAAATCTACTTATTTATTTAAAATTGAGTATATGGGTTCTTTATTAAAAGAAGTGTTAATTACTTTTGATATTGAGGTAACCAGTCCTCTTGACGTTCAAACTAATAAACGTTTAAATGCTGTTTTTAATCTTCCTGTGGTTTCTCCAGGGTTTTTTTTCCTATTCCTGCGGCTATTTCTGATATGATTTCTAAGGAATGGAATAAGCCAGGTACTTCTTTTATTCCTTCTTCAAGGTTTAAAAAATTGTATCCTTTGCCAGCAAAATCTATAGAGTTTTAGGAAAAGATCCCCAATGTTGATGGGGCTATTTCTGCTCTTGCTAAACGTACCACTATTCCTATGGAAGATAGTACTTCCTTAAGGATCCTTTAGATAGGAAGCTTGAATCTTATCTAAGGAAGGCCTATTTATATTCAGGTCATCTTCTCAGACCTGCAATTTCTTTGGCTGTTGTTGCGGCTGCATCAACTTTCTGGTTGGTGAATTTAGCGCAACAAGAATTGGATTCTGACATATCTAGCATTATTCGCTTACTGCAACATGCTAATCATTTTATTTGTGTTATGTCTGTTAGATCCATGTCTTTAGCTATATTAGCTAGAAGAGCTTTGTGGCTTAAATCTTGGAATGCTGATATGACATCTAAATCTAGATTACCATCTCTTTCTTTCCAAGGTAATACTTTATTTGGTTCTCAGTTGGATTCTATTATTTCAACTGATACTGGGAGAAAGGGAGTTTTTTTCTGCTTTAGGATAAAAAACCTAAGGGTAAATCTAAGGCTTCTAACTGTTTTCGTTCCTTTCGTCAGAATAAGGAACAAAAACTCTATCCTCCCCCCAAGGAATCTGACTCCAATTGGAAGCCTTCCTCAAATTGGAATAAATCCAAGCCTTTTAGGAAACCAAATTCAGCCCCTAGTTCCGCATGAAGGTGCGGCCCTCATTCCAGCTCAGCTGGTAGGGGGCAGATTAAAGTTTTTCAAGGATATTTAGATAAAATCTGTTCAAAATCAATGGATTCAGAGCATTGTCTCTCAAGGGCATCAAATAGGATTCAGAGTAAGACCTCCTGTGAGAAGATTTTTTCTCTCACGTATACCAGTAAATCCAGTAAAAGCTCAGGTTTTCCTGAAGTGTGTTTCAGATCTGGAGTCTTCAGGGGTAATCATGCCAGTTCCTCTTCTAGAACAAGGTTTGGGGTTTTATTCAAATCTATTCATTGTCCCAAAGAAGGAAAATTTATTCAGACCAGTTCTGGATCTGAACATTTTGAATAGTTATGTAAGAGTACCAACTTTCAAGATGGTGACTATAAGGACTATTCTTCCTTTTGTTCAGCGAGGACATTATATGTCCACAATAGACTTGCAGGATGCATACCTTCATATTCTGATTCATCCAGAACATTATCAGTTTCTGAGATTCTCTTTTCTAGACAAGCATTACCAATTTGTTGCTCTTCCATTTGGCCTAGCAACCGCTCCAAGAATCTTTTAAGGTTCTGGGTGTCCTACTCTCTGTAATCAGAGAACAGGGTATGGCGGTGTTTGCTTATTTGGACGATATCTTGGTACTAGCTCAGTCTAGTGTTGTTTCTTCGGAAACATGGTTGGAGGATCAATTTACCAAAAAGTTTCTTGATTCCTCAGACAAGGGTCACCTTTTTAGGTTTCCAGATAGATTCAGTGTGCATGACTCTGTCTCTAACAGACAAGAGACGTTTAAAATTGGTCGCAGCATGCCGGCACCTTCAGTCTCAGTCATTCCCTTCAGTGGCTATTTGCATGGAAGTTTTAGGTCTCATGACTGCAGCATCAGACGCGATCCCCTTTGCTCATTTTCACATGAGACCTCTACAGCTTTGCATGCTGAATCAATGGTGCAGGGATTATTCAAAGATATCACAATTAGTATCCTTGAATCCCAATGTACGACACTCTCTGACATGGTGGATAGATCACCATTGTTTGGTTCAAGGGGCCTCTTTTGTTCAGCCAACCTGGACTGTGATCTCAACAGATGCAAGTTTTTCAGGTTGGGGAGCTGTTTGGGGAGCTCTGACAGCACAAGGGGTGTCAGGTCTCATTATGACAAACTATCCCTTTAAGGATTGTTCTCCTCCCTCTGCAATCCTCAATAAAAGGATCATCAATCCCGCAATACATTGCTTGATTATAGATGTATACTGAGTCTATTACCTTAATCTCTCAATTATATATCAATACTAGCCTGTATTTCTAAGTGTCATAGTGCACAGAGTTATATGCAAAAGCTCGTTATCCTAATTCTCTTTTCCTAAAACTAATCTACAAGTTAAGGAGTTCTTTTTAACTACAAATTTACTGCTGTAATTGTACGCTGAACTCCTCTACAGTTGTCTCTCCCTAAGGCTGCTGCAGATCACTGACAGTATTCTCGCCGACTCCGGTGACGTCACCCGAAGCCGACAGCAACAGGACACAGCGCGCCGAGCTCAGAAGACGCTAAGGCCTTAGCACTTGAACTCGCTCCATTAAGCAGTCTCTATTAAAGGAATCGTAAAAAGGACAGGTATGTGGGCTTAATCTCTCTTATGAAATGGGCCTGTACATTGATCAATTGTTAAGATATGTATCAAGGGTTATTTGGGAAGCAGACAATCATATTAAATTAAGGTATCTTATTACTAAAATGTATACTCAGTTGAAACATAGTGTTAATTATTTACTTGATGTGAATATATATCACAGAATAATCAAGCCTTTAAAAAACTATCTGATTCCAAATACTAAACCTATTTCAGGTTTCAATATGGATCCTCTGGAATTAAATAATCAGATTGCCTCTTTAAACCAAAAAGTGGAGATACTAGCTCAAGGTCTGAATGAGGTGAAAAACGATAATAATACCCTAAAACGGATTCTTAATGATTATGCTACACAAAGATCAAATGAGTTGCCTGAACCACAAGTTAATCCACCTAATCCCTTTAATGGAGATTGTACCAAATTACGTGAATATAAGAATGCATGTATGTTGATGTTCTCTTTAAAACCCAGAACCTATCGCACAGATAGAATCAAGGTCTGTACTGCTATTTCTTTCCTCTCTGGTGAACCTAGATCATGGGCAGACAGATTTTTTGAGACAGAAGATCCTATTCTCAATTCATTAGAAAATTTATTTTCAACAATGGCAATATTATATGATTATACTAATAAACAGCAAACTGCTGAACAAACATTAAGGGCCTTAAAACAAGGAAAAAGAGCTGTGGAAGACTACATCGCTGATTTCCAACTATGGGCCACAGACTCTCAGTGGAATTCAATCAGTCTCAGAAACCAATTCCATTTGGGGCTATCTGAACATCAAAAAGATTAACTTTCTAGAGTTGAATTCCATGAATCATTGGAAGCCTTGATCAAACTAAGTATAGCTATGGATAGGAGATATAGAGAGAGAAAGTATGAGAGACACCAATTTGAAACCCATCCAAAAAGAAAATATCAACCATTCCATGAGAAAACTATTACTCAAGCAGTGCCAATGGAAATACGAACTATTCGTGGTCCCTTGAGTCAAGAAGAAAAACAGAGAAGACGTTTATCTAATCTGTGCCTGTATTGTGCCAACAAGAAACATGATGTAGTTTCCTGTCCCATACTCTCACGCCAAAAGAAGGGTAAGTTCTTTGATGTTTGTTCTAAAGATAACACCAGAACTCAAACACATTTACCTATTATGTTATCTTTACAGTGGGATCAACATCAGATAAAGAATGAAGCTATAATTGATTCGGGTGCTGACGAAATCTTCATAGATGAGTCAATTGTTAAACTAAATAAAATCCCAATTGTGCAAAAGACCTTGCCTGTTTTTGTTCGTGTTATAGATGGATCACAATTTTTAAAAGGTCTAATTACTCACAACACCATTCCTATTTTAACTATTACCCCTACAGGTCATAAGGAATATATAACGTATGACATCATTCCTAGTTCCCTCCATCCTATAATCCTGGGTTACCCTTGGTTAAACAAACACAACCCGTCTATAGATTGGTCACAAAACACTGTAACATTTTTGTCACAATATTGTATAGATACTTGTTTTCCTTCCATAACAATAGGACATCTGGCTCCTTTATTACCAGACGAGTACAAAGATTTCAGCGATGTCTTTAATCTAAAAAATGCTGAAACTCTTCCTCCACATAGGCATTTTGATTGCCCCATAGGTACCAAACCAGGAGTTGAGATATCATCAGGCAGAATTTTTCCTCTGTCCCAGAAGGAATTGATACATCTAAGGGAATACTTGGATGAGAATCTCAGGAAGGGATTTATAACACCTTCTTCCTCTCCAGTTGCTTCTGCTATTTTTTTTGTTACCAACAAGGATGGTTCAATCAGACCTATCATAGATTATAGAGCTCTTAATTCGGTCACTACCAAAAACCGATACCCATTACCGCTCATACCGGAACTCATAGAACGCCTCAATGGAGCGACCATTTTTACCAAGCTCGATCTAAAGGGGGCACATAACTTAATACGTATGCAGTCTGGAGATGAGTGGAAGACTGCTTTTAAGACCAGATATGGGTTGTTTCAATACAACGTAATGCCCTTTGGATTAACGAATGCACCCGCTACATTCCAGTTCTTCATTAATGAAATCTTTAAAGAACTAATGGATGTATGCGTCATAGTATATTTGGATGATATACTTATATATTCCAAAAATTTGGGTGAACACAGAAAACACGTACGTTGGGTATTAGCTACCCTCAGAGATCATCACTTATATGCAAAGAGGGAAAAGTGTAAATTCCATAAAGACACCATTAAATTTCTGGGATATATAATTTCCCCTAAAGTTATACAAATGGATCAAGACAAATTGAAAGCAATAAATGATTGGCCTATTCCCACATCCGTAAAATCACTACAAAGATTTTTGGGGTTTACTAATTTTTATAGAAAGTTCATTAACCACTTCTCTACCATTGTTCAACCACTAACTAGATTAACTGGAAAACTAAGATTCCAGTGGGATGCAGAGGCAAATCGCACTTTCCTTTTACTTAAGAAGGCATTCACCACAGCTCCCATACTCCATATTCCTGATCCTAATTTACCCTACACTCTTTAGGTTGATGCCTCCAATGTGGGCATTGGAGCAATTCTATCTCAACCAGGAAAAGACTCCAGTTATTTACATCCTATTGCTTATTTCTCAAGAAGGTTAACTCTGGCTGAAAGAAATTATTCAGTCTGAGATAAAGAACTATTAGCCATGAAAGCAGCTATGGAACACTGGACACACTTACTGGAAGGAACTTCGAAACCATTCCAGATATTTACAGATCACAAAAATCTACAGTATTTAAAAAGGAATAAAACTTTATCCTCCATACAGGTCCGATGGGCCTTATTTCTGGATCGCTTTAATTTCACCCTCACTAATATTCAAGGATCAAAAAATATTAAGGCTGATGCTCTGTCCAGATCCTTTGAAAATGTAGCAGAGTCTAATGAAAAGACTCAAATCATACCTTCATACAAAATCATTGCAGCATTAACGGTAACAAACTCAAACATATACCAAGCCCAACAGTCGGATAAGGATATACCAACTACTTGTAAAAGAGATCCTATGAGTGGAATGTTCTATTATAAAGATCATATATATGTTCCTTCATCTTACAGAAAACAACTGATACAGCAACACCACGACACTCCCTTGGCGGGACATCCTGGAATAAAAAAAACTATTGAACTAATCAGTAGGACATATTGGTGGCCGCATATGGAGAAGACTGTACAAAACCACATAAATAATTGTCACAAATGTGCCACAAAGAAAAAGGAACACCACAAACCGTATGGACTTCTAACTCCTTTACCTCTTCCAGAAAAACCTTGGGATATGATATCTATGGACTTCATAGTAGATTTACCATTATCCAATTCCCACAATACCATTATGGTCATGGTCGATCATCTCACTAAATTGGCACACTTCGTACCCTTAAAGAAAATTCCGACAGCTTCATACACAGCAACAGTTTTTACCAATCATATTGTAAAATTACATGGTCTACCTACATCAATCATTTCGGATCGTGGATCCCAAATTACCTCAAAGTTCTGGAAATTTTTGTGTAAAACCCTAAGGATATCACTTACACTTTCAACAACTTTCCATCCGCAATCAAATGGTCTCACAGAACGTTTGAATCAAACACTCGAGCAATACTTGACATGTTTTGTTTCAACGAGACAAAACGATTGGTTTGATTGGTTACCAATGGCTGAATTTGCATACAATAATGCGATGAGTAGCTCTACTAAAGTTTCTCCATTTTTCACTACTTATGGATTTCATCCCCATACCTTTCCAAATTCAGTAGCTTGTAACCCTTCCCCAGCTGTCTCGGACTATACTAACAATATAAAGGAAACCCTGAAAACCTTACGGACCACTCTACATGATGCAAAAACAACTCAGAAAACATACTATGATCGAAAACATATAGTCCCACCTGCTTACAAAGTCAAGGATTTTGTTTGGTTATCCACCAAAAACATTAAACTAAAAGTTCCAAGTAAGAAATTAGGTGATCAATTTATAGGTCCCTTTCCAATTGTGAAAGTCATCAATGACAATGTTGTTGTTCTGAAGTTACCAAACGAATTACGTATACATCCATCATTTCATGTCTCACTCTTGAAACCTTACTTGGGATCGGATGTGCCTCTTCCAGATTTATCCTCAATATCTTTAGTGGATCAAGTTGATTATGAGGTTGACTGTATTTTAGATATAGAAGAAATAATCTGGAGTATTTGGTCCATTGGAAAGGATACAGCAATGAAGAGAATTCTTGGATTCCGTTCCGAGATATCAATGCACCTCTTCTACTCAAGTCTTACCATTCTTCTAATCCCCAGAAGCCTGCTCCTACATGCTCTGGGGACCCCTCTTGACGAGGGGGATCTGTCAGGTCTCATTATGACAAACTATCCCTTTAAGGATTGTTCTCCTCCCTCTGCAATCCTCAATAAAAGGATCATCAATCCCACAATACATTGCTTGATTATAGATGTATACTGAGTCTATTACCTTAAGCTCTCAATTATATATCGATACTAGCCTGTATTTCTAAGTGTCATAGTGCACAGAGTTATATGCAAAAGCTCGTTATCCTAATTCTCTTTTCCTAAAACTAATCTACAAGTTAAGGAGTTTTTTTTAACTACAAACTTACTGCTGTAATTGTACGCTGAACTCCTCTACAGTTGTCTCTCCCTAAGGCTGCTGCAGATCACTGACAGTATTCTCGCCGACTCTGGTGACGTCACCCGAAGCCGACAGCAACAGGACACAGCGTGCTGAGCTCAGAAGACGATAAGGCCTTAGCACTTGAACTCACTCCATTAAGCAGTCTCTATTAAAGGAATCGTAAAAAGGACAGGTATGTGGGCTTAATCTCTCTTATGAAATGGGACTGTACATTGATCAATTGTTAATCTCATAACATCATTTACCAGATCGTTCCTCAAACTGTCTCAATCTGTAAATCCTCTCACAATTTCAAACAACGGTTCCTATAAAATAGTTTCTCCTACTTGACATCATTAACTGTTCTGTTAAAATAAGGTTTCACCATCTCCTGAGTCATTCTGAAGCAATATATCAAACTTTAGTAACTTTTGATTAAGAGTTATTTAATTTCATTTCATTCTATAATTCTCTGATAAAATTATTGTACTTAGTTATAGTATTGAAATGATTTGTTTTCCTTAGCTGCAGCTTGCGAATAAATTTCCTTGTTGCTTATTTTCTTCATAAGTCATTGATTCATTTTTTATTCACCTATTGCTAAAATTGTACTACATATTATTTCATATAAGAAATTGCTTCCTTTCTGGTTCCCCTTTTTACTAAGATATGTATCAAGGGTTATTTGGGAAGCAGACAATCATATTAAATTAAGGTATCTTATTACTAAAATGTATACTCAGTTGAAACATAGTGTTAATTATTTACTTGATGTGAATATATATCACAAGGGGTTTGGAAATCTCAAGAGGCGAGATTACCAATAAATATTTTAGAACTCTGTGCAATTCTCAGGGCTCTTCAGTCTTGGCCTCTGCTAAAGAGAGAACCGTTCATTTGTTTTCAGACAGACAATATCACAACCGTGGCTTATGTCAATCATCAGGGTGGGAGTCACAGTCCCCAAGCCATGAAAGAAGTATCTCGTATACTTGCTTGGGCAGAATCCAGATCCTGTTTAATCTCTGCAGTGCATATCCCAGGTGTAGACAATTAGGAGGCGGATTATCTCAGCCGCCAGACTTTACATCCAGGGGAGTGGTCTCTCCATCCAGATGTGTTTTCTCAGATTGTTCAGAGGTGGGGTCTTCCAGAGATAGATCTCATGGCCTCTCATCTAAACAAGAAACTTCCCAGATACCTGTCCAGGTCCAGGGATGTTCTGGCGGAAGCAGTGGATGCACTGACACTTCCTTGGTGTTATCATCCTGCTTACATCTTCCCGCCTCTAGTTCTCCTTCCAAGAGTGATCTCCAAAATCATCATGGAACAGTCTTCTGTGTTGCTGGTGGCTCCAGCATGGCCACACAGGTTTTGGTATGCGGATCTGGTGCGAATGTCCAGTTGCCCGCCTTGGCCACTTCCGTTACGGCCAGACCTACTATCTCAAGGTCCGTTTTTCCATCAGGATCTCAAATCATTAAATTTGAAGGTATGGAAATTAAACGTTTAGTTCTAAGTCATAGAGGTTTCTCTGACTCAGTGATTAATACTATGTTACAAGCTCGTAAATCTGTCTCTAGAAAGATTTATTATAGAGTTTGGAAGACTTACATTTCATGGTGTTCTTCTCATAAATTCTCCTGGCATTCTTTTGGAATTCCTAGAAACAACATTAGTAGAGAAATTGTTGTCCCTTCTTTATGTCCTAATCCTAAGAATCCTTTGGAGAGATCCTTACATTCTTTGGATGTGGTAAGAGCTTTGAACTATTATGTTGAAGCTACTAATTTTCAGGAAGACTTCCAGTCTATTTGTTTTATTTTCTGGTCCTAGGAAAGGTCAGAAAGCTTCTGCTATTTCCTTGGCTTCTTGGATGAAACTTTTGATTCATCAAGCTTATTTGGAGTCGGGTCAAACCCCGCCTCAGAGAATTACAGCTCATTCTACTAGATCAGTCTCCACTTCGTGGGCTTTTAAGAATGAAGCTTCAGTTGATCAGATTTGCAAAGCAGCAACTTGGTCCTCTTTGCATACATTTACTAAATTCTACCATTTTGATGTATTTGCTTCTTCGGAATCAGTTTTTGGTAGAAAAGTTCTTCAGGCAGCTGTTTCAGTTTGATTCTTCTGCTTTTGATTTAAGTTTTTTTCTTTTCAAATATGAAATAAAGTTATTATTTTGGGTTGTAGACTAATATTTTCAGCGGAATATGGCTGTTTTTAATTTTATTCCCTCCCTCTCTAGTGACTCTTGAGTGGAAGTCTCCACACCTTGGGTATTGATATCCCATATGTCACTAGCTCATGGACTCCAATTACATGAAAGAAAACATAATTTATGTAAGAACTTACCTGATAAATTCATTTCTTTCACATTGGCAAGAGTCCATGAGGCCCACCCTTTTTATGGTGGTTATGATTTTTTGTATAGAGCACAATTATTTCCAAATTTCCTTTGTTGATTCTTTCTACTCCTTTCTTTATCACCCCACTGCTTGGCTATTCGTTAAACTGAATTGTGGGTGTGGTGAGGGGTTTATTTATAGGCATTTTGAGGTTTTTGGAAACTTTTCCCCTCCTTTTTAGGATTGTATATCCCATATGTCACTAGCTCATGGACTCTTGCCAATATGAAAGAAATGAATTTATCAGGTAAGTTCTTACATAAATTATGTTGTTGAATGCTCAGCACACACGAAGTCTGAGTTGTTGGAGGCATTTCAGCGTAGGAATACAGTTTTCAAACTTATGCCTCCAAAAACAACATCCTATCTACAGCCATTAGATGTAGCAATCAATGGTCCATTCAAAAAAGCACTTTGTGCTCAGTGGGAAGATTGGTTTGCCAATGGCAAAAAGGAGTATACAAACAAAGGTTATCGCAAAAAAACTTCCTTCAGGTTTTCCTCTGTTTTTACTGACTCAATTCCTGGATTTTTTTTTTATAACCCTATACCCCATTCCCTACTCCCTCTTCATATTTACCCAGTATTTTAAAGACTACTTACTAATCTTTGACTTGACCTCTTTAAACACACCATAATAATGGCCACACATATATACGACAGACCAATACGAATAGCCACCCAGAATGTCAGCAGAAAAACGGTCTATAGCATTTCATGACTTTCATAAAAAACAACTTGATATAATTTTGGATCAAGAAACCTATTTTAAAAAATCTAATGAACCAATACTATCCACCAAATACTTTGACCAATATTATTGTAATTCAGGCCCAACTAGACATAATGGAGTATGTATTTAATTTAGACGTAATACCCCATTTGATTTGTTACAAAAATTATGTGACAAAGACGGTAGGATACTGATCCTTATGTGTCTCTACTATGGTAAGCCCATAGTAGAGACACACCATAATACCATATTGTATTATATTACAATAATAATAAAAAAAGTTCCTATTTGAGAGTTACATGAACATTTTACCAGATGCCGTATGTATCTAGTTATATTAAAAAAATTGAAATGCCAGAGGGATGCAGCACTCTTAAAATTGCAAAGCTTCTGAAGCGTGATCATCGAACAATCAAGCGTTTCATTCAAAATAGTCAACAGGGTCGCAAGAAGCGTGTGGAAAAACCAAGGCGCAAAATAACTGCCCATGAACTCAGAAAAGTCAAGCGTGCAGCTGCCAAGATGCCACTTGTCACCAGTTTGGCCATATTTCAGAGCTGCAACATCACTGGAGTGCCCAAAAGTACAAGGTGTGCAATACTCAGAGACATGGCCAAGGTAAGAAAGGCTGAAAGATGACCACCATTGAACAAGACACACAAGCTGAAACGTCAAGACTGGGCAAAGAAATATCTCAAGACTGATTTTTCTAAGGTTTTATGGACTGATGAAATGAGAGTGAGTCTTGATGGGCCAGATGGATGGGCCCGTGGCTGGATTGGTAAAGGGCAGAGAGCTCCAGTCCGACTCAGACGCCAGCAAGGTGGAGGTGGAGTACTGGTTTGGGCTGGTATCATCAAAGATGAGCTTGTGGGGCCTTTTCGGGTTGAGTATGGAGTCAAGCTCAACTCCCAGTCCTATTGCCAGTTTCTGGAAGACACCTTCTTCAAGCAGTGGTACAGGAAGAAGTCTGCATCCTTCAAGAAAAACATGATTTTCATGCAGGACAATGCTCCATCACACGCGTCCAAGTACTCCACAACGTGGCTGGCAAGAAAGGGTATAAAAGAAGAAAATCTAATGACATGGCCTCCTTGTTCACCTGATCTGAACCCCATTGAGAACCTGTGGTCCATCATCAAATGTGAGATTTACAAGGAGGGAAAACAGTACACCTCTCTGAACAGTGTCTGGGAGGCTGTGGTTGCTGCTTCACGCAATGTTGATGGTGAACAGATCAAAACACTGACAGAATCCATGGATGGCAGGCTTTTGAGTGTCCTTGCAAAGAAAGGTGGCTATATTGGTCACTGATTTGTTTTTGTTTTGTTTTTGAATGTCAGAAATGTATATTTGTGAATGTTGAGATGTTATATTGTTTTCACTGGTAAAAATAAATATTTGAAATGGGTATATATTTGTTTTTTGTTAAGTTGCCTAATAATTATGCACAGTAATAGTCACCTGCACACACAGATATCCCCCTAAAATAGCTATAACTAAAAACAAAGTAAAAACTACTTCCAAAACTATTCAGCTTTGATATTAATGAGTTTTTTGGGTTCATTGAGAACATGGTTGTTGTTCAATAATAAAATTAATCCTCAAAAATACAACTTGCCTAATAATTCTGCACTCCCTGTATATCTCAGCACCAACTGAGGTTGTATCAAATAGGATTTACGAAAAATTGCAAACAAATGAACAAACAGTTAAATGGATAAGATACCAAATGTATGGAAACGTTCAAGTCAATGGTACTTGTAGAAATATTCTGGTTCCAAATCAGGTAGAGGGGGGTTGCAGCTCCTTCCTTGCCCAAAGGTGTCTGTTCCCAGGCTTAGGTAAAAGGTTGTCAAAGTTTATTTCTCTAAAAGGAGAAAAGAGAAAGAGCACATCCACGATCTAAGTGCAGTAAATAAGTTTACATTTTATTGAAAGATTAAAACACATATAGATTTACACTCACAAAAGTGCCCTCAAACATATGAGGTATGTCCGTTCCTTAAAAGATATACACAGAATACTGCTCCAGCACAGGTGATCCTCCTTCCTGTCTCCCTCCGTGTAAGCCGATTAACAATACAATCCGGTTTTACTGGGGACTTAGACTGAGTAGAAATGCTGTGAGCTACGTTGTGTATAGAGGAAATCGTGTGAATGTGCTGTAGGAAAACAAACTATATAAGCCGGATAATAGTTTTATCCAAGCATCAATCACATTCCCTTCTCCTCACACGTCAGATTATGGGCGTGGCCTTATGCATTTTGCTGGCTCCTCCCGCTTTGTCAGAGGTGGGGTAGTTATCAACGTGTCAACTTTCCTGCCTTCGCCGGCCCAATACACCCACCTAAGCTCGCCTCACATCGCCGCCGCGGACCTGAAAAAGTTTGCCTAAGTTATCAAATAAAGCTGTCAAAAAGCCGCGAGGCGATGAGCAGCGGACTGTGAGAGTTATCACTCATCCGATCTCGCTGCTCTTCGGCTTTTTCCCAGCTTTATTGCTAGCCTGTCACTAAGCTCTCACACTAACTACACTGTTCAACCCCTATACCGGCGCCCCCGGAGCCCCTCGCAACTAAATAAAGTTACTAACCCTTAAACCGCCGCTCCTAGACCCTGCCGCAACTCTGATAAATGTATTAACCCCTAAACCGCCGCTCCTAGACCCTGCCGCAACTCTGATAAATGTATTAACCCCTAAACCGCCGCTCTCGGACACCGCTGCCACCTACATTATACCTATTAACCCCTATCCTGCCCCCCCTAAACCATCGCCACCTATAATAAATTTATTAACCCCTATCCTGCCCCCCACTACACCGCCGCCACTGTAACAAAATTATTAACCCCTAAACCTAAGTCTAACACTAACCCTAACACCCCCCCAACTTAAATATTAATTAAATAAATCTAAATAATATTTCTATTATTAACTAAATGAATCCTATTTAAAACTAAATACTTACCTATAAAATAAACCCTAATATAGCTACAATATAAATAATAATTATATTATAGCTATCTTAGGATTTATTTTTATTTTACAGGTAACTTTCAATTTATTTTAACTAGGTACAATAGCTATTAAATAGTTATTAACTATTTAATAGCTTACCTAGCTAAAATAAAGAGAAATTTACCTGTAAAATAAAAACTAACCTAAGTTACAATTACACCTAACACTACACTATACTTTAATAAATTATTCCTATTTAAAACTAAATACTTACCTGTAAAATAAACCCTAATATAGCTACAATATAAATAATAATTATATTGTAGCTATCTTCGGATTTATTTTTATTTTACATGTAACTTTGTATTTATTTTAGCTAGCTAGAATAGTTATTAAATAGTTATTAACTATTTAATAACTACCTAGCTAAAATAAATACAAAATTACCTGTAAAATAAATCCTAACCTAAGTTACAATTAAACCTAACACTACACTATCATTAAATAAATTAAATAAATTACCTACAAATAACTACAATTAAATACAATTACATAAACTAACTAAATACAAAAATAAAAAAAAGCTAAGTTACAAAAAAAAAAAAAATAGGTTACAAACATTTTAAAAATATTACAACAATTTTAAGCTACTTACACCTAATCTAAGCCCCCTAATAAAATAACAAACCCCCCCAAAATAAAAAAAATGCCCTACCCTATTCTAAATTAAAAAAGTTCAAAGCTCTTTTACCTTACCAGCCCTTAAAAGGGCCATTTGTGGGGCATGCCCCAAAGAATTCAGCTCTTTTGCCTGTAAAAGAAAAATACAACCCCCCCAACATTAAAACCCACCACCCACATACCCCTAATCTAACCCAAATCCCCCTTAAAATAACCTAACACTAATCCCCTGAAGATCATCCTACCTTTAGTCGTCTTCACTCAGCCGAGCCACCGATGGAACTGAAGAGGAGACCCGGACCGGCAGAAGTGATCCTCCAAGCGGCGCTGAAGAAATCTTCCATCTGATGAAAAACAAATAGCGAATGGGAGGAAGCTATGGATGAATGCTCCAGGAAGTTTATAACAATACTCAAGAAATATAGAGATAAGAAGGTGGAGAAACTTACAAATGAAATAGCTCAGGTTGAAAGTGTTTTAAACGAATACAAAGAGGATGTCCTATATAAAGAACTTGATAGTAGAAATCGGACAGCTTTAAAACACTTTGAATCTGAAATAATTAAGAATAAGAAAAAGAAACTATATAATGCCCTGTATGGTGACTTAAATCCACAAGTGCAGGAAAATGAGAGAATACCTAAAGATAACAGTAACAAAGTAGTGGGGAGTCCCATAAAAGTAAAAGAAAAAGAACAGAGACAAATGAGATATGCGAATAGTCAACCAAAATTTAATGTTAATAAAAAGAATAGCAAACGAGGGCCACAAAATGGTAATAATAGAAAAACACAGAACGGGTATAATAAAAATAAAAACAATCTCAGTAATAGTACCTTTAAAGAGAGGGAAAGATCAGACTATAATGATTCCTACTACCCTAGAGAGAGTAGACCCCGAGCAGATTCCCAATATGGGGAAGCCCCAGGTGCGAGTCCAAAAACTAATCATCAGTGGCTGAATAACCCCACCTCTGGGAATAATAAAAGTAATCAGAAAGGTAAGAATAACTACACCGGTGACTCCAATATACAGAATGAGTTGGGGGGCTATTTCCCATTTAGAAGGGAACAGGTGGAGAACCGTTTTTTAGGCCAGCGCACAAACGAAAAACATCAAGAGGGGACCAGAAACCCAAAAAGAGGGATAGAACCAGACGAAGAGGATGTAGAGGAGGTGTGGCATATAGAGCCAAAAAAAAAAAATGGAAAGACACATATTATTAGGAAAACATGATCAAGACATCTTTAATATATAAAATAAAATATTGACAAAAGATGAGGAAACCCTACTAAAGAAGGGGCTATCCTTTGCTCCAGATGCAGCACCTAATAGCTTTGAGCTGTTTATTGATATTAAGAAAATGATCAGGAAACTTACTCTTTCCAGACATTTCAAATTACAGGAGAAAGGATTAGAAAATAATGTTGGAATAATACCAAATAACCCAGATGACTCCATATTGAGTAATACAAATGGAGATACAGAAAATAGGGGGGAAGTTGACGAGAATCATCTTGTAGATATACTTAAAGATTTAGAGGAAGAAGCCCAAAATATACCAATTGTACATAGTTCACTAAAACAAAAATCTTCATTTTATCCATATAATTCAAAAGGGAATTGTATTTCTGTATTTGAAAGTTTGCTAGAGAAGGAGATCTCTGAGATCTGTATTAAAGATAACGAAGGGAGAAAAACAAGAAAGGGTAACCTTTCAAAAGCAGAAAAAAACTGCATTAAAAAACCTTAATGAAAACAGAGATCTAGTGAGGCAGATAGGTTGTTGAATGATAAGGATACCTATCAGAGACTTTTTCATAACCCCACTAAAGAATATTTGGAGGAATATAACGCACTACTCGCTAAAGGCAAAACAGATCGAGTTTTAAGTAACCAGGAATACAGATATTTGGTTGTTGAGGATCCAGTACTCCCTATTTTTTATCACCTGCCCAAAATCCACAAGGGGCTAAACAATCCCCCGGGCAGACCCATTGTGTCAGGGATTGGAGGTCTAACAACCAAATTATCTGAATACATTGATCACATACTTAAACCAATGGTACCATGCCTAAGATCCTATGTACAGGACACACTCCATATACTGAAAATACTAAAGGACCTTACTTGGCAAGAGAATTGTATCTGGGTTACCATGGATGTATGCTCACTATATACCTCAATACCACATGCATTAGGTATTACAGCTGTCAAATACTTTTGCGGGAGATGTGGCTATATTAATGAGACCCAGGTAGAATTTTTGGAAAAGGCAATTGACTTTGTACTGAAGAAAAACTATTTTCTATTTCAGGGCAAGTACTTCCTCCAAACCAGGGGGACGGCCATGGGGACGAAATTTGCCCCGACTTCGCCAATCTTTATATGGGCTGGTGGGAGGATCTATTTGTCTTCAACTCAGAAAATCCATATAAAGAACATATTATGCATTGGTACCGATATATAGATGATATATTGATCGTTTGGCGGGGTACCACAGAGAAATTAACAGAATTTGCTGAATATGCAAATAGACAACACACTCAACTTAAGCTTTACCATGGAGTCCAGTCCAACAAGGGTGACGTTTTTGGATTTGGAAATAATACAGGAACATGGCGATGTCTATACTAAGCTGTATAGGAAACCCACAGACACTAACGGGTACCTGCATGCTGAGAGTGGGCACCACAGCAAGTGGAAGAGAAACATTCCACTGGGTCAGTATCAAAGAGCAAAACGAAATTGTGCCAAGGAAAATTATTTCCAAAAAGAATCAGAAATAATTACAAATAAGTTCCTAGCGAAAGGATTTCCACGGAGATTACTTAATGACACAAAAGGAAAAGTGGATAAAACGGATAGAAAAACACTGATAAACAAAGAAAAAAAGGAAAGTGTATATAAGAGAATACCAGACAAATGAAAGGTACAATTAGTCACCAGGTATAATAGGGCAGCGAAAGACATTGAGGGAGCAGTAAAAAAGCATTGGCCTATCCTTATGCAAGATCCCATTTTGAAGGATATGTTAAACAACAAAGGACAGGTAATTTTTAAAAGAAATATTAATGTACAAAACAAAATAAGTCCAAGTATGCTAAGACCGAATATAAAAGGTAAAAATTGGCTAGAGAGACAAGCCCAAGGCTCGTTCAAATGTGGAAGAAAAGGATGTACCTGTTGTAGCCATATGGATCCGAGTAATCATTTCTTTGGGGCAACAAAAAATGACAGGCAGTATGAAATTAAAGATCTAATTACCTGTAGAACAAACTATGTGGTATACCTCCTTAGGTGTTCGTGTGATAGGATCTATATAGGGCGCACTAAGCGCTGTATGAAAACCAGATTCAGCGAGCACCTTAGAAATATAGAGGCAGGTATGGATAACCATGGTGTATCAGCACACTTCCTAGAAATACACAATCAGGATAATACTGGTCTCACCATTATTGGGATTGAACATGTAAAAAGAGATATAAGAGGCGGAAATCGTCTGCTTCGACTCAGACAACGGGAGACCTTCTGGATCCATAAATTGCAGACCTTGGGTCCAGGGGGTCTCAACCGTGATATTGATCTAGCAGCATTTCTAGACATATAAACATAGAAAGAGGGATCCTTCATATATATACCCATTATCGTTTAATAGAAGTACAATATTGGTTATTAATATTAGGTACAAAACCAACATGACTGGATCATTCAGTGGAAATTGTTTTTTATAAATCTATAATTTCATGGATTTATAAATATTTGAATTTTAAACAGTATATTAAGTTTTAGTAAAATGTACTTCTTATATATCTGTTATTATACTTTCTTATATTTATATAGAGCTCAAATTGTTGCTGTTTTTTTGGGAATGAAACGATTGTACTATGCATATTTCCACTGTTAGTAATCTTAATGTGTGTTTTTACTAGGTTTTTATTTCCTTTTTTACTCGTATTTTTCAATCATTAGTGTTTTTATATATGCATATAATATTGTGTGTTAAGTTTTAATATGTTATTCTGAATTGTCCTGTTTTTACAGTAGATGAATGCACAACATTGCTTTTTGAAACATATTGCTATAAAGGGTTCGGTATAACTAGCCATTGTGCAACATACTAGTCAGCGTGGAGCACGTAAACAGATAAATACTATGTGTTTCGGCTCTATAGCTACTTACCGGGATACACCCCAACTACACGCCCCCAGATTTCATCAAATCAACATTTGGAGGCGTTTTGTACACAACCAAACATAAGGGCAGATTATGGTCACTATGGGCATAGTCTCTGACGAAGCGGGAGGAGCCCGCAAAATGCGTAAGGCCACGCCCATAATCTGACGTGTGAGGAGAAGGGAATGTGATTGATGCTTGGATCAAACTATTAGCCGGCTTATATAGTTTGTTTTCCTACAGCACATTCACACGATTTCCTCTATACACAACGTAGCTCACAGCACTTCTACTCAGTCTAAGTCCCCAGTAAAACCAGATTGTATTGTTAATCGGCTTACACGGAGGGAGACAGGAAGGAGGATCACCTGTGCTGGAGCAGAATTCTGTGTATATCTTTTAAGGAACGGAGATACCTCATATGTTTGAGGGCACTTTTTTGAGTGTAAATCTATATGTGTTTTAATCTTTCAATAAAATGTAAACTTATTTACTGCACTTAGATCGTGGATGCGCTCTTTCTCTTTTCTCCTTTTAGAGAAATAAACTTTGACAACCTAAAAACTTAAATATCTGGTATCTTGTTCGTGGCATAACACTAGGACATGATTTTCATTTTGGGGATCCAAGAGAAAACTCTATGGCTATACGGCCAACACAGAGATCCATCAGCCAGCTGAAACCGTGACAGGGACTACGGCACTAGATATGGCAGATACCCACTAGACGCACTAGCCTATTCCCGCCCGGCTGGGTAACAGTTCCTCTACGCTATTCCCAAAATGGAGGAGTTTTCAACACGCATTATTTCATTATTGGAAGGTCTAAGTGATAAAGCCGACAGACACTTTCACGGCTTACTCATTTCGGAACTACACAACCAAGATGGCGTCTCTTCCCTAACCTTCTCTGACACTCATGTGGCAGACACGATGGAGGACTCCTCGTCCACTCTGCACCTTCATCGACACACACAAGAGGGACAACCTGAACGAGTCTCAACAAGCATCTTACAAGAGACAGCAAGCCGCGACATGATGCAGCCACATCCTGATGATCCGGCCCATATTACGGCTATAATATCGGATTCAATAGGATCCACTCTAACCTTTACCGGGCATCACCTCCAGATCTTTTCCTCTCCCTACCTGCGCTCCCAAATAGCCCTAACATCTAACATTTTCAAGAAGCTGGGAGATACAGACAATTACGATGGTCATTTGATAGAGAACTAACACATCCTAACTAAGGTACTCACAACATGGGAGAGAAAAGTACGGGCTGCAGATTTGCCTTGTATTCACGAACGGAATGTCCTCCATCACTTCCTCTCGCAGATGTTTCACTCCACTAGTGGAGTCCACCCAGAGACTAGCCGGGATTACCAAACTGATGACAAAATCGGAGTGGGCTAGAGAGGACACTTATACTTCCACAAGGATCTTCCCTCTGATTACCAGGGACTTTGGATAACAGACCCTACCATTTATAAGCTCCTCCATTATGATACATTTATCTAGAAGTTGTGCAAGCTAATTTTTATTTTTAAATATTTTTTATTGGCATTTTTTTCCAAAAATAACAGCGATATTGTTAGACGCACAATTGCCTCGCAGGGCGACAAACAATAATATATCACAATAAATGTATAATATTGTGTATCCATATCATTCAATGCAATGAAAATATAGAAGGGAGGATGTAGGGGGGAGGGGAGGCAGAAGATAAGTAGGTATGAGAAAAGTACCTAGAGGGGAAGGGTTTAGTTTTGTGAATACACTTGACGCCCGTGTTGCCTATTGTGTATGGGTCTATCTTCCCAAAGAAAGATAATGTCTAATATGAAGTCCTTTTTGCCTGCATAGCAATAATGGGTTTTTTCCAACATTAAAATATGGCTGACCTCATTCTCCCACTGTTGTAATGTAGGGACGTGCTGTTGTTTCCAGAGTCTGGGGATAAGGCGTTTAGCGCAGGTGAGCATGAGCAGTAGCAATTTTTTGCGATAAACGCATTGTAGATTGGGCAGTTGATTTAATAAGATCAGTAGTGCTGAAAGGATGATATTTGTATTCAGCGTAGAGTTAATGTATCTCTCTAATTGAGACCAATACGCTGAGAGCTTATGGCAGGACCACCAGATGTGAGTAATTGTGCCCACTTCCCCACATCTTCTCCAGCATCCCGAGTTTGCTCCCGGATATATTACATGCAGTCTCTGGGGGGAAAGATACCATTGGGATAAAATTTTGTAATTTAGTTCTGCTAGGGATAGTGATATCGAGGCTGTGTGTGTCAGTCGAAAGCTTTTTTTCCAGATATCCTCTGGAAACTGAGTCTGAAGTTCTGATTCCCATTAAGAAATATAAGTGGGTGCTTTTTGGGGGAGTGATTGCCTGAGAAACTTATATGCGAGAGAAAGGTGTTCCCTATGGATATCCTGGTTGAGGCATCATTTTTCAAAGGGGTTTAGTGAGCGGAGGCAAGTAGCTTTGTGTGGGCTGTCATATATGGCCTGCCTAATCTGAAAGTAGGAGAACCAGCTGTCAAAGGGGGGTCCTATTGTGTCAATTAAAGTAGTCCTGTCCTTCAACTTAGATGATTCGGTTAGTAGGAATATGGGAAGGTTCTTAAGTGTTTTGTCTGTAGTGTCCCTCTTGAACATGCATTGTTTAAAAAATAATGTGTTATTCAGTAGAGGAGTCAACGGGGAGACAGGGGTGTAGAGGGTGTTAGGGCGCTGTACGATCGTGTCCCATATGTGCAGTGTGGTTTTGATGCAATCATTATGTATAGCCAGCGGGGGTCTATGTGGTTTCGGGATCCAGCAGAGGTCTCTCGTTACTTTGTTTGAGCAAAGTGGCTTCAATATCTACCCACACCTTGGATGGGAAATTTCAGTTCCACGCAACTATTCGAGCAAGGTGTACTGCTTTATGATATAATGATAGATTAGGTACATTTAAACCTCCCTCTTCCTTACTCAAATACAGAGTGGAACGTGATACTCTAGGCTTCTTATAAGCCCAAATAAAGGATTCTAGCATACGTTGTTGCTTAGTGACATAGTGGTTCGGTATTGAGATAGGTAGAGCCTGAAATAAGTATAAATACTTGGGGATGACCATCATCTTGATTGTATTGATTCGGCCTATCCAGGTTAGATGGCCTTGTTTGTGCCATGAGTTCAGCAAAGAAAAAACAAGCGTTTGTAACTGAGTATAGTTCTCGTGATATAAATCTCGAGGATTTTTTGTGATGGTCAGTCCCAAGTACCTGAGAGAGCCCACGGTAGTGAAGGGAGCGTTGTGTAATAAGAAGTCAGTGTCTGCTGGGGACAAGTGTATAGGTAAGATACTTGATTTGTCCATGTTTATAGAGTAGTTAGAGTGTTGCTTATATGTCTCTAGCTTTTGCAGCAGGGCCGGGATAGAGGTTGTTGGAGATTGTAGTGAAAAAATTATATTGTCGACAAAAAGAAGACATTTCTGCTGAATATTACCAAACAGGATACCTAGTATGTTGACATTATTCCTAACTTGGATCGCTAATATCTCTACGGTGATAGCAAATAATATGCGAGAGAGCGGGCACCCCTGACGGGTGCAGTTGAATATGAAGAAGGGCTGCGAGATCGTATTATTAATTTTGACCTTAGCTTGGGGATCTTTATACAAGGCCTGTATTCTAGAAATAAATTTGTCTGAGAAGCCAAATTTCGACAGGGCCGACCGCATAAATTGCCAATCGACCCTGTCGAAGGCCTTCTCGGCATTGGTAGAAAGAAGTATAAGTGGGCTATTGTGTGCATATGAGTTATTTAATGTATGTAGTACTCTAGTGGTGTTATATTTGGCCTCGCGACCTTTAATAAAACCCACCTGGTCCGGATGGATTATCTTTGGTAGTATGTGATTAAGGCGATTTGCTAATATCTTAGCGTAAATTTTTATGTCAACATTTAACAGTGATATCGGTCTATAGTTGCTTACTATGTCCTTAGGTTTATTTGGCTTTGGTATCACTGAGATGGTAGCCTCTAAGAGAGGTTTAGAAAATGTAAGGCCCTGATCTATAGATCGGAATAGATCAAGCAAATGGGGGCTAATATTGTTTATTAGTAGTTGATAGAATTGTGTCGAGAGACCATCCAGACCAGGTGATTTACCTGAGGGTAGGGATTTAATTGTGTTTATGACTTCTTGTATAGTTAGTGGGGAATCTAGGGAATCTATATCTTCTGTTTGAACCTGGGGAGCAATAATGGAGTCAAGGTATGATTTTATTTTGTCATGTCTTGTTTGGTCGTCTATTTTGGGAAGGTTGTATAGTGAGGAGTAAAATGAGGCAAAAGCGTTAGCTATCTCCTCATTTTTGGTATGCACTACGCCAGTATGATGCTTTATCGATTGTGTGTAGGAATTGAGCCTTTGCTTCTTCAGGTACCTGGCTAACATGCGACCTGCTTTGTTGGATTCTGCAAAAAAAATAGCTTTGGAGGTTATTGCGCGCAGGTGCGCATTGTCGGTCAAGAATTTGTTAAGATTCTCCCTGGCTTCTTTTAGTTCTCTAGCTTTTGTGACGAGAGTGGGTCTTGTTTATGTGCACTTTCTATATTTACGAGCGTTAGTTAGAGAAGTATATCGGGCCGATCTTTGTTTGTTGAGTTTTGCAGTCAACTGAATAATGATCCCTCTGACATAACACTTAAATGCTTCCCAGTTATTCATAATATTAGTGTCAGAGGGGTCATTGAGTACGAAATATTCGTCTGTGCAGGTAGAAAGCTGTTCTAGAATGTTGTGATCTGTTAAAATTTGGTCATTTAATCTCCAATTCAGCTTATGTCTGGGTTTGGATGACCATCTGAAAACGGATTTTACTAAGCTATGGTCAGACCAGGGCGTATGCGATATGCTGGAGTCAACAAGGTTTGTAAGAAATGTTTGGTCACAAAAAATATAGTCAAATCTTGAGTAGGAATGCTGTGGATGAGAAAAGAAAGTATAGTCTTTGGCTAATGTGTGGACTATTCTGCAGGTATCGAATAGTGTCAGTGACTGCAGTAGTGTGTTGTTACTCTTTATTTGTGTATGTCTGAGGTACGATTTACCTGTAGACATGTCAAAGATTGGGTTTAGTGGATAGTTAAGATCCCCTCCCAGTATTATTGGGCCTTTGGCCATATCCAGAAGTTTGTTGGTAACTTTTCGAAAAAAGAGTGGTGTGGGCTTTACTGGCGCATATATGTTGGCTAGAGTGATGGGTTTTCCATAGTAGAGACCCACTAGTATCAGGATTCTACCCTAGGTATCATTGTATTTGTGTAGCAGTTCGAATGGTGTATTACGTTTGATCAGGATGCAAACGCCATTGTGTCTACTTGGGCCTGAGCATAGGTAATGCTGGTCATAGTATCTGGAGGAGAGTTTTGGCTCATGTAATTTTTAAAAATGTGTCTCCTGAATCAGCACTATATCCAGGTTCTTTTTGTGAAAGTCATAGAGAGCGATAGACCTTTTTTCAGCAGACAAGAATCCTTTTACATTTTGTGTAGCTATGGTCATTAGCCCGTCAAAAGGAAGAGCTGTCATGGTGTCTATGTAAGTAGTATACCGCGGTAGAGAAGATGTGGGTTTGGGGCGTCAAGTGGTTAGCTGTATCTTATATATAAGATATAGATTGAGGTTAAGAAATTGAGGATATTAGGGGTAAGGATAGATATTGATAGAGTCAGTGGAATGTGTCTCGATATGGCTCTAGTTTGTATATAGCTAAAGAGAGTATGAGGGGTTGGAGGCTGAAGAGTTTTCCTACAGCACATTCACACGATTGCCTCTATACACAACGTAGCTCACAGCACTTCTACTCAGTCTAAGTCCCCAGTAAAACCGGATTGTATTGTTAATCTGCTTACACGGAGGGAGACAGGAAGGAGGATCACCTGTGCTGGAGCAGTATTCTGTGTATATCTTTTAAGGAACGGACATACCTCATATGTTTGAGGGCACTTTTGTGAGTGTAAATCTATATGTGTTTTAATCTTTCAATAAAATGTAAACTTATTTACTGCAATTAGATCGTGGATGCGCTCTTTCTCTTTTCTCCTTTTAGAGAAATAAACTTTGACAACCTAAAAACTTAAATATCTGGTATCTTGTTTGTGGCATAACACTAGGACATGATTTTCATTTTGGGGATCCAAGAGAAAACTCTATGGCTATACGGCCAACACAGAGATCCATCAGCCAGCTGAAACCGTGACAGGGACTATGGCACTAGATATGGCAGATACCCACTAGACGCACTAGCCTATTCCCGCCCGGCTGGGTAACAGTTCCTCTACACTATTCCCAAAATGGAGGAGTTTTCAACACGCATTATTTCATTATTGGAAGGTCTAAGTGATAAAGCCGACAGACACTTTCACGGCTTACTCATTTCGGAACTACGTAACCAAGATGGCGTCTCTTCCCTAACCTTCTCTGACACTCATGTGGCAGACACGATGGAGGACTCCTCGTCCGCTCTGCACCTTCATCGACGCACACAAGAGGGACAACCCGGACGAGTCTCAACAAGCATCTTACAAGAGACAGCAAGCCGCGTCATGATGCAGCCACATCCTGATGATCCGGCCCATATTACAGCTATAATATCGGATTCAATAGGATCCACTCTAACCTTTACCGGGCATCACCTCCAGATCTTTTCCTCTCCCTACCTGCGCTCCCAAATAGCCCTAACATCTAACATTTTCAGGAAGCTGGGAGATACAGACAATTATGATGGTCATTTGATAGAGAACTAACACATCCTAACTAAGGTACTCATAACATGGGAGAGAAAAGTACGGGCTGCAGATTTGCCTTGTATTCACGAACGGACGGTCCTCCATCACTTCCTCTCGCAGATGTTTCACTCCACTAGTGGAGTCCACCCAGAGACTACCGGGGATTACCAAACTAATGACAAAATCGGAGTGGGCTAGAGAGGACACTTATACTTCCACAAGGATCTTCCCTCTGGTTACCAGGGACTTTGGATAACAGACCCTACCGTTTATAAGCTCCTCCATTATGATACATTTATCTAGAAGTTGTGCAAGCTAATTTTTATTTTTAAATATTTTTTATTGGCATTTTTTTCCAAAAATAACAGCGATATTGTTAGACGCACAATTGCCTCGCAGGGCGACAAACAATAATATATCACAATAAATGTATAATATTGTGTATCCATATCATTCAATGCAATGAAAATATAGAAGGTAGGATGTAGGGGGGAGGGGAGGCAGAAGATAAGTAGGTATGAGAAAAGTACCTAGAGGGGAAGGGTTTAGTTCTGTGTATACACTTGACGCCCGTGTTGCCTATTGTATGGGTCTATCTTCCCAAAGATAGATAATGTCTAATATGAAGTCCTTTTTGCCTGCATAGCAATAATGGTTTTTTTCCAACGTTAAAATATGGCTGACCTCATTCTCCCACTGTTGTAATGTAGGGACGTGCTGTTGTTTCCAGAGTCTGGGGATAAGGCGTTTAGCGCAGGTGAGCATGAGCAGTAGCAATTTTTTGCAATAAACGCATTGTAGATTGGGCAGTTGATTTAATAAGATCAGTAGTGCTGAAAGGATGATATGTGTATTTAGCACAGAGTTAATATATCTCTCTAATTGAGACCAATACGCTGAGAGCTTATGGCAGGACCATAAGATGTGAGTAATTGTGCCCACTTCCCCACATCTTCTCCAGCATCCCGAGTTTGCTCCCGGATATATTACATGCAGTCTCTGGGGGGAAATATACCATTGGGATAAAATTTTGTAATTTAGTTCTGCTAGGGATAGTGATATCGAGGCTGTGTGTGTCAGTCGAAAGCTTTTTTTCCAGATATCTTCTGGAAACTCAGTCTGAAGTTCTGATTCCCATTAAGAAATATAAGTGGGTGCTTTTTGGGGGAGTGATTGCCTGAGAAACTTATATGCGAGAGAAAGGTGTGCCCTATGGATATCCTGGTTGAGGCATCATTTTTCAAAGGGGTTTAGTGAGCGGAGGCAAGTAGCTTTGTGTGGGCTGTCATATATGGCCTGCCTAATCTGAAAGTAGGAGAACCAGCTGTCAAAGGGGGGTCCTATTGTGTCAATTAAAGTAGTCCTGTCCTTCAACTCAGATGAATCGGTTAGTAGGAATATGGGAAGGTTCTTAAGTGTTTTGTCTGTAGTGTCCCTCTTGAACATGCATTGTTTAAAAAATAATGTGTTATTCAGTAAAGGAGTCAGCGGGGAGACAGGGGTGTAGAGGGTGTTAGGGCGCTGTATCATCGTGTCCCATATGTGCAGTGTGGTTTTGATTCAATCATTATGTATAGCCAGCTTGGGTCTATGTGGTTTCGGGATCCAGCAGAGGTCTCTCGTTACTTTGTTTGAGCAAAGTGGCTTCAATATCTACCCACACCTTGGATGGGAAATTTCAGTTCCACGCCACTATTCGAGCAAGGTGTACTGCTTTATGATATAATGATAGATTAGGTACATTTAAACCTCCCTCTTCCTTACTCAAATAGAGAGTGGAACATGATACTCTAGGCTTCTTATAAGCCCAAATAAAGGATTCTAGCATACGTTGTTGCTTAGTGACATAGTGGTTCGGTATTGAGATAGGTAAAGACTGAAATAAGTATAAATACTTGGGGATGACCATCATCTTGATAGTATTGATTCGGCCTATCCAGGTTAGATGACCTTTTTTGTGCCATGAGTTCAGCAAAGAAAAAACAAGCGTTTGTAACTGAGTATAGTTCTCGTGATATAAATTTCGAGGATTTTTTGTGATGGTCAGTCCCAAGTACCTGAGAGAGCCCACGGTAGTGAAGGGAGCTTCGTGTAATAAGAAGTCAGTGTCTGCTGGGGACAAGTGTATAGGTAAGATACTCAATTTGTCCATGTTTATAGAGTAGTTAGAGTGTTGCTTATATGTCTCTAGCGTTTGCAGCAGGGCCGGGATAGAGGTTGTTGGAGATTGTAGTGAAAAAATTATATTGTCGACAAAAAGAAGACATTTCTGCTGAATATTACCAAACAGGATACCTAGTATGTTGACATTATTCCTAACTTGGATCGCTAATATCTCTACGGTGATAGCAAATAATAAGCGAGAGAGCGGGCACCCCTGACGGGTGCCGTTGAATATGGAGAAGGGCTGCGAGATCGTATTATTAATTTTGACCTTAGCTTGGGGATCTTTATACAAGGCCTGTATTCTAGAAATAAATTTGTCTGAGAAGCCAAATTTTGACAGGGCCGACCGCATAAATTGCCAATCGACCCTGTCGAAGGCCTTCTCGGCATCGGTAGAAATAAGTATAAGTGGGCTATTGTGTGCATATGAGTTATTTAATGTATGTAGTACTCTAGTGGTGTTATCTTTGGCCTCGCGACCTTTAATAAAACCCACCTGGTACGGATGGATTATCTTTGGTAGTATGTGATTAAGGCGATTTGCTAATATCTTAGCGTAAATTTTTATGTCAACATTTAACAGTGATATCGGTCTATAGTTGCTTACTATGTCCTTAGGTTTATTTGGCTTTGGTATCACTGAGATGGTAGCCTCTAAGAGAGGTTTAGAAAATGTAAGGCCCTGATCTATAGATTGGAATAGATCAAGCAAATGGGGGCTAATATTGTTTATTAGTAGTTGATAGAATTTTGCCGAGAGACCATCCGGACCAGGTGATTTACCTGAGGGTAGGGATTTAATTGTGTTTATGACTTCTTGTATAGTTAGTGGGGAATCTAGATCTTCTGTTTGAACCTGGGGAGCAATAATGGAGTCAAGGTATGATTTTATTTTGTCATGTCTTGTTTTGTCGTCTATTTTGGGAAGGTTGTATAGTGAGGAGTAAAATGAGGCAAAAGCGTTAGCTATCTCCTCATTTTTGGTATGCACTACACCAGTATGATGCTTTATCGATTGTGTGTAGGAATTGAGCCTTTGCTTCTTCAGGTACCTGGCTAACATTCGACCTGCTTTGTTGGATTCTGCAAAAAATTTAGCTTTGGAGGTTATTGCGCGCAGGTGCGCATTGTCGGTCAAGAATTTGTTAAGATTCTCCCTGGCTTCTTTTAGTTCCTCTAGCTTTTGTGTCGAGAGTTGGTCTTGTTTATGTGTACTTTCTATATTTACGAGAGCATTAGTTAGAGAAGTATATCGGGCCAATCTTTGTTTGTTGAGTTTTGCAGTCAACTGAATAATGATCCCTCTGACATAACACTTAAATGCTTCCCAGTTATTCATAATATTAGTGTCAGAGGGGTCATTGAGTACAAAATATTCGTCTGTGCAGGTAGAAAGCTGTTCTAGAACGTTGTGATCTGTTAAAATTTGGTCATTTAATCTCCAATTCAGCTTATGTCTGGGTTTGGATGACCATCTGAAAACGGATTTTACTAAGCTATGGTCAGACCAGGGCGTATGCGATATCCTGGAGTCAACTAGGTTTGTAAGAAATGCTTGGTCACAAAAAATATAGTCAAATCTTGAGTAGGAATGCTGTGGATGAGAAAAGAAAGTATAGTCTTTGGCTGATGTGTGGACTATTCTCCAGGTATCGAATAGTGTCAGTGACTGCAGTAGTGTGTTGTTCCTCTTTATTTGTGTATGTCTGAGGTACGATTTACCTGTAGACATGTCAAAGATTGGGTTTAGTGGGTAGTTAAGATCCCCTCCCAGTATTATTGGGCCTTTGGCCATATCCAGAAGTTTGTTGGTAACTTTTCGAAAAAAGAGTGGTGTGGGCTTTACTGGCACATATATGTTGGCTAGAGTGATGGGTTTTCCATAGTAGAGACCCACTAGTATCAGGATTCTACCCTCGGTATCGTTGTATTTGTGTAGCAGTTCGAATTGTGTATTACGTTTGATCAGGATGCAAACGCCATTGTGTCTACTTGGGCCTGAGCATAGGTAATGCTGGTCATAGTATCTGGAGGAGAGTTTTGGCTCATGTATTTTTTAAAAATGTGTCTCCTGAATCAGCCCTATATCCAGGTTCTTTTTGTGAAAGTCATAGAGAGCGATAGACCTTTTTTTCAGCAGACAAGAATCCTTTTACATTTTGTGTAGCTATGGTCATTAGCCCGTCAAAAGGAAGAGCTGTCATGGTGTCTATGTAAGTAGTATACCGCGGTAGAGAAGATGTGGGTTTGGGGCGTCAAGTGGTTAGCTGTATCTTATATAAGATATAGATTGAGGTTAAGAAATTGAGGATATTAGGGGTAAGGATAGATATTGATAGAGTCAGTGGAATGTGTCTCGATTTGACTCTAGTTTGTATATAGCTAAAGAGAGTATGAGGGGTTGGAGGCTGAAGAGCAGGCTGGGCATTTATATATTGAGAGTAGCGTGTAGTGTAAAAAAAGAAAAAAAAAGGGGGGAGAAATCTTAAATAGTCATACACATGAGAGTCAATGCTATTTCAGATCACATTTAAACTATGAGCAATCATCAATCAAACTCTTTTAACTGTAGGAACTTGGAAACAGATTAACATCATGTAAAAGTACAGCAGTTGCTTTTGAAGCCCATCTACCTGTCTAAAATATTCACATGTAGGTACTTATTGATTTACAGCTGAATGAGGTCTTTTTACCTGGGTTGTATCACATCTAGCATGTAAAATAATAAATTAATACTTTGAGTATCTCTGGGTGGTACAGTAACAATCGTGAATAAGTGACATACCATATACATTTGTACCTAATCCTAATTCTCTAGGTCATGCGGGGTAAGGGCAGACTAGGGGCAGGTTCTTTTATGCCTCTGTGTTGGGTTCATGGTTCAATTAGTCTGTCAATTTTAAAACTTTTACTATTATACCTATGTAACAGTTAAACATAATAACTATAAACTAGCTTCTGTAACGGTACAAAAAAAAATTACTACAGGATATACATAGTCTCTTCAGTTAACATGAGAATAGAAAAAACAGTACTCAAGTTAAGTGTTCATATTTACGTGTCTCTTTTCAACGAGGTATGTTGGCACTATCAGAAGAGGTAGCTTGTCGCCTTTTATTTTGTTTTGCGGTAGATTCTGAACAGGGGCGCCTTTGTGGCCTAGGTGCGTCCTGTTTGACTAAAGTGGATGTTTGAGAAGGTGAATCTTGTATTTCCAAAGCTGGAATATTAAGCAGTTGGCAAAACTTTTCCATAAATCTGATGGAGCTGTGCATTCATACTTTGATAACTATTACAGAAGTTGGGAAACCCCATCTGTAAGGTATCCTTAGCGTGCGTAGATGAGATGTGACTGCAGAAAAGTCCCTGTGTTTCTGTAAGGTCCTTGCTGAGAGATCCTGGAATACTTGAATGCGTTGTTCTTGGAACATGGTGGGTTGTTGCTTTCTGGAATAATTGTATATCAGTTCTCTGTGCTGAAAGTTTTGAAAATGTACAATTATATGTCTCTTGGCGGTGAATTGTCTGCCGGCTTAGGGCGTAAGGATCTGTGTGCTCTATCCTGTATTATGTCTGGTAAAACATCCGAGTTGCTTTTTGCTAGGCCTGCGAAAAATGAATGCAAATAATCCATGATCTCGTTTTCAGAGATTGTCTCAGGAATGCCCCTAAATCTCAGGTTGCTCCTCCTGGAGCGGTTCCCTAGGTCGTCCAGTTTATCTTCCAGGTCGACCATACATTATTGGTGTTGAGAGGCAGTTGTTGAAAGGCTTGCCAGCTTCTGAGATGCTATGTATTCGTGTTCCTCTAAGGAGTCTACCCTGCAGCATAAGTCGTGATGTCTTTTTTTAACTCTGCGCATTCATCTTTAATGCAAGTTTTAACTTGCTCAATAAGGGCTACAATAGCTCCGTATGTAATAGGAGAATCTTCCCTTGTATCAGTCGGGTTCTTTTGTGAATCCATTGTAGCCTTCGCTGCATCGCTAGAGCTTTCAGCGTGAGGTGTCTGCATTATGCCAGGTTCTTTATTGGTTTTATGTTTATCTGCCAGTTTGAAGAAAGAATTCACAGCTCCCTGCCCTGATGGCGGTGTCTTTTGAGACTTGTCACTTCGAGTAAGTTTTCTCTGCGACATAATATATATTTGGTGTAAATACTGTAGGGGGAGAGTGTCCCAAATCCTTCTGTTTGACAGATTTAAAGAACTCACAAAAACAACTCCCCGGGGTAGGTGCTCTCACAGAGCGATCACGGTAAAGGGACTAGGGATATGACCCACTGTTACAGAGAACAGTGGGAAAAGGGAGGGGAGTGTGTTATGTTTCATAGCTTTTGCAACTAATTAAAGTCCAGGGGGTAAGCTGTTAAAAAAGGCCCCTGCTTTTTATTGTGTTCCAGAGTGCAGTTATGAGGAGTCCCAGGGTTTGGGTTGCAAACTATGGCCTAGATTTAGAGTTCGGCGTTAGCCGTGAAAACCAGCATTAGAGGCTCCTAACGCTGGTTTTAGGCTACCGCCGGTATTTGGAGTCAGTGATTAAAGGGTCTAACGCTCACTATTCAGCCGCGACTTTTCCATACAGCAGATCCCCTTAC
This sequence comes from Bombina bombina, assembly GCF_027579735.1. NCBI lineage: Eukaryota > Metazoa > Chordata > Amphibia > Anura > Bombinatoridae > Bombina > Bombina bombina. The sequence continues at coordinate 1,029,239,226 of NC_069499.1, forward strand.
GTCAATTGCGTATCCTATCTTTTCAATGGGATCTTCCTAACGCCGGTATTTAGAGTCGTTTCTGAAGTGAGCGTTAGAGCTCTAACGACAAAACTCCAGCCGCAGGAAAATAGCAGGAGTTAAGAGCTTTCTGGGCTAACGCCGGTTCATAAAGCTCTTAACTACTGTACCCTAAAGTACACTAACACCCATAAACTACCTATGCACCCCTAAACCGAGGTCCCCCCACATCGCCGCAACTCGATTACATTTTTTTAACCCCTAATCTGCCGACCGCAACCTACGTTATCCCTATGTACCCCTAATCTGCTGCCCCTAACACCGCCGACCCCTGTATTATATTTATTAACCCCTAACCTGCCCCCCTCAACGTCACCACCAGCTACTTACAATAATTAACCCCTAATCTGCCGACCGCAAAGTGCCGCCACCTACGTTATCCTTATGTACCCCTAATCTGCTGCCCCTAACACCGCCGACCCCTATATTATATTTATTAACCTCTAATCTGCCCCCCTCAACGTCGCCGACACCTGCCTACACTTATTAACCCCTAATCTGCCGAGCGGACCTGAGCGCTACTATAATAAAGTTATTAACCCCTAATCCGCCTCACTAACCCTATCATAAATAGTATTAACCCCTAATCTGCCCTCCCTAACATCGCCTACACCTAACTTCAATTATTAACCCCTAATCTGACGACCGGAGCTCACCGCTACTATAATAAATGGATTAACCCCTAAAGCTAAGTCTAACCCTAACACTAACACCCCCCTAAATTAAATATAATTTTAATCTAACGAAATTAATTAACTCTTATTAAATAAATTATTCTTATTTAAAGCTAAATACTTACCTGTAAAAAAAACCCTAATATAGCTACAATATAAATTATAATTACATTGTAGCTATTTTAGGATTAATATTTATATTACAGGTAACTTTGTAATTATTTTAACCAGGTACAATAGCTATTAAATAGTTAAGAACTATTTAATAGTTACCTAGTTAAAATAATAACAAAATTACCTGTAAAATAAGTCCTAACCTAAGTTATAATTAAACCTAACACTACCCTATCAATAAATTAATTAAATAAAATACCTACAATTACCTACAATAAAACCTAACACTACACTATCAATAAATAAATTAAATACAATTTCTACAAATAACTACAATTACATAAACTAACTAAAGTACAAAAAATAAAAAAGAACTAAGTTACAAAAAATAAAAAAATATTTACAAACATAAGAAAAATATTACAACAATTTTAAACTAATTACACCTACTCTAAGCCCCCTAATAAAATAACAAAGACCCCCAAAATAAAAAAATGCCCTACCCTATTCTAAATTAATAAATTTAAAAGCTCTTTTACCTTACCAGCCCTGAACAGGGCCCTTTGCGGGGCATGCCCCAAGAAAATCAGCTCTTTTGCCTGTAAAAAAAAACATACAATACCCCCCCCCAACATTACAACCCACCACCCACATACCCCTAATCTAACCCAAACCCCCCTTAAATAAACCTAACACTAAGCCCCTGAAGATCTTCCTACCTTGTCTTCACCATCCAGGTATCACCGATCCGTCCTGGCATCCGGTGCTGAAGAGGTCCAGAAGAGGCTCCAAAGTCTTCCTCCTATCCGGCAAGAAGAGGACATCCGGACCAGCAAACATCTTCTCCAAGCGGCATCTTCGATCTTCTTCCATCCGGTGGGGAGCGGGTCCATCTTGAAGCAGCCGACGCGGATCCATCCTCTTCTTCCGGCGTCTCCCGACGAATGACGGTTCCTTTAAGGGACGTCATCCAAGATGGCGTCCCTCGAATTCCGATTGGCTGATAGTATTCTATCAGCCAATCGGAATTAAGGTAGGAATATTCTGATTGGCTGATGGAATCAGCCAATCAGAATCAAGTTCAATCCGATTGGCTGATCCAATCAGCCAATCAGATTGAGCTCGCATTCTATTGGCTGTTCCGATCAGCCAATAGAATGCGAGCTCAATCTGATTGGCTGATTGGATCAGCCAATAGGATTGAACTTGATTCTGATTGGCTGATTCCATCAGCCAATCAGAATATTCCTACCTTAATTCTGATTGGCTGATAGAATACTATCAGCCAATCGGAATTCGAGGGACGCCATCTTGGATGACGTCCCTTAAAGGAACCGTCATTCGTCGGGAGACGCCGGAAGAAGAGGATGGATCCGCGTCGGCTGCTTCAAGATGGACCCGCTCCGCACCGGATGGAAGAAGATCGAAGATGCCGCTTGGAGAAGATGTTTGCCGGTCCAGATGCCCTCTTCTTGCCGGATAGGAGGAAGACTTTGGAGCCTCTTCTGGACCTCTTCAGCACCGGATGCCAGGACGGATCGGTGATACCTGGATGGTGAAGACAAGGTAGGAAGATCTTCAGGGGCTTAGTGTTAGGTTTATTTAAGGGGGGGTTTGGGTTAGATTGGGGGTATGTGGGTGGTGGGTTGTAATGTTGGGGGGGGTATTGTATGTTTTTTTTTACAGGCAAAAGAGCTGATTTTCTTGGGGCATGCCCCGCAAAGGGCCCTGTTCAGGGCTGGTAAGGTAAAAGAGCTTTTAACTCTATTAATTTAGAATAGGGTAGGGCATTTTTTTTATCTTGGGGGTCTTTGTTATTTTATTATTGGGCTTAGAGAAGGTGTAATTAGTTTAAAATTGTTGTAATATTTTTCTTATGTTTGTAAATATTTTTTTATTTTTTGTAACTTAGTTCTTTTTTATTTTTGGTACTTTAGTTAGTTTATGTAATTGTAGTTATTTGTAGCAATTGTATTTAATTTATTTATTGATAGTGTAGTGTTAGGTTAAGTTGCGGCGGTTTACGGAGCGGAAGATTAGGGGTTAATAATATATTGCAGGGGTCAGCGATAGCGGCGGCGGCAGAATAGAGGTTAATAAACATAAGGTTAGGGGTGTTTAGACTCGGGGTACATGTTAGAGTGTTAGGTGCAGACGTAGGAAGTGTTTCCCCATAGGAAACAATGGGGCTGCGTTAGGAGCTGAACGCTGCTTTTTTGCAGGTGTTAGGTTTTTTTTTCAGCTCAAACAGCCCCATTGTTTCCTATGGGAGAATCGTGCACAAGCACGTTTTTGAGGCTGGCCGCGTCCGTAAGCAACTCTGGTATCGAGAGTTGCATTTGCGGTAAAAATGCTCTACGCTCCTTATATTACTATCCCCCTTTATATATAACTTTGACTGGAACTACCCTCACTCACTTATACATAAAAAGTCTAAGATGCCCAAAGCTTTACCAGACAGACATTTTGGCTCTGCCCCCATCTCCCCTCCCTTCTTTCACTTAGAGCGGCTCTTGCCCGCTGAATTTCCCTCTCCCCCTCTCAAAAAAATAACCCATGTTGCTAATCCCCCATCTTGCTTCAATTAGTCTAGAACAAATAAACAATTGGCAGGTTACCACTGCAATGGGGGACTATTTTTATCTCCACCAAGCAACAAGTTAAAAAACCAAGGTTTCATCATAATATGTCCTTGACACCAATTATTATCCTACAATACTATACTCACTGGTTAGAACCTAAATACCATACATTTTATGATCACAGTCTCAGACACATTATTATTATCTATCTCGACAACTATTCTCTTTTTCTTGAACATGCTATATGATACATTAAAAGTATTCATCTGTTGGCTTATAGCACTGTTAGAGGTTAGATGTGGTGTTTATAATGATGATACTCGTATTTTAATGTCTGAGTTTATGTCTATATCTTGTATGAGCATTGTGTTAATGCTATTACCAATTCTGATATGTGTCTGGACATATTTTCTGTTTTGATGTTTATAATTTTTTTTACCTCAATAAAAATTCACTTAAAAAAAATTATATATATATATATATATATATATATATATATATATATATATATATATATATATATATATATATATATATATGCAAAAATCATTGCCAATCACTTCAATATACTCCTTCCAAAGCTCATTCACCCAGATCAGGTGGGATTTGTAAGGGGACGTGAGGCAAAAGACAATTCCACAAGAGTGCTTCATATCCTTCAAGCATTTTATGACCAAAAAACCCACTTGTTCTTCTCTCTACTGATGCTGAAAAAGCATTTGACAGGGTCGACTGGCATTTTATGTGGTCGGTCCTGTCAAAATTTGCATTTTCCAATAAATTTATTTCTAGAATTCAGGCACTGTATACCAATCCCTGCACCAAGATTATAATTATTAATACTGTTTCCCAATCCTTCCCAATATCTAATGGCACCTGCCAAGGATGTCCGTTGTCCCCACTATTATTCGCTCTTACAGTTGAAATATTAGCAGTTTAGATTAGGAATAATTTGGCTATTAAAGGCATTTCATTTGGACATATTTCTCAAAAATGTCTTCTGTTTGCAGATGATATTATTTTTACTTTACAATAACTGTCATCCTCCTTACCAGCACTAATACAAACACTTGAGGAGTACAAAAAAGTCTCCAATAATACCATAAATATGGAAAAATCTGGGCTTATTCCCATAAATTTAAAAGCCAAAGATTTAGAATATCTATCCTAAAATGCTTCTTTACCTATCACTAAGTCTCAAATATTTAGGACTAATTGTCACTGAAAACCCCAGAGATCTATACCAAGAGAACTATGTAAAACTTCAGACAAATGTATACTCCCTACTGGAAACCTGGCATAGGCAGGGCCACTTATCATCGATAGGGCGTATAAAGACAGTAAAAATGATGATCATTCCCAAATACATATACATCTTTCAGGCACTATCAATTACACTATCACATCATTATTTAGCCAATCAACAAAAAAATGCTAGAATCCTTAATTTTGTCATATAAAAACCAAGAGTAGCACACAACACCCTCTACCTAAGAAAAGAAGATGGAGGACTGAACTTTCCTAATTTAGTATATTACTATAAAGCTGCACATCTCGCACAAATAATAGCATGGAACCATAACGCTCCATCTAAACTTTGGATTCAAATAGAAGCCAATCTAGTGCGCTTACACCAAATGAGAGATGCCTGTTGAATTCCTAAATCATTCAGACCTAAACAAATTATGAATTATAAGTACATTAGGGCCAAGCTTGATATATGGGATCTACTTGTCCAACACCCTAACGAACTCTCCACACCTGCCTCACCCTTAACTCCATTATTGGGTTATCACCTTTTTTTAACCAAAATCTTTTCAAGCTGGATATAGAGAATATCTTACACAAAAACCTACCTATATACCTACTGACTGACTCCTCCCAGGTTCAGGAAAGACTAACACTGAAGGATAACCTAGACTCACCTTTTGACAGTTGGTACTCATACTTCCAGATCCGTCAAGCAATAAATGATTATCCACATAAAGCGAATATTATCTGTGCGTTAAAACCATTTGAAAAAATATGCATAAATCTTAATATTAAGAGAGCACACCTATCACTATCATATAAGTTACTTAGAGTCTAATTCCCACATAAAATACCAACATATATTTCTAAATGGGAGTTAGAATTGCAGACTCAATGTACAGATGACAATTGGAAAAGAAAATTCAAACTGACTAACTCCTCCTCTGTCTCCCAAGCCTTAGCTGAACTCAATTATAAAATACTCGCCCACTGGTACCTTACTCCCCAGAGAATACATGAGATTTTCCCTGGTGCCAACTCAGGATGTTGAAGTTGATGTGGGGAAATTGGTACGCACTCTAATAGTCATGCCCAAAGTAGATCAATGTTTTAATCGTACTCTGGCTACAGATTTTTCCCTTACGGCCACTGTTATACTACTTAACCATATCCCAAATGTGGTATGTGCATATTGGAAAAAAATGCTACAATTAATGATAATATGTGATAAGCGTCTAGTTCCCAGATTCTGGAAACAACAACAACCACCTACAATTATTCAATGGGAAACTAAAATGAATCACATGCTTGCTTTAGAGAACAGGCACTATTGTTAGATTGGTAAGAAAGATTATATACTTGATATAGTTTTTATTTGGGAACAAAGAACACAAATGTAATCGTAAAACTGTTATTTACCATTAATGTTAATGAACGTATTGCTCTCGAGAGTAAGGTATGCTCTATCCATTGTCTATGTGTAGAATATTAATACTGAGGTCTTATTTTCAAATATATGCCCGATATATGTTTAATGTTTAAGCTGCACATCCCGTCCCTTATTCCCTTATTTTTGCTCATTACAAAATTGGTTGTCATCAGTGTTCCTTCTAAGCCCAGTTTTGTGAGTGTCCCAGCAGTGAAACAGTTAATAAGGGAACCATACCTTGCAGTATGCATTGGTCGCCATGTACTAAGGCGTCAAAATTTTTGCACAGACCATATCGAATTAACCTGCCGTCATTCGCACCATGTGGATAGAACTTTGCTACATGAATGTACTAAAAACCAAGCCGTAAAATGTTGCATCTACTCTGTGTCGAAGACAATCGGATTATTGATAACTTTGAAGCTTTGCTCGGCGCGAAAGAACAAAGTTACTAAGCAGTCTACGACCTAATTGGTTTAGTTCTTCACCCACGTGACTATCTAGGTGTCATAATCATCATACAAGCGGCAAGGTTTAGCTGATGACATGTATAAGAATATGCATTTACCCAGAAATCTTAGACTATTGTTTATTTACTTTTCGGTATTTACTTTGAGAAGATGGCTTGCTCCGGAGATTCAGCTACTTCCAAGAAGACTCACAACCCTAACTTCTCGCATCAACAGAATGTTGTACTTGTTGATCTAGTACTCGAATACTATGATAATATTTATGGTAGTCGAGTCAAGCAAACCCCCGGTGCTCGTAAGTTTATTTGTGAAAAAAATTAGTGACGCTGTGAGTGCTCAAGGACCAACGAAAAAAGATATTGAATCCTGCAAAAAAAGGTTCAATTATATCAAGCGTCAAACTAAAGCCAAAATTGCCAAAGAAAAGCAATATGCACGTGGTACTGGAGGCGGACAGCCTTATGTCGTAGATTTGACAGACTTTGAAAGAAAAGTTCTACAGAGGCTTGACACGGAGGTCATTGAGGGCATAACTGATGACTGTGATAGCGATATTCGAGGTAATTATAATTTAATCTCCAAATTAATATTTATATTGTTTAATTGTCTGCACCAAAAATGTGTCTCTTACGTTAATGTTTTTTAAAAACATTATTAACCGTTTTTTAATCTGCTATTTACTTGTATTATCCATTTTTCTTCTTTCTCTTTATATCTTTATTTAAAAAGCAGTAATGCAATCTTTGCATTCAGTCAATTTTAGGTTCATCACCATGGTTAGCGTTTGCTTATTGGAGGTCGACATTTAACCACCAATAAGCAAGCATAACCCAGGTTAAAATTGTATTCTGTAACTGAATCATGAAAGAAAATTTTTTGGTTTACTGTCCCTTTAAATTTGATTTTGTAATTTGATTACATCTCTGTTTATCTATTTCTTTAAAGTTACACTGAACCAAAAATTCTGCTTGATTCATATAGAGAGCATGACAAAAATTTCAAGTTTCTAATATACTCCTATTAATTTTTTTTTTCTATTGCTTTATTTATTTGAAAAAACAAGGCATCCAAGCTATTTATTTGGTTCTGGAACATGGAAAGCACTTGTTTAAAGGGACATGAAACCCAATTTTCTCTTGTAAGGTGTATCCAGTCCATGGATCATCCATTACTTGTGGGATATTCTCATTCCCAACAGGAAGTTGCAAGAGGACACCCACAGCAGAGCTGTTATATTGCTCCTCCCCTAACTGCTATATCCAGTCATTCTCTTGCAACTCTCAACAAGCATGGAGGTAGTAAGAGAGAGTGGTGAAAAATAGTTAGTTTTTTTTTCTTCAATCAAAAGTTTATTATTTTTAAATGGTACCAGAGTTGTACTATTTTATCTCAGGCAGTAAATAGAAGAAGAATCTGCCTGAGTTTTCTATGATCTTAGCAGGTTGTAACTAAGATCCATTGCTGTTCTCACATATGTCTGAGGAGAGAGGTAACTTCAGCGGGAGAATGGCGTGCAGTTTACTCTGCTATGAGGTATGTGCAGTTACAATTTTTTTCTAGAATCGGAAATGCTAGAAAATGCTGCTGATACCGGATTAATGTAAGTTAAGCCTGAATACAGTGATTTAATAGCGACTGGTATCATGCTTACTCTCAGGGGTAATACCCTTATAAAAATGCAATATAAAATGTTTAATCGTTTTTATATATGCTTTGGTGATAAAACTTTATTGGGGCCTAGTTTTTTCCACATGGCTGGCTTTATTTTTGCCTAGAAACAGTTTCCTGAGGCTTTCCACTGTTGTAGTAAGAGTGGGAGGGGCCTATTTTAGCGCTTTTTTGCGCAGTTAAAATTACAGACTGAGACATCCAGTTTTCCTCAGTAGTCCCCTGAATGCTACAGGACATCTCTAAAGGGCTCAAAGTCGTTTATTGGTGAAGGTAGGGCCACAGCAGAGCTGTGGCAGTTTGTTGTGACTGTTAAAAAACGTCTATATCGTTTTTTTTATCTGTTTTTTGAACTAAGGGGTTAATCATCCATTTGCAAGTGGGTGCAATGCTCTGTTAGCTTATTACATACACTGTAAAAATTTCGTTTGATTTACTGCCTTTTTTCAATGTTTTTCAAGAATATCAATCAAGAGATTGTTGTTCCATCCTTGTGTCTTAATCCTTCTTCAAAGAAGGAACGTCTATTACACAATCTGGACGTGGTTCGTGCTTTAAAGTTTTACTTACAAGCTACTAAAGATTTCCGACAAACATCTGCTTTGTTTGTTGTCTACTCTGGATAGAGGAGAGGTCAAAAGTCTTTGGCAACCTCTCTTTCTTTTTGGCTAAGAAGCATGATCCACTTAGCCTATGAGACTGCTGGACAGCAGCCTCCTGAAAGGATTACAGCTCATTCTACTAGAGCTGTGGCTTCCACTTGGGCCTTTAAAAATGAGGCTTCTGTTGAACAGATTTGCAAGGCGGCGACTTGGTCTTTGCTTCATACCTTTTCAAAATTCTACAAATTTGATACTTTTGCTTCTTCGGAGGCTATTTTTGGGAGAAAGGTTTTACAGGCAGTGGTACCTTCTGTTTAAGTACCTGCCTTGTCCCTCCCTTCATCCGTGTACTTTAGCTTTGGTATTGGTATCCCACAAGTAATGGATGATCCGTGGACTGTATACACCTTACAAGAGAAAACACAATTTATGCTTACCTGATAAATTTATTTCTCTTGTGGTGTATCCAGTTCATGGCCCGCCCTGTCATTTTAAGGCAGGTAATTTTTAAATTTAAACTACAGTCACCACTGAACCCTATTGTTTCTTCTTTCTCGGCTTGTTTTCGGTCGAATGACTGGATATGGCAGGTAGGGGAGGAGCTATATAACAGCTCTGCTGTGGGTGTCCTCTTGCAACTTCCTGTTGGGAATGAGAATATCCCACAAGTAATGGATGATCCGTGGACTGGATACACCACAAGAGAAATAAATTTATCAGGTAAGCATAAATTGTGTTTTTTTCTTTCATGATTTAGAAAGAGCATGCAATTTTAAACAACTTTCTAATTTATTTCTATTATCTAATTTGCTTCAGTTTCTTGATATTCTTTGCTGAAAAGCATATCTAGATAGGCTCTGTAGCTGCTGATTGGTGGCTGCACATAGATGCCTTGTCTGATTGGCTCACCCATATGCATTGCTATTTCTTCAACAAAGGAAATTAAACAAATGAAGCAAATTAGATAATAGAAGTAAATTGGAATGTTGTTTAAAATTGTGTTCTCTATCGGAATCGTGAAAGAAAGATGGGTTTAGTGAACCTTTAATTCTTGCATTAACATTGCACAAATTGTACAGAAAGTTTAAATTTTATTTAACGTATTAATTGAAATCTTTATTAACTATTTCATAGGTGGTTCTGTTCGAGCATCGACCTCTGCATCTGTCAATACCCCATCTACCTCTTTAGGACAGCTACCATGTCCTTCGACATCACATCAAATAGAACATGTGAATATAAGACAACAACCACAACATGGGCAATATATATGCTCCACAACAAATACAAGCCACAGCCTAGATGTAAGGAGCAGTACACCAGATACAGTGGTTGGTCCAACCACTGTATCTGGTGTACTGCTCCTTACATCTAGGCTGTGGCTTGTATTTGTTGTGGAGCGTATATATTGCCCATGTTGTGGTTGTTGTCTTATATTCACATGTTCTATTTGATGTGATGTCGAAGGACGTGGTAGCTGTCCTAAAGAGGTACGTCTATTCAGAGCTATGGTGACAGATTCTGCACCACTTTTCGATGGTAAGTTACTTTTGGAAATTAAATATAGGATGATAAGAAAAATAATTTTGGTATAAAGTAACTGTAAAATTTTAAACTTGTAATGTCTATAGATTGATAGTCAAACTGTTAGACTGTGAGATGGATAGACTAACATTAAATGCCCCTGTACTTAATATAGTATACACTTTATTCTGTTTCATGTTACATCCATCCAATATTATTTTATGTATTGTGATTTTATATGTAAACAGTTTAACCATGCAAAATCACAATTATTTATTAAGAAGGTCTTTAATCTTATTGTTTAAATCCAACATGACTGTATAAATTTCTCATGTATAGTAACCCCTCTAACCATTACTGTAGGAACAAATTTTGATCTGATGTAACATAATATTGGCCAATTTTTTTTTAAATACTTTATTTCTAAATTTCTAATTATATATATATATATATATATATATATATATATATATATATATATATATATATATATATATATATTTTAATTTAAGATATCGTTGAGGAGGATGATTCTTCTAGAGAGGTCATTCTGAATCTTGTTCCAGTTACAGCACCAGAGGTTGGATCTCAAGACAGTGGACGTTTAACACCTGACCTAACACAGATGGCACATGATCAGGATTTCAATATTCACAAGCCTGTAATAAACCCCTATAATGATGATGAGAATCCAAATTCACCACATGATGTTGTTCAGGAACAGGCAATTGAAGCTTTGGAACATGCACAAGCTGAACCTATAGTGCAAGATTAGGCACCTTTGGAAGATGCTGCTCTAAATGAAATGTTAAATCTTGCCAGAGGATATAGAGCAGAGAGTAGACAGGTTCAGGATATTTTATCTGGACATTTAGAAAGATTTGACAACTACAGCCAGCAATGATTGGAACTGGACCGTGAAATCTTTTAGTGGCAAGGAGAAATGGACAGAAAAAGGAACCAACAAATAACCAGGACCTTGGCAATAGCCAAAAATAACATGCAGAATGCAGATGGCTCAAACTACTATGCAATCTTTGTTGGATTTAATTAGAGATAGACATCAGAGCCAAGAGTCGCCCAATCCTAAAAGACAAACACCTAGATTTAGAGTTTGGCGTTAGCCGTCAAAAGCAGCATTAAGGGGTCCTAACGCTGCTTTTTACCGCCCGCTGGTATTTAGAGTCAGACAGGAAAGGGTCTAACGCTCAGTTCCCTACCGCGACTCCAGGCTACCGCAGATTCCCTTACGCCAATTGCGTATCCTATCTTTTCAATGGGATCTGCCTAATGCGGTATTTGGAGTCTTGGGAGAAGTGAACGCTAGACCCTCTACCGACAAGACTCCTGCCGACAAAAAAAGTCAGTAGTTAAGAGCTTTATGGGCTAACGCGTGAATATAAAACTCTTAACTACTGTGCTACAAAGTACACTAACACCCATAAACTACCTATGTACCCCTAAACCAAGGTCCCCCCACATCGCCGCCACTATAAAAAAAAATTAACCCCTAATCTGCCGTCCGGACACCGCCGCCACCTACATTATCCCTATGAACCCCTAATCTGCTGCCCCTAACATCGCCGACTCCTATATTATATTTATTAACCCCTAATCTGCCCCCTCCCAATGTCGCCGTTACCTAACTACACTTTTTTTTTTTTTTTTTGAGTTTAATACATTTTTATTGGTAGTAATAAAAGAAGTATACAAAAACCAAGGAGACGCAGCTCCAATCCGGCAAAATAAAGTTCACAAGAATGACAAGTGGGGGTCAGTGTCTCATGAATAGAAATAAAATTTTAACACTTATAACACTTACAAAGTACTGTGAACAAATATGACCTGTCGAGCCTTGATTCATGGCTGACAAGTCTGAACTCAGGGGGGGAGGGGGTCTTAATGGCTGATCGTACAACAGGTTTTCTAGAGAGAAAGAGAGGAGGGTGGAGGGGAAAAGGTATGGTAGAAGGGGAGGGGGAAGTGGTATGGAAGAGGGTGTGGAGAGAGGGTTGAGGGCCATCTAGAGAAGAATATGCTTATGTGAGATAGGCTTCTGTCGTAAGGGGGGGTATGTGCGTAGGGTTATGTATCTTGGGCAGTTGCGTTAGGCCTCCAGTCTGTATTTTGAGTCTCCTTCCAATCAGCCCAAATAATTTCAAACAGGTCAGATTTATTTAATTTGTGAAAGATATCTCTTTCCATTGTATAAATGTATGCCATGTTATTACAGATCATCGCCCAGCTTGGGGCTCGTTCCTTCTTCCAGGAGCATGCAACAGAATACTTTATAGTCATGAATAAGTTAATGCAGAAATACGCATGGTTTTTAGGTAGTGAGTGTAGATTTAAGTGAAGGAGGGCTGTGTCAGCTAGCCTGGGAAGCTCAATACCCATGCCCTGTAGAACCGAAAAGCCTTTTAACCATAGAGGCTGGATCACAGGACACTCCCACCATATATGTAGTGCGTTACCCCTGAAACCACAGGTCCTCCAGCATTTGGGGGACACTTCCGGAAATATTTTCGCCAACCTAGTGGGTACGTAGTACCAATGAGTGAGGAGTTTGAAATAAGTTTCGTATAGTGTAGTGCAGTGTATGGCTTTCTGGGTCAGGGAAAAGGCTCGTTCCCACTCCTTCAGGGAAGCGTGTCTACCCGTCAGCGTCTCCCATCGGGAAAGATGGGAAGGGGTTTCCTGGTCTTGAGATCCCATCAGTAACATATAGTGGACTCAGAGAGATCCTACACAACCTATCCCCCCTTGTCCAGATGAACTCCCAGAGAGTCAAAGGCCTATCCAGGGTGGGCTTAAACCCCCAACTGCTTAAAAAACTCTTAATCCTCTGATATTCAAAAGATAGGTACAATGGGACCTGGGCCTCGGCCCCTATCTGTGTTAATTGTTTAAAAGAGTCTCGAGGGGATGTGGACCAGAGGTCCGCTATATTGTTGATTCCCAATTGGATCCACTTGTTGGGGTGAGAGTCCTGGAGGCCCGATAAGAGGCCTGCTATGGAAGCGACTGGAGAAGGATGCGGGGCCACATGGGGATGATGCCGTATTCTGTCCCAAAAGCTGAGGCATTCGCATACCACAGGATTGGTTAGGGCAAGCTCCCTACGACAATGTGGCGGGGTCCAAATTAGGTCCCTTAAGGCAATTTGGAAAGGCAGTAAAGCCTGTTCAATAGATTTCCATTTGGCAACCCGGAGACTTCACCCCCCATTGAGACACATGGGTAAGCATTGCACCCTCGTAATATCGCATCACTGAGGGTGAAGCTATACCTCCCAAAGATTTGGGAAGTTGGAGTACTCTATGCGCGACTCTAGGGGGTTTATCTAACCAGATAAATTTGGTGAACCCACTTTGGAATTGAAGGAGCAAGTGCCTTGGTATCTTAATAGGCAGGCAGCGGAATAGATACGTCAGCTTAGGAAGAAAGGACATTTTCAGCGCCGTGATCCTACCTAACCAGGAGACATGCTGAAGATTCCAGTCCTTCCGCAAAGAGTGGAGGGAAGTTAAGAGAGGGAGATAGTTGTCTTTTATTATTTGGGAAAAGCTACCAGAGATCCTGACACCCAAGTGTAGGACAGAGTGCTCAGTCCAGTCAAATTTATAAGACTCAGTAAGAGAAGCCAATTGTGCCTTCGTAAACCCCTGCGTATACACTTGTGTTTTAAATAAATTCAACTTATGGTAGGAGTGGGCCCCGAAGGTGGTGAGTATATCCAGGAGCCTAGGTATCGCTTGATCAGGGTGTGATAGGAATTAAGTTACATCATCACTGAAGAGTGCAATTTTATGCACAGTACCCGACAAGGTGACTCCCTTTATTTGGAGATCAGTTCTGATCTGCTCAGCCAAGGGTTCTATGGAGAGGGCAAACAAGAGTGGCGAGAGGGGGCACCCCTGTCTGGTGCCATTTGTGATAGAAAAGAGAGGAGAGCGAAAACCCAAACCGCACACAGAGGCGGTAGGAGTGGAGTATAGGGCTTGAATGGCCGTTACAAAATCAGGGGGAAAATGAAATCTCTTAAGGACTGCCCAGAGATAACACCACCTAACCCGATCGAACGCCTTCTCGGCGTCAAGAGAGATGACCGCCAGTGGCCTACGGAGACGCGAAGCAGAGGTGAGTCGATAAGAGAAGGAAGTAACTTAGCCAGACGATTGGCGAGTATCTTTGAATAAAACTTGATGTCCGTATTAATCAAAGAGGTGGGTCTGTAACTCGCGCAAAGCGATGGATCTTTGTCCGGTTTCAGGATGGTGACAATACTGGCTTCTAGGAATTCACTCTTAAAGTGGCCCTCCTCTCTAGCCAGATTATAGAATTTCAGAAGCAACGGGGCAAGTTCCTGAGCATTAGTCTTGTAGAAATGCGCCGGGTAGCTGTCGGGACCCGGGGACTTAAAGGACTTTGCGTTCCTAACACCTCTCAATACCTCTTGTAGAGAGAAGGGAGAGCTCAGAGCATCTCTTTGCTCAGAGGCGAGTATAGGGTGCGACATTGTCTTGAGGTAAGTTTCCAGAACTTCCTGAGGGGAAGATCTATGAGGCTCGGTAGTAGCTATGTTATAAAGCTTGGTATAGTAATCGGCAAACGCCTTACCTATCTGGGACGGGATCTGGAGGAGAGACCCTGCTGAACGTATGGAATGAATTCTAGAGGCCCCTAGTCTGTTCCTAATCTTGTTTGCCAATAGGGTATCAGCTTTGTTGCCTTTATAGTAAAATAAGTGCTTAAGCTTGGTGAGGTTAATTTGGGTTCTGCGTAATTCAATCCTAGAAATGTGATCTTTAATCTCGATAATTTGAGATGTGGTCTCTGCTGTGACTGTACTTCTGTTGCATGCCTCTAGTTGTCGCAACTTAATGTGGGCTTGCGAGAGGGTAAGACCTGCCTGTTTTCTGAGATGCGCTTGTTTAGTGATAAGGAGGCCTCTGATTGTAGCTTTAGCCGCGCCCCACAATGTGTCGTCCCTGACCGTGAGGTTGTCATTAGTTTGAATAAATTGGGCAATATCCTTAAGTAGTTCCTCTCTAAAGGGTATGTCCTCTAAGATCTGGTGGGGCAATCTCCATTTTGGTCTAATGTGAGTAGTGTTTGAGGAGATTATATCGCCCTGTACTAGGTCGTGATCAGACCAGGCACACAAGGAGATTTTGGTGTTCTTAACTAAGTCTAGGGAGTCAGCTGTGGAGAAGATGTAGTCAAGCCTTGAGTATAGCTTATGGGGGTGCGAGAAGTGGGTGTAGTCGTGGTCCTTAGGATGTAGGGCTCTCCATATGTCATAAAGTCCCGAGGCCGACATCATTTGTCTAAAACTGTGTGATAGTTGTTTTGCTGGGGTGGGCGTTAAGTCAAGAGATTTAGATCTTCTGTCTAATAAGTGATCCCAGACCATGTTGAAGTCACCCGCTATGAGGACTCTCCCCTGTTGAACTTGGGAAAGAGCATGGAGAATGTGTTTGAGATATCGTGGTTGCTTGGTATTCGGGAGATAGACGGATACTAGGGTATATGCAACGTGGTTTATTTTACAAATAAGGATAATAAATCTGGCCTGAGGGTCTCTGATGACTTGAATGGTTTCAAAGGCCAGACGCTTGTGTAACAGTATCGCTACACCCCTGGCTTTTTTCGTGAAAGAAGCGGTTTCGACATGGGTATAGGACTTAGAGGTGAGCCTAAGAGGTTCCCTGTCGAGCCAGTGGGTCTCCTGAAGGAATACCACATCTGGATTGTGGTGTTTCAGCGTCCTAAGTAGTAGACTACGTTTATGGGGTGAATTAAGGCCTCTTACATTGTGTGTCATAAGCCTAATGGTGGACATAGCTATTAAAAGAGGTGCAGTGAAGAATCCCTTGCTGGAGACTTGGACTGTGTTGCGGATCAAGGGGAGGACAAAGTAAGGGGAAGGTTAAAGGGGGTAGGGAGGGGGTGGGAGGGGAAAGTAGAGCACTAGGAAAAGCGCTCTAAAGTGTGGTGGAAATAGTCCACCTCAAGGAGTCCTCATATTTTAATCAGGCAAACACCCGGAGAACTCCTAGAGTGGACTTCTATGTGGGGGAGGAGCAGAAGAGGAAGTTACTCTAAGGTACACAAAGTTAGGGGCATCATATAAAGCAGCCCCGCTCTGCTATAATTAGTTGCTGTTGCAAACATAAAACCACAGATCAAACAAACAGAGGGCCACCAAGTGGCTTATAAATAGAAGTAACATTCGCCCTACCCCATGACTGAGGAGGGCAAGTCCCAGGAGTTAAGAATCAGCTGTGGACTGGGGTAATTTTAACCTTTTGGCTCTTTGATCATTGACAGTCCACTCTGGGGCTGAGGCCCGCAACTTAGGGTAGGGAGGATCTGTTTGGGGAGGCGGTTCAGGTCTAAGGCCCCAGTTAGTGAGAAGTGCTAGACCCTGGTTCAGAGTTGTGGCCACAAAATTTTGATTATCTTTGGTGATGATAAGGCGAGTTGGGAATCCCCATCTATACTTGATGTTGTTCTTCCTCAAAGTTAGGGTGACAGCTTGGTAATGGCGCCTCTGCTGTAATGTGTGAGCTGAGAGGTCAGGTAGGAGCTGAATATCTTGGAATCTCTCGCTCAGAGTTGGTTTCTTGAAGGCTGCCTGCATCAGCCTGTCCTTATACAGAAAACTATGGAAGCACACTATTACATCTCGTGGTTTATCTTGAGCCACATTTCTAGAGTGCAGTGCCCTGTGTGCCCGCTCCATAGTGGCTGTCAAACCCTCTGGGCTGCCAATTAAAGAGTGATACAGTTCTCTCAGGAAGTCTTGAAGGTCAGATGGCGCTACTGATTCTGGAATACCACGGAATCTGATGTTATTGCACCTGGATCTGTCCTCTACCTCCGCAACCTTAAGTTCCAGTTGAGAAATTTGGTCAGCCAGACTCTCCGAATAGGCCAATAGATTAGATTGATCCACCACCACGTCGTCTTGTTTCCTTTCTAGGGCATCTACCCTTTCTCCGATCTCCGAGATCTCTTTTTTAAGCTCTGCTGAACTGCGCTGAATTTCCTGCGTGATGAATTTAGTTTGTGAGGCCAGCAACTTCTTTAGGGACTTCTCGGTAATGTAGTGTTGTGATGCAGACGCGGATTGGACACTAGACTGGGACTCTTCATCTTGCGAGTCCGGATCACTCAACTCTCCTTGAGGTTCCATGTCTGGGGCCTTAGGTTGCTGTGTGAAGTGGTCATAGACTGTCTTTTTAGATTTTGAAGCAGGCTTAAGAGGCTTCCTACTCAAGTGGGCATACTGTTGCAATAGTATAGAGACAAGGCACTCTGGACCCAGAAGCTCAGATATGTTTGCAAGGGGTTGTACTTATTCTGCTGATAAAAAATAGGGTTAAAGAGTCATAACACATACAAATGTTAAAACATCACTCTAAAGAATGCAGAGCGGGGCTGAGTACCGTGAGAATAGTTACACTAACATATACAGCAATGATAGAAAAGGCCCAATGAATGGACCAACAGCTGGTGGTTATAGTGGCCCCTAGGAGCCCTCACGCACCTCGGGGAAGGAGGGATACGACCAGTAGGAAGGGGAAAAGGAAAGTGGAAGTGACCAGCCCAGACAAGCTGGGCCGGAAAGGGGGAGGCGCGAGGGGGCCCAAAGCAACCAGTTCCATTCAACAAGACTCACAGGTGGACCTCGACAAATGTATTGCAGGAGAGATAGGGAGAAGTATAAACTAGTATTTGTAGTAATATCTAACAACGTAAAAAGGAGAGTAGAAACCTAAAATACAGGTAACTAAAAGTCTAGGCAAAAGAAAGCACAACTGTATGAAATAAATAAGAGACTAGGGCGAATTCTTGAAATACAAATAGATTTAATAAAGTTACACTAAATAAGTGCATACATCCAAACATACAATCACATACATACAGGGATATAGAAGATGCATAAAAATGTCGAATTGGCCGTGCAGGGGACTGGTGCACCAGTATACAAAAATAGGCAAATGTTCATCACTTTGCATGTATAGGTAATATATAATTGTAATCCAAAGTATAGTGCGTGTCCTTAAAGATGCACGGACCAAGTGGATACATTCTTACCCCTTCGTGTCTAAATATACATAGTAGCGTGAGGACATCAGGAGTCAAGGGGAGCTTACCCTCGCCGCGTCTTTTTCACAGGCATGTGTAAAGTGCAAATAGATAACAGTTCATGAGAATACCTGTCTTTTTCACGCGGTTGCTCTACCCTGATTTGTAGCTCCTGAGCCACTGAGTATTTCCAGATGAGACAAGGGGTAGACCACAGTCAGGCAAAGGGTCCTCTGACGAAGTGCTGCACTTCGTCAGAGGACCCTTTGCCTGACTGTTATCTATTTGCACTTTACACATGCCTGTGAAAAAGACGCGGCGAGGGTAAGCTCCCCTTGGCTCCTGATGTCCTCACGCTACTATGTACATTTAGACACGAAGGGGTAAGACTGTATCCACTTGGTCCGTGCATCTTTAAGGACACGCACTATACTTTGGATTACAATTATATATTACCTATACATGCAAAGTGATGAACATTTGCCTATTTTTGTATACTCGTGCACCAGTCCCCTGCACGGCCAATTCGACATTTTTATGCATCTTCTATATCCCTGTATGTATGTGATTGTATGTTTGGATGTATGCACTTATTTAGTGTAACTTTATTAAATCTATTTGTATTTCAAGAATTCGCCCTAGTCTCTTATTTATTTCATACAGTTGTGCTTTCTTTTGCCTAGACTTTTAGTTACCTGTATTTTAGGTTTCTACTCTCCTTTTTACGTTGTTAGATATTCACTTTTCTAGGATGCACCTGTATTTTTTATTGACTAATTAAGAGTGCTACTCACCCTGTTTTTCTTGTGTCTAGTATTTGTAGTAACCCTAGATATGACAGGTCCTGGAAATGGTTAGGGCAAGATGGTGGAAGTACCCAAATTAACTACAGATGTGGTCTCAGAATGATGGGGGGGGGACACCTATGGAACCTAAGGGAGAAGGGGGGTATCGGAGTTATTCTAGGTCCAATAGGGGATAGCAAAGGTGCAGATTAGAGGGCCCCCTACTGGTGAGCTCTTTAGGGAAGTATATAAGAACTAGTACTATGTGGCAGTATAGCTTGCGGGCGTGGGCCCCACGTTTATATGGTAAGGTGTGCCAAAACAGGCGTTATCTGTGCCTAATAAGTGGTGGGTTAGGATACAGAGACTTACTTCACCTCACACATCAAGGGTATTTTTTTTTCTCTTTTTTTTTTTTGTAGTACTATCCCACAGTAAAGGGTGGGTCGCTCAAAATATAGGGGAAAGTTTGTATGGGAGAATAAAGGTTCAGGGGTGCCTGCTCAACTTAAAGAATACGAGTGGGGTGTAGCGGCTTAAGTAATCAACTATGTGGCCCCCAGGTGGGTGTGGGAGAAGCTGAGTGTGTGGCGGGCCCTGGGATTGGTTGAGTCTGTAGGCACTGTCTAAAGTGGGTCGTGAGGTGTCTGAGGTGGAGTGATAAGCAAAATTGTGCACCACTTAATAATGCTATAAAACAGTGTTCAGTTTACACACAAGAAGCACAAGTAACACATATTGTACATAAGCATTTAACCATGGCACTCCACTCTGGATCTAGATCACAGAGATACATGCGCTGACACAGCAGCGATAAGATCAACACTCTTCCTCAAAATTAATACAGGGCAGTCCCAGCTTTATGGCAATGTCCTTAGATGTTTATTTCTTTTATTGTTTATTATTTTTTGTGTTTTTTTTTTTGTTTTTTTTGGTCGTTTCTTTTTTTTCCTTTTATATATTCATGAAGGTATATTTGCAGTTAAGTTAGGACTAACTGAGGTGGGTAATCAGGGAAGTGTATTGACTTGGGCCCAGACCTAGCCTCCTGTTTATGGCTTAGAGTGTAGCTGGCGATGTAGGCCTTCCCTGACTAGGCTGGGTAATAATGATATGGGTGAACGCAGACCTTACCTCCCTGATATCCTGATGAGGTTCCAGTAAGAGTCCTCCCTTAATGAGTGAGTTAAAAGTGTAAAGGGGTAGGAACCTGGTTGGAACTCCTATATCTATGCAGCTCTCCAGGGTCTGTCAATGACTCTGCTGCGATATGTGGGACAGTCTCTCCCTCAAGTGGCACCGAATCCCCTTAAACAAACAATTACCCTCAGATTTTAATCAGGCAAACACCCGGAGAACTCCGGTTCTGATTACCTGTACCAGGTAGTTCCTGCACCGGGATGGAAGAGAAGGGTAGCTGCAACTGATTAGGGCTGTAAGTGTTGCTCCGATAGCCTCTCAGTCCGCTGATTAAGGCACAGGTTGTTTCCTCGGAAGCTGAAGAGGGCAGAGGAGGGTGTCAGAGGCTACCGCAGAGCGCGGGACCCCAGAACTGAAGGCGTGAGTGCAGTCGGGTGGAGGAAGGAAGGCGGGCCCCAAAATGGCGTCGGTTGGCGCCTCTTCTGACCGGTCAATGAAGGATGCAGGTTGTGGCCGCTATGTGAGTAGGTAAGAGCTCCCAGCCCCCGGGGTATACCACAGCCTCCTTATAACTGCAGTATGTACGGGTCTCCCCGCACTCCGGGATATCTGCACCGGCTCTCTTGATCTCAGGGTGACGTGCTTCACACCCGCGTGGGGTGCAAGTGAGCTGCCGCGGGTGCGGTAATGCAGGCTGTGGCCGAGGTTCAGTCACCAGTAGTCAGGCAGATGTGTACTCCGGAGTGGATCCCCAGCCCTCGGGAGTGTGGCAGGCAACACTACAAGTGATTAGAGGACGTTATCTGGAACCATGTGTGTCAGGCTCGATGAGGGTGGCGCACAGGAGCCCCACACCCGCTGCAGCAGCAGTCCCTTGGCTAAGTTTTCTTGGATCCGTTGTTGAGGACTTGTTATGTAGGGTTATCTGTTCTCCGGAGCGGAGCCCCGACCCTCCGGAGAGCAGTCTGTCCAGTTGCTGATTATGGCGTAGTCCAGTGAAGGAGACGTCTCCCATATAACTCTTCTAAAGTCTCCTAGTCACTTTAAATCCCTTCCTTCAGAAGATTAAATGTCCAGGACTCCAAATAGGGTCAGGGAAAAGAAGGATTTTTGGGGTTTAGCTACAAAATATTAACTTTTATTAAGGCTCTAGAGCAGAGCTGTGAGACAGCACGTCTTTCCACTTCAACGGCTTGCTCCGCCCCTCAACTACACTTTATTAACACCTAATCTTCCGACCGGACCTCGCCGCCACAATAATAAATGTATTAACCCCTAAACCGCCGCACTCCCGCCTCGCAAACACTAGAATAAATAGTATTACCCCTAATCTGCCCTCCCTAACATCGTCGCCACCTACCTACAATTATTAACCCCTAATCTCCGGCATGCACAGTCGCCGCTACTATAATAAAGTTATTAACCCCTAAACCTAACTCTAACCCTAACACCCACCTAACATAAATATAATTTAAATGAAACAAAATAATATTCCTAAAATTAACTAAATTAATCCTATTTAAAACTAAATACTATCAAATAAACCCTAATATAGCTACAATATAACTAATAATTACATTTTAGCTATTTTAGGATTTATATTTATTTTACAGGCAACTTTGTATTTATTTTAACTAGGTACAATAGCTATTAAATAGTTAATAAATTTAATAAATTACCTACAATTAGCTAAACTAAAATACAATTAAATAAACTAATCTATAATACAAAAAAAAAAACACTAAATTACAAAAAATAAAAAAATATTACAAGAAGTTTAAGCTAATTACAACTAATCTAAGCCCCCTAATAAAATAAAAAAGCCCCCCAAAATAAAAAAATTCCCTACCCTATTCTAAATTACAAAAGTAATCAGCTCTATTACCAGCCCTTAAAAGGGCTTTTTGCGGGGCATTGCCCCAAAGTAATCAGCTCTTTTACCTGTAAAAGAAAATACAATACCCCCCAACATTACAACCCACACAACCCTATTCTAACCCACCCAAACCCCCCTTAAAAAAAACCTATCACTAACCCCCTGAAGATCTCCCTAGCTTGAGTCATCTTCACTCAGCCGAGCCGAAGTCTTCATCCAATCCGGGTGATGTGGTCCTCCATCCGGTAGAAGTCTTAATCCAAGCGGCAAAGAAGAGTTCTTCCATCCGGGCAATGTCTTCTTCCAAGCGGCATCTTCTATCTTCTTTCTTTTGGATCCATCTTCATCCCGCCGATGCGGAACATCCTCCTTCCCCGACGGACTAACGATGAATAAAGGTTACTTTAAGGGACATCATCCAAGATGGCGTCCCTCGAATTCCAATTGGCTGATCGGCTTCTATCAGCCAATCGGAATTAAGGTAGAAAAATCTGATTGGCTGATGCAATCATCCAATCAGATTGAAGTTCAATCCGATTGGCTGATCCAATCAGCCAATCGTATTGAGCTTGCATTCTATTGGCTGTACCGATCAGCCAATAGAATGCAAGTTCAATACGATTGGCTGATTGGATCAGCCAATCGGATTGAACTTCAATCTGATTGGCTGATTGCATCAGCCAATCAGATATTTTCTATCTTAATTCCGATTGGCTGATAGAATCCTATCAGCCAATCAGAATTCAAGGGACGCCATCTTGGATGACGTCCCTTAAAGGAACCTTCATTCATCGTTAGTCCGTCGGGGAAGGAGGATGTTCCGCATCGGCGGGCTGAAGATGGATCCGGAAGAAAGAAGATAGAAGATGCCGCTTGGAAGAAGACATCGCCCGGATGGAAGACCTCTTCTTTGCCGCTTGTATCAAGACTTCTACCGGATGGAGGACCACATCGCCCGGATTGGATGAAGAGTTCGGCTCGGCTGAGTGAAGACGACTTAAGGTAGGGAGATCATCAGGGGGTTAGTGATAGGTTTTTTTTAAGGGGGGTTTGGGTGGGTTAGAATAGGGGTGAATGGGTGGTGGGTTGTAATGTTGGGGGTATTGTATTTTCTTTTACAGGTAAAAGAGCTGATTACTTTGGGGCAATGCCCCACAAAAAGCCCTTTTAAGGGCTGGTAATAGAGCTGATTACTTTTGTAATTTAAAATAGGGTAGGGATTTTTTTTTATTTTGGGGGGCTTTTTTATTTTATTAGGGGGCTTAGATTAGGTGTAATTAGATTAAACTTCTTGTAATATTTTTTTATTTTTTGTAATTTAGTATTTGTTTTTTTGTATTATAGATTAGTTTATTTAATTGTATTTTAGTTTAGCTAATTGTAGGTAATTTATTTAATTAATTTAATGATAGTGTAGTGTTAGGTTTAATTGTAACTTAGGTTAGGATTTATTTTACATGTAATTTTGTAATTATTTTAACTAGGTAGCTATTAAATAGTTATTAACTATTTATTAGCTATTGTACCTAGTTAAAATCAATACAAAGTTGCCTGTAAAATAAATATAAATCCTAAAATAGCTACAATGTAATTATTAGTTATATTGTAGCTATATTAGGGTTTATTTTATAGGTAATTATTTAGTTTTAAATAGGATTAATTTATTTAATTTTAGGAATATTATTTTGTTTCATTTAAATTATATTTATGTTAGGGGGGTGTTAGGGTTAGAGTTAGGTTTAGGGGTTAATAACTTTATTATAGTAGCGGCGACGGTGCAGGCAGGAGATTAGGGGTTAATGATTGTAGGTAGGTGGTGGCGATGTTAGGGTGGGCAGATTAGGGGTTAATACTATTTATTCTAGTGTTTGCGAGGCGGGAGTACAGCGGTTTAGGGGTTAATACATTTATTATAGTGGCGGCGAGGTCCGGTTGGCAGATTAGGGGTTAATAAGGGTAGGTAAGGTAGCAGTGACGTTGGGGGGGCAGATTAGGGGTTAATAAATATAATATAGGGGTCGGTGGTGTTAGGGCAGCAGATTAGGGGTTCATAAGTATAATGTAGGTTGCGGCGGTGTCCGGAGCGGCAGATTAGGGGTTAATAATATAATGCAGATGTCAGCGATAGCGGGGGCGGCAGATTAGGGGTTAATAAATGTAAGATTAGGTGTGTTTAGACTCGGGGTTCATGTTAGGGTGTTAGGTGCAGACTTAGAAAGTGTTTCACCATAGGAAACAATGGGGCTGCATTAGGAGCTGAACGCTGATATTTTGCAGGTGTTAGGTTTTTTTCAGCCCAAACTGCCCCATTGCTTCCTATGGGGATATCGTGCACAAGCACGTTTTTCCATCTTACCGCTGCCATAAGCAACGCTGGTATTGAGGGCTGAAGTGGAGCTAAATTAGGCTCAATGCACCCTTTTTTGAGCCTAACGCAGCCCCTCAGACAACTCTAAATACCAGCGTTGTTTGAAGGGTGCGTTGGGAAAAAAAGCAGCGTTAGCTACGCAGGTTTTTACCGACAAAACTCTAAATCTAGCGGAAAGGTTCCATTAGGGCAGTTATTTGAAGCTTTTAAGTTATTATTATTGTTTTTTGTTGATCCAGAATATATTTTTATTGTTATTTGTACATATGTTTATTAAAGTTTATTCTTTTTTTATTTAATTTTCATTTTCTTTTCAAAATTTACGTTCAATCATTTAAAGTTTTAAAGATAATTGGACACAAAGACAAATCTAATTGAACAGTTTGGCGTTAGCCGTCAAAAGCAGCATTAAGGGGTCCTAACGCTGCTTTTTACCGCCCGCTGGTATTTAGAGTCACACAGGAAAGGGTCTAACGCTCAGTTCCCTACCGCGACTCCAGGCTACTGCAGATTCCCTTACGCCAATTGCGTATCCTATCTTTTCAATGGGATCTGCCTAATGCGGTATTTGGAGTCTTGGGAGAAGTGAATGCTAGACCCTCTACCGACAAGACTCCTGCCGACAAAAAAAGTCAGTAGTTAAGAGCTTTATGGGCTAACGCGTGAATATAAAACTCTTAGCTACTGTGCTACAAAGTACACTAACACCCATAAACTACCTATGTACCCCTAAACCAAGGTCCCCCCACATCGCCGCCACTATAAAAAAAAAAATTAACCCCTAATCTGCCGTCCGGACATCGCTGCCACCTACATTATCCCTATGAACCCCTAATCTGCTGCCCCTAACATCGACGACTCCTATATTATATTTATTAACCCCTAATCTGCCCCCTCCCAATGTCGCCGTTACCTAACTACACTTTATTAACCCCTAATCTTCCAACCGGACCTCGCCGCCACAATAATAAATGTATTAACCCCTAAACCGCCGCACTCCCGCCTCGCAAACACTAGAATAAATAGTATTAACCCCTAATCTGCCCTCCCTAACATCGCCGCCACCTACCTACAATTATTAACCCCTAATCTCCGGCATGCACAGTCGCCGCTACTATAATAAAGTTATTAACCCCTAAACCTAACTCTAACCCTAACACGCTAACACCCACCTAACATACATATAATTTAAATGAAACGAAATAATATTCCTAAAATTAACTAAATTAATCCTATTTAAAACTAAATACTATCAAATAAACCCTAATATAGCTACAATATAACTAATAATTACATTTTAGCTATTTTAGGATTTATATTTATTTTACAGGCAACTTTGTATTTATTTTAACTAGGTACAATAGCTAATAAATAGTTAATAACTATTTAATAGCTACCTAGTTAAAATAATTACAAAATTACATGTAAAATAAATCCTAACCTAAGTTACAATTAAACCTAACACTACACTAGCATTAAATAAATTTAATAAATTACCTACAATTAGCTAAACTAAAATACAATTAAATAAACTTATCTATAATACAAAAAAAAAACACTAAATTACAAAAAAAAAAAAAAATTACAAGAAGTTTAAGATAATTACACCTAATCTAAGCCCCCTAATAAAATAAAAAAGCCCCCCAAAATAAAAAAATTCCCTACCCTATTCTAAATTACAAAAGTAATCAGCTCTATTACCAGCCCTTAAAAGGGCTTTTTGCAGGGCATTGCCCCAAAGTAATCAGCTCTTTTACCTGTAAAAGAAAATACAATACCCCCCAACATTACAACCCACGCAACCCTATTCTAACCCACCCAAACCCCCCTTAAAAAAACCTATCACTAACCCTTTGAAGATCTCCCTAGCTTGAGTCATCTTCACTCAGCCGAGCCGAAGTCTTCATCCAATCCGGGCGATGTGGTCCTCCATCCGGTAGAAGTCTTAATCCAAGCGGCAAAGAAGAGTTCTTCCATCCGGGCAATGTCTTCTTCCAAGCGGCATCTTCTATCTTCTTTCTTCTGGATCCATCTTCATCCCGCCGATGCGGAACATCCTCCTTCCCCGACGGACTAACGATGAATAAAGTTTACTTTAAGGGACGTCATCCAAGATGGCATTTCTCGAATTCCGATTGGCTGATCGGCTTCTATCAGCCAATCGGAATTAAGGTAGAAAAATCTGATTGGCTGATGCAATCATCCAATCAGATTGAAGTTCAATCCGATTGGCTGATCCAATCAGCCAATCGTATTGAGCTTGCATTCTATTGGCTGTACCGATCAGCAAATAGAATGCAAGTTCAATACGATTGGCTGATCAGCCAATCAGATTTTTTCTATCTTAATTCCGATTGGCTGATAGAATCCTATCAGCCAATCAGAATTCAAGGGACGCCATCTTAGATGACGTCCCTTAAAGGAACCTTCATTCATCGTTAGTCCGTCGGGGAAGGAGGATGTTCCGCATCGGCGGGCTGAAGATGGATCCGGAAGAAAGAAGATAGAAGATGCCGCTTGGAAGAAGACATCGCCAGGATGGAAGACCTCTTCTTTGTCGCTTGTATCAAGACTTCTACCGGATGGAGGACCACATCGCCCGGATTGGATGAAGACTTCGGCTCGGCTGAGTGAAGACGACTTAAGGTAGGGAGATCATCAGGGGGTTAGTGATAGGTTTTTTTTAAGTGGGGTTTGGGTGGGTTAGAATAGGGGTGAGTGGGTGGTGGGTTGTAATGTTGGGGGTATTGTATTTTCTTTTACAGGTAAAAGAGCTGATTACTTTGGGGCAATGCCCCGCAAATAGCCCTTTTAAGGGCTGGTAATAGAGCTGATTACTTTTGTAATTTAAAATAGGGTAGGGATTTTTTTTTTATTTTGGGGGGCTTTTTTATTTTATTAGGGGGCTTAGATTAGGTGTAATTAGATTAAACTTCTTGTAATATTTTTTTATTTTTTGTAATTTAGTGTTTGTTTTTTGTATTATAGATTAGTTTATTTAATTGTATTTTAGTTTAGCTAATTGTAGGTAATTTATTTAATTAATTTAATGATAGTGTAGTGTTAGGTTTAATTGTAACTTAGGTTAGGATTTATTTTACATGTAATTTTGTAATTATTTTAACTAGGTAGCTATTAAATAGTTATTAACTATTTATTAGCTATTGTACCTAGTTAAAATCAATACAAAGTTGCCTGTAAAATAAATATAAATCCTAAAATAGCTACAATGTAATTATTAGTTATATTGTAGCTATATTAGGGTTTATTTTATAGGTAATTATTTAGTTTTAAATAGGATTAATTTATTTAATTTTAGGAATATTATTTTGTTTCATTTAAATTATATTTATGTTAGGGGGGTGTTAGGGTTAGAGTTAGGTTTAGGGGTTAATAACTTTATTATAGTAGCGGCGACGGTGCAGGCAGGAGATTAGGGGTTAATGATTGTAGGTAGGTTGCGGCGATGTTAGGGTGGGCAGATTAGGGGTTAATACTATTTATTCTAGTGTTTGCGAGGCGGGAGTACAGCGGTTTAGGGGTTAATACATTTATTATAGTGGCGGCGAGGTCCGGTTGGCAGATTAGGGGTTAATAAGGGTAGGTAAGGTAGCGGTGACATTGGGGGGGCAGATTAGGGGTTAATAAATATAATATAGGGGTCGGTGGTGTTAGGGCAGCAGATTAGGGGTTCATAAGTATAATGTAGGTTGCGGCGGTGTCCGGAGCGGCAGATTAGGGGTTAATAATATAATGCAGATGTCAGCGATAGCGGGGGCCGCAGATTAGGGGTTAATAAATGTAAGATTAGGGGTGTTTAGACTCGGGGTTCATGTTAGGGTGTTAGGTGCAGACTTAGAAAGTGTTTCCCCATAGGAAACAATGGGGCTGCGTTAGGAGCTGAACGCTGATATTTTGCAGTTGTTAGGTTTTTTTCAGCCCAAACTGCCCCATTGTTTCCTATGGGGATATCGTGCATAAGCACGTTTTTCCAGCTTACCACTGCCATAAGCAACGCTGGTATTGAGGGCTGAAGTGGAGCTAAATTAGGCTCAATGCACCCTTTTTTGAGCCTAACGCAGCCCCTCAGACAACTCTAAATACCAGCGTTGTTTGAAGGGTGCGTTGGGAAAAAAAGCAGCGTTAGCTACGCGGGTTTTTACCGACAAAACTCTAAATCTAGCGGAAAGGTTCCATTAGGGCAGTTATTTGAAGCTTTTAAGTTATTATTATTGTTTTTTGTTGATCCAGAATATATTTTTATTGTTATTTGTACATATGTTTATTAAAGTTTATTCTTTTTTTATTTAATTTTCATTTTCTTTTCAAAATTTACGTGGAATCATTTAAAGGTTTAAAGATAATTGGACACAAAGACAAATCTAATTGAACAAAATTTAAATTTATTAAAACAGGAATTTAAAAAAAATATGAAACAAAAAGGCATTATAAAAAAATATGAGGGCCCTCCCGGCCACTACCGTCATTTTTGGTTTGAAATTAACCTTTTTAACATAAAAAATGACAATTGTAATGTCATCAAAGGGCCAACAAAAAATACAAATAAAAAAAAGTACAAATGAAATAAAAATTCAATCATTGCTTATATGTTTTCCATAACATAGGTTTTGTAGACATTTTGAACCTGGGTATTTAAATTCTTTATAGCATCCATTATTTGTTTAATTTCTTCACAAACAGAGGATTGCATTTGTGATACAACTTGTACCCCGGAATCTAGATAAGAAAACAAAATTTATAAAAAATGAAGGATTGTCACACAATTTTTTAAAAAAAAAGGTTGTCAACAAGCAGTTATCAATAATTTATTACCATTTATATTAGAGGAGGTATTTTCCGTAGCTGGACTTGTCTGTGTCAATTTAGAAACCTTAGATATTTCCAAGTCATATCAGTATCAGAAATATTGGTTACGTTTTTCTCACTACTTGCATCTGTAATATATATTTATAATTCTATGGATATATAGTTTTTTAGATTAAACTATAATATTAAATAATAGAGTAAATTTAAAAATAATAAATATTTACCTAGTTGCATTGAGGATGAAGTTAATGACATCCTTTCAGGAGCATTATTTTCCTCATTGTCACTATCTATGCAAGATTACAGAAGAATACAATTACAAAAATTTCAATGTAATATTTGTAATGGTACCAAATATTAAAAAAATTCCTTCTGTAGAAGACAATTGTAATATTCTTCTGAACCTTTTATTCTTCATTTTCAACACTCTTTTATTGGTTTCTGTTAATACCAAAAAAAACCTAATCATTATTATGTTAATCAGTTCTGTAACTATAGATATTTAATTCATGGTTCCTTTTGTACCTTGTGGTGTATGTACGACAGTTAGGCGCCTGACACCTCCTTTCTGTGGGGACAATTCTCTGTCAAGCAAAGACAGTGGCAAGGGTGGGGATCTAGCCTCACTTCTAGGTGTCAAAGAATAGGCCTTACATAGCGTGGAGGAGGAGCACCACAAATATTTTCTTTCTTATTATCTGAAATATTGAATACAGATATACAAAACAAGATTAAAAAATCTATTTTTCTATTCCACAAGTGTAAAAAAATCATAAAGTACAGTATAATAGTTGATGATGTATGCTGGATGATTCGTAAATTTGTATTTTTAAAAATGTATTGTAAATAGTTTAATCTTTTAAGTTATTATTTTTTTTTGCTGATCCATAATATATTATTATTGTTATTTGTACATATGTTTTTTAAAGTTTCTTATTTTTTAACATTTTGTAAATTCAAGTTTAGAGTTTTAAGTTTTTAGAATGTTTAAAGTGTTTAGAGTTTTTAGAATTTTGTAAAAAATTTAAATTAGAAAACCATCAATCATAATGTTAATAGATACCAGTAAGAGCCAGTATGGACATGAAAGTGATCAATATGGTACACTTAAACCTAATTATTCTTTCTTGTCTCATATTGATGATGAAATTATCATTTAATTTATCATTTAAAACAATAATAATTGTTTTATTATTTTAAATTATAAAAAAAAATGTAACTGCAGGGATGTAACTTTGAAAAACAAGTACATTTTAGTTTTGAGTTTTTTTTCTTTTTGAGTATTAGATTAGCAATAGCTCACAAACAAGTATTAATATAAAAACAATTTGATCAACTTACATGTCCTTAAAAGGCTCCTAATGGATTGGTAATATTGTGGTTCTCGACGTCTAATATCACTGTAGCATCTCAAACATTGACGCCTGGTCCTTTTAATTTTTGATACACAATACATTCTGCGTATCATTTCATATATAGTTTTGTCCCTTTCATCTTGCATGACTCCTCGGACACCCCCTAAGCGTTTAGGAACATATCGGTCCATAACATAGACTAGAATTTTCATTTCCCCAGATGTGAATGGTGTAATTCTCTTCATCCTTCCTGGTTGCATAGCAACTTTCTAAATGGGTGTGTCTAATCTCTAAATTTTCTAAATCTCGTGTTATTCAGTGTTTCTATGCAACATAATTCTAAATTTGTAAATTGTTTGAAATATTTAGATACAATAATTTTAAAGTTGTACTATTTATTGTCAGTAGATTTTTTTTTTTCATTTTCAGATGAAAAAGTAATATGTGAATAATAATTAATGTTAAATGTAATTTGTTTTCTGTATATTTGTTAGTGTAAGTTCAATATAGTTATCAAAAGTGTAATTTATGTTAGTTTGTAATGTAGGAGAGTCATGTAATTATAGATCGTTATTATTTTCTTTATATAATTATTGTGTAATGTTTGTTTTAAATAAAAATTAAAGTTTTATTATTAATCAATCGCTAATGTGACCTTTTTTAAAAAATTGTATTGATATAGATTTTTAACGGTTATATACACACATTCAGCATGAGCTAATAAAGACTTTAGATTACATACACATCTATTTCTATGTTAGAAAAATGAAGACTGGTGTTATATGTTATCCTTCTAAAATAATACATACTGTATGTGTATGTTTATATTGTGATCAGAAAAGGATATCTATTCAAATAATCATTTTGAATAAAATCATTCGTTTTCTTTATGGATAAAGTTTGGAAACATACGTGAAATTGATACAATTCCTACAATTATAAAAGTAAAAAAAATAAAACAAAATGGTCACTCTCACAAATTAGATGATGAAAAAAAATATTTTTATTCACAAATTAACAATTTGAAATAAAAATAGAAGTCATGTGAATAAAATTTATTGATGAAATCAATCTTTAAAATAGTTTTCAGCAACATAATTTTTGGCATTAATGGCCTGTCTTGTTGGTGCATCATTACAGATGACCTCCGGGAAGTTCTCAAATGAGATTTCTTCTGCATCCTCAATTTCAAATCCTCTTCTTATTGCAATGTTATGAAGAATGCAGCATACAAGAATTATTTTTGCAACCTTTTCTGGAGCATACTGCATCACACCACCTGAATGGTCAAGACAACGAAAGCGCATTTTTAACAAGCCAAAAGCTCTCTCGATGATTCCTCAGGTGGATCTGTGTGCCTCGTTGAATTTAACCTCACATATTCTTCAAGGATTGTTATATGGTCTGAATAACCATTCTCTACTGAAAGAACCAGCGTCCCCTATGAAAAATAATAAATAAACATTAACATTTATAATATGATAAAGATGATAAATTTAAAGACAATTAACTATGTTATTGAGTTACATATATCATCAAACTCAATAACATAATGAAAGTGACAATTAAAATACTACTATATTTTACATAGAAAAAAAAACCTAAAATTTACCTAACAGCCATCCTTCAGGCATCTCTCCATCCTCAAACTTCCGATATAACCCCGACTGACGCAAGATATAGGAATCATGACAGGATCCAGGGAAGTTAGAACGGACACTGATTATTTTCATGTTATGATCACACACTATCTGAACATTGAGGGAATGGTACTGTTTTCGGTTCCGGAAAACTTCCTCATGTTCTCGTGATGGTTTGACTGCAACATGTGTGCAATCGATGGCTCCAAGGACATTGGGCATTCCGGACATTCTATAAAAGTTAGACTTCACAGATTGCCAATCTTCAGGAGTCGATGGAAGGCACACATACCTTGGAAAGACGACCATCAATGCATCAATTACTTTGGTTAGGTACCTCGAAAAAGCAGACTGGCTGATGCCAATTATAACGCTAGACACAGCTTGGAATGAACTGGTGGCAAAAAAGTGTAAGGCTGTCAACAGTTTTAATAGTCTGGGTATGGCTTGTGAACGCGCTGTCATAGGCTCCAGGTATTCTGCTATTTCATTATAAAGTTCCATAATAGCTTCTTGGTCCAAACAGAATCTCTGGATAATCTCCCAATCAGAAATGCCTTCCAAACTCATACGTGGAAGGAAAACTCTAGGGACTCTGTTTCTTCTACCTCTCCTTTTTTGCAATCCATTATTGTTTTCAACCGGTGCCTGTGTAGCCCTTCTTCCTCGTAATTGAATCAATCGGAATAGAAACATATGTAAAAATGTCTCCATTTTCATTCAGTGATCCAAAAACCAATAATGAAACTATTGTAGTCTAGTTCTTTCACTTAAGTACTTCAACCTGGCGTCAGGTTGATACCCCCTATAGTTTTCTATTTTATTCGCTACCTAAATGGTCGCAAAGCAAATCACGAAAAGTTAGAGTGAAAGTTGGAGTGGGCGGATTACTTGTAACATTCATAATTTCCGATTAAAGCGAATTTACATGCGATCAAACATGTAGTAAGTGGAAAAAGGCTTAGGAACAATCAGTTGCGTAAAATTACAATAGCTGATAAAAAATAGTGGTTTTTCTATTCGATCGCAGATTGTTAAATATGAGATGCAGATCGTGAGCGAATTTTGACGCGGAAATACAGATGAACGGTCACTTCGATGCTTAGTACATGGCGCCCATTGTGTAGTGTTTTCTAATTGCTCTAATGAACTGTTTCACTGCTGGACCGCTCACAAAACTGGCCTTGGAGGAAACACTGGTTATCATTACGACCGAATGTGTGAGATATGACTGTTTTCTTTGAAATCTACAATTATGTATATTCTTGTGTTTCTGTTGTTAACTATTGATCAACCTAAATAAAAACATTTAAAACAAAAATATTATTTTGACAGCATTTCAAAAAGAAGCCCTTGATACATTGCACTTTAAAGAACATCTGGTTATTGGAAATGCAGACAAAGAGGGAAATGTGGTAGTGATGAGAAAAAATGATTACATGAATGAGGCCCTTAGACAACTTTATGATACACAATTGAATTCCAGAGACTTGTGTACCATATTTTGAATGATGGCAAGGAAGTGGGCTTTATTGATGATATATTACCTTTGACTTCCTCTATATAATGGACCAGATTGTTTCAATTTTCCATCATTTAACAAAGGTGTACAAGACTCTGGAGTGTATTAAGGGAAGACCCATATTATCAGGGATTGGTTCTTTATTGGAAATTTTTTTTTACATGGTAGACTTTATTTTACAACCCCTAGTTAAACTAATTCCCAGGTTTTTAAGAGATACAAAACATTTGTTACGCCTGTTAGAGAAGGAACATTGGAGAGAAGATTTCATATGGGTAACAGTCAATGTTATAGGCTTATACGCTATCCCCCATAATTTGTGTTTAGAAGCAATCAGGGTTTTCCTTGATAAATACACTAATTATGAAAATGACTTCACAGAGTATATTTTTGTTAAGTCATAATAATTTTCATTTTCATGGACAATATTATCTCCAGAGGCCTGGGACAGCAATGGGTGGGGGGGGGGGGGATTTGCCCCCTCTTACGCCAACATTTTTGTGGGAGTTGTCCCAAGTCTATGGAGATAATAATTAATTTTCTAGACAAGATTAATTTTTATTGATGTTACATTGATAATATTATTTTTGTTTGGAAGGGATCGTTAACTGAAGTGGGTGATTTTGTATCCTCTTCAATTGAGAATAATATAGACCTTGAATTTACATTTGCATGTGGGCCTAAAGAGATTCCTTACTTGGATGTAATTCTAGCCTTGTGCCCATATAGAAAGTGAACTTTTTTGTAAACCCATAAAGGCTAACACTCTTCTTCATGCCAAGAGGTCACACCCTAAAAATACTTGTTTTGAACTTATAAAGGGGAAATGTATTAGACTCAGACGAAATTGTACAGATTTTGATTTTTTATTTAGTACTCCTTACAGCAACCAATATGAAAAAATAGTGAATATTGTAAAATGAAATTTGCTGATCCTTATGGGAGATGATGATCTAAGTTCATTTGTTAAGAAGGGATGATGCTTTATATTAAAGCGCAACCGTACACTAGGGAATCTTTTGTCACCAAGCATGGTTAATTCTAAAATGAATCTAACGGGTTTCTCAGTCACTGCTAACTATTGCCTGATGAAATAAAAAGTTATCCTTTTAAAAACATTTGATACTTGTTTTTTACACATTGTACACATATACAATATAATGAAATTATAAAAAAAAAAATTCCAGCGACTTTCTCACTTCCCTTTATAATTTATGGTTGTACACATTGTGATCCTGTAAGACATACTGTAGAATTCTGCCTTTGTATTTTTTTTTATTATTTTATTGAGAATATATGTAACTCTTTGGTTGCTTAGAGGTGAACCATGCATATAAGAGGTTAAAATACGTGTTTGACACAAAATATCAATTGATGTCTTGTTCACCTATCAGAAGGAAATGTCAGCTGTGTTTAATGATTTAAAGTGGCAGTAAACCTAGAAAATAATGTTATATAATTCTGCACATAGTGCAGAATTATATAGCATTTTCTTAGCCAAACTTTCTGCAACATAATAATGCCGGTGAAATTTGATTAAAAAAGAGGGGTTTTCAAACCGCCGCTCTTGCACTACTGAGCGGGTC
This sequence comes from Bombina bombina, assembly GCF_027579735.1. Taxonomy (NCBI): domain Eukaryota; kingdom Metazoa; phylum Chordata; class Amphibia; order Anura; family Bombinatoridae; genus Bombina; species Bombina bombina. Next base: position 1,029,274,796 of record NC_069499.1, read on the forward strand.
TGGTTTTCCCCCTGAGCGCATCTGGGTAACTGTCTAGTCACAGCCCGGCCCGATCATGCCATTACACTCAATGTAGCTTGCTCCCGCTATCAGATAGAGCAGGAGAGAGCTACATTGAGTGTAATACCGCTATCGGGCCGGGCTGTGACTAGACACCTGCCCAGATGCGCTCAGGGGGAAAACCAGACCCGCTCAGTAGTGCAAGAGTGGCTGTGTGAAAAACCCTCTTTTTTTAATCAGATTTCACCGGCATTATTATGTTGCAGAAAGTTTGGCTAAGATAATGTTATATAATTCTGCACTATGTGCAGAATTATATAACATTATTTTCTAGGTTTACTGCCCCTTAAAGGTCACTAAGGACATTGCAAGCTGAAATCTGTCAGACCCTTTGCCACTTGCAAGTGTTTTTATAACCTTTTTTCACATGCTAAGGGCCTGATTATAGAGTAAATAAGACACTATACGCAGAAAAGCAGAGTATTGTGGTTTGTATTCGCTGTATGATTTCATTTTTAAAGTGTGCCCCCTGCTACCTATGTTCCCTATTAACGTAACGCTCCCTAACAAATAGCTAGATTACTTGTTTGGCGTTATTAGTGGAAAAGCATTGTTATGCTTCATAACGCTGCTTTTTCCCTAACGCCGCTATTACAAGTCTTGTAGGTATAGGTGTACCGCACACCTTTTTGGCAGTCATGCAACATCAGTACCGCACTTTTAAAAAAGTCCTATTTCAATGGGACTTCCATAGCGCTGGTATTACGCGTTTGCCTGAGAGGCCAAAAAGTGAGCGGTACACTCTATAACCGACAAGATCTGTACCGCCATCTAAACTCAGTTGTTATGAGTTTTGCGTTACAAATCCTTAGCATAAAAAACTCATAACTAAAATGTTAAAAAGTACACTAACACCCATAAACTACCTATTAACCTAAAACGAGGCCCTCCCACATCGCAAATACTATAATAAATGTATTAACCCCTAATCTGCCGCTCCCAACATTGTCGCCACTATAATAAACCTATTAGCCCCTAAACCGCCGCCCTCCCGCATTGCAAACACTATTTAAAGATTATTAACCTCTAATCTGCCGTCCGTCAACACCGCTGCTATAATAAACCTATTAACCACTAAACCGCAAGCCCCCACAAAGAAATATACTTAAATAAATTATCAACCCCTAAACCTCTGACCTCCCATATCACTACTTCTACATAAATATATTAACCCCTAAACCTAACCCTAACGTAACCCTAACACCCCTAACTTAAATATAATTAAAATAAATCCAAACAAACATTAAAATTATTACCTAAATATTTCCTATTTAAAACTAAATACATACTTACCTGTAAAATAAAACCTAAGCTAGCTACAATATAACTAATAGCTATATTGTAGCTATCTTAGGTTTTATTTTATTTCACAGGTAAGTTTGTATTTTTTTAACTAGGTAGACTAGTTAGTAAATAGTTATTAACTATTTAATAACCACCTTGCTAAAATAAATACAAAGTTACCTGTAAAAAAAGGTGAAAAAATCCTATTGGCTGTTGCAATCAGCCAATTGGATTGAGCTCTCATTCTATTGGCTATTCCAATCAGCCAATAGAATGAGAGCTCAATCCTATTGAATGATTGGATCAGCTAATAGGATGAAAGCTCAATCTTATTGGCTGATTGCAACAGCCAATATGATTTTTTCACCTTAATTCCTATTGGCTGATAGAAATCTTTCAGGCAATAGGAATGTAAAGTGTGCCATCTTGGATGATGTCACTTAAAGGGAAACTTCATTTTACAGCGACCATCGTAAGAAGAGGATGCTCCGCGCCGGATGTCTTGAAGATGCACCCGCTCCATGCCCGATGAATGAAGATAGAAGATGCCGTCTTGATGAAGATTTTTTGCCGTCTGGATGAGGACTTTGCCGGCTGGATGACGATGGAAGAGGCCACATGAATGAAGACTTCTTGCCTCCTGGATGATGACTTCGCCGGCTGGATGAGGATGGATGTCCGGACTTCTAAAACTGTAAGTGAATCCTCGGGGGTTAGTGTTAGGTTTTTTTTAAGTTTTTTTTTTAGCTTAAGGTTTGGGCAATGTAATAGAGCTAAATGCCCTTTTAAGGGCAATGCCCATACAAATGCTCTTTTCAGGGCAATTGCTAGCTTAGGTTTATTTAGATAGGTTTTAATTTGGGGGAGTTGGTTGGTTGGGTGGTGGGTTTTACTGTTGGGGGGTGTTTGTATTTTTTTTACAGGTAAAAGAGCTGATTTCTTTTAAGGGCCATTGGCAGTTTAGTGTAGACTAGGGTTTTTTTATTTTGGGGGGGCTTTTTTTATTTTGATAGAGCTATTAGATTAGGAGTAATTAGTTTTTATTTTTGATACTGTGGTTTTTAGTTTTTGTAATTTAGTGTTTATTTTTTTTGTAATTTAGAAAATTGAATTTTAATAATTTTAATTTATTTTATTTTATTTTATTGTAATGTTAGTTTTTAGTGTAAGGCAGGTTAGGTTTTATTTTACAGGTAACTTTGTATTTATTTTAACTAGGTAGTTATTACATAGTTAATAACTATTTACTAACTAGTCTACCAAGTTGAAATAAATACACAGTTACCTGTGAAATAAAAATAAAACCTAAGATAGCTACAATATAACTATTAGTTATATTGTAGCTAGCTTAGGTTTTATTTTACAGGTAAGTTTGTATTTAGTTTTAAATAGGAATTATTTAGTTAATAATTGTAAAGTTTATTTAGCTTTATTTTAATTATATTTAAGTTAGGGGGTGTTAGGGTTAGGGTAAGGCTTAGGGTTACGTTAGGGTTAGGGTTATGCTTAGGGTTAGGTTTAGGGGTTAATATATTTATTTAGTGTTAGTGATGTTGGAGGCCAGAGGTTTAGGGGTTAATAACTTTAGTATAGTGGCAGTGACATTGGGGGCGGCAGATTAGGGATTAATAACTGTAATGTAGGTGGTGGCGATGTTAAGGGCGGCAGATTAGGGGTTAATATTTTTATTTAGGTGGCAGTGATGTTAAGGGAGGTAGATTGGGGTTAATAATGTTATGTAGGTTGCAGCGATGTCGGGGGCAGCAGATTAGGGGTGTTTAGACTTGGGTTTTATGTTTTCTTTCCAGATAGACATTGATGGGGCTGCGTTACGGAGCTTTTGTTTCCACAATCGCAGGTGTTAGTTTTTTTTTTTGCCGGCTCTCCCCATTGATGTCTATGGGGAAATCGTGCACAAGCACATCAAAGCAGCGCTTGATTTCGGTGCAGTATGGAGCTCAACGCAGCCATTTCGCCCGCACAAGCCTGCTTTTTTAAAGCCTGTAATAGCAGCGCTATAGGGAGGTGAAATAACGCCACAAATGTTGCGGTTGTTAATTTCCCTATAGCGCTCAAAACTCGTAATCTAGCTGATTAGTTTTCATTACAGCAAGCTCCACTACTTTCTAAGGGAGACATCAAACCAATTGCAGGGACAGCTCTCTTTTTTTTTTCTTTTTTTAAGATATTACCTGATGATGGCAGCCCTACAAGTGTCAACATGGTCTTTCAAATCTGATCTAGTGAAGTTTTGATCATCAACACATAATTTATCAGCGGTAGTTAACTGATAGAAACCATAATGTCATAATGTCATATTTCACATTGTTTAAAGGGACACTGTACCCAAAAATTTTCATTTGTGATTCAGATTGAGCATGAAATTTTAAGCAACTTTTTAATTTACTCCTATTATCAAATTTTCTTCATTCTCTTGGTATCTTTATTTGAAATGCAAGAATGTAAGTTTAGATGCCGGCCCATTTTTGGTGAACAACCTGGGTTGTCCTTGCTGATTGGTGGATAAATTCATCCACCAATAAAAAAGTGCTGTCCAGAGTACTGAAACCAAAAAAAAAGCTTAGATGCCTTCTTTTTCAAATAATGATAGCAAGAGAATGAAGAAAAAATTGATAATAGGAGTAAATTAGACAGTTGCTTAAAATTGTATGCTCTTTCTGAATTACAAAAGAAAAATTTTGGGTACAGTGTCCCTTTAATATACTTTATTAGTATAAAACCTCGTAAATCAGAAAATATAGAATGTTTTCCAAGTAGATTGATCCAAATTTAAAATAAAAAGTAAAAACATATATATTAAAAATGAACCAGTCAATCACTAATGTGTTCAAACACTTGCGCCTAGATTTAGAGTTTTGTCGGTAAAGACCCGCGTACCTAATGCCTGTTTGTTTCCCAACGCACCCTTAAGACAACGCTGGTATTTAGAGTTGTCTGAGGGGCTGCGTTAGGCTCCAAAAAGGGTGCGTTGAGCCTAATGTACCGCCACTTCAACCCTCAATACCAGCGCTGCTTACGGTAGAGGTAAGCAGCTAAAACGTGCTCGTGCACAATTCCCCCATAGGAAGCAATGGGGCAGTTTGGGCTGAAAAAAAACTAACACCTGCAAAAAAGCAGCGTTCAGCCCCCAACGCAGCCCCATTGTTTCCTATCGGGAAACAGTTTCTAAGTCTGCACCTAACACCCTAACATGAACCCCGAGTCTATACACCCCTAACCTTACACTTATTAACCCCTAATCTGCTGCCCCCGCTATCGCTGACACCTGCATTACACAATTAACCCCTAATCTGCCGCTCCGTACACTGCCGCTACCTACATTATACCTATGTACTCCTAATCTGCTGCCCCTAACAACGCCGACCCCTATATTATATTTTTTAACCCCTAATCTGCCCCCCCCCAACGTCGCCGCTACCTTACCTACACTTATTAACCCCTAATCTGCTGACCGGACCTCGCCGCTACTCTAATAAATGTATTAACCCCTAAACCGCCGCACTACCGCCTTGCAAATACTATAATAAATAGTATTAACCCCAAATCTGCCCTCCCTAACATCGCCACCACCTAACTTCAAGTATTAACCCCTAATCTGCCGACCGGACCTCGCCGCTACTATAATAAATGTATTAACCCCTAAAGCTTAGTCTAACCCTAACCCTAAAACCCCCCCTAAGTTAAATATAATTTTATTCTAACGAAATAAATTAACTCTTATTAAATAAAGTATTCCTATTTAAATCTTAATACTTACCTATAAAATAAACCCTAATATAGCTACAATATAACAAATAATTATATTGTAGCTATTTTAGGATTTATATTTATTTTACAGGCAACTTTGTATTTATTTTAACTAGGTACAATAGCTATTAAATAGTTATTTACTTTTTAATAGCTACCTAATTAAAATAATTACAAATTTACCTGTAAAATAAATCCTAACCTAAGTTACAATTAAACCTAACACTACACTATCAATAAATAATTTAAATTAAATACAATTACATACAATTAAATAAACTAAACTAAATTACAAAAAAACCCCCACTAAATTACAAAAAATAAAAAAAGATTACAAGAATTGTAAGCTAATTACACCTACTCTAATCCCCCTAATAAAATAACAAAACCCCCCAAAATAATAAAGGTCCCTACCCTATTCTAAATTAAAAAGTAACCAGCTCTTTTACCAGCCCTTAAAAGGGCTTTTTGCGGGTATGCCCCAAAGTAAACAGCTCTTTTGCCTGTAAAAAAACACACAATACCACCCCCCAACCCCCACCACCCACATACCCCTACTCTAACCCAAACCCCCCAGAAATAAACCTAACACTACCTCCCTGAAGATCTCCCTACCTTAAGTCGTCTTCACCCAGCCGGGCACCGATGGACCATAAGAGGACATCAGGAGCAGCAGAAGTCTTCATCCTATCCGGGCAGAAGAGGACATCCGGACCGGCAGACATCTTCATCCAATCAGCCAATCAGATTGAGCTTGCATTCTATTGGCTGTTCCGATCAGCCAATAGAATGCGAGCTCAATCTGATTGGCTGGTTGGATCAGCCAATCCGATTGAACTTGAATCTGATTGGCTGATTCAATCAGCCAATCAGATTTGTCCTACCTTAATTCCGATTGGCTGATTGAATCCTATCAGCCAATCGTAATTCGAGGGACGCCATCTTGGATGACATCACTTAAAGGAACCTTCATTAGTCGGGTAGTCGTCATTGAAGAAAGATGTTCCATGCCAGAGGTCTTGAAGATGGAGCCGCTCCTCGTCGGATGGATGAAGATAGAAGATGCCGCTTGGATGAAGATGTCTGCAGGTCCAGATGTCCTCTTCTGCCCGGATAGGATGAAGAATTATGCTGCTCTGGATGTCTTCATGTGGTCCATCGGTGCCCGGCTGGGTGAAGACGACTCAAGGTAGGGAGATCTTCAGGGGTGTTGTGTTAGTTTTATTTAAGGGGGGTTTGGGTTAGAGTAGGGGTATGTGGGTGGTGGGTTGTAATGTTGGGGGGTGGTATTGTGTTTTTTTTACTGGCAAAAGAGCTGTTTACTTTTGGGCATGCCCCGCAAAAAGCCCTTTTAAGGGCTGGTAAAAGAGCTGGTTACTTTTTAATTTAGAATAGGATAGGGATCTTTATTATTTTGGGGGGCTTTGTTATTTTATTAGGGGGCTTAGGTTAGGTGTAATTAGCTTAAAATTCTTGTAATCTTTTTTTATTTTTTGTAATTTAGTGGGGTTTTTTTTGTAATTTAGTTTAGTTTATTTAATTGTATGTAATTGTATTTAATTTAATTTATTTATTGATAGTGTAGTGTTAGGTTTAATTGTAACTTAGGTTAGGATTTATTTTATAGGTAATTTTGTAATTATTTTAACTAGGTAGCTATTAAATAGTAAATAACTATTTAATAGCTATTGTACCTAGTTAAAATAAATACAAAGTTGCCTGTAAAATATATATAAATCCTAAAATAGCTACAATATTATTATTCGTTATATTGTAGCTATATTAGGGTTTATTTTACAGGTAAGTATTTAGATTTAAATAGGAATACTTTATTTAATAAGAGTTAATTTATTTTGTTAGAATAAAATTATATTTAACTTAGGGGGGTGTTAGGGTTAGGGTTAGACTTAGCTTTAGGGGTTAATACATTTATTATAGTAGCGGCGAGGTCCGGTCGGCAGATTAGGGGTTAATACTTGAAGTTAGGTGGCGGCGATGTTAGGGAGGGCAGATTAGGGGTTAATACTATTTATTATAGTGTTTGTGAGGCGGGAGTGCGGCGGTTTAGGGGTTAATACATTTATTAGAGTGGCGGCGAGGTCCGGTCGGCAGATTTGGGTTTAATAAGTGTAGGTAAGGTAGCGGCGACATTGGGGGGGCAGATTAGGGGTTAATAAATATAATTTAGGTGTCGGCGATGTTAGGGGCAGCAGATTAGGGGTTCATAGGGATAATGTAGGTGGCGGCGGTGTGCGGTCAGCAGATTAGGGGTTAAAAAAAATTATTGTGGCGGCGATGTGGGGGGGCCTTGGTTTAGGGGTACATAGGTAGTTTATGGGTGTTAGTGTACTTTAGAGCACAGTAGTTAAGAGCTTTATGAACCGGCGTTAGCCCATAAAGCTCTTAACTACTGACTTTTTTCTGCAGCTGGATTTTTGTCGGTAGAGGGTCTACTGCTCACTTCAGCCAAGACTCTAAATACCAGCGTTAGGAAGATCCCATTGAAAAGATAGGATACGCTGTGTGGCTGGAAAGTGAGCGTTAGACCCTTACCTACATGACTCTAAATACCAGCGGCCGGCCAAAACCAGCGTTAGGACCCCTTAACGCTGCTTTTGACGGCTAACGCAGAACTCTAAATCTAGGCGTTGGTTTGCAAATATACTTAAAGAGGCTAGAGTGAACATGTTTGGAAAACAATATAATACTGAAAAAAGCGATGTAAAGATTAAAAATATTATTTTTTAATTAGGACAAAATAGGTTTTTTTAAGTAGTCATAAGTGCTGAGATAGTTAAATCCAGAAACTATCCAAAAATATGAGAAAAAGTGTTGTTTGGTTAACTAAAATACAATTGTTGAGGGATCTCAAATGTTAAAAATGTTTTTTTGCATGAATTGAAATTATTTTGAATTTAAACCATCCCAAAAATACATGTACAAAAGATCTTACATGGCTCTTTTGTGATGTATTGGAATATACGCCTTTAATAAAGAATTTCAGTTAAAATAGAAACTACTTCCAGAATTGAATAACATCATTTTGTGAAGAAAAAAATATCTATGAACTTGCATTTTTTTCTACCCCACCTCCTGCTCTTGCAAATCAATTGCATGAAAGCAGTGCTTGTAAGTCACCGTAGATTAATCAGTCTGAGTTTTCTGATGTCCACAACCTCTGAAAAAGCAGCAATTGTATGACTGGTGCTTATTAACTTTCTGTTGCAGACTCACAACAAAACAGCCCCAAAGATGATTACTAGGGTTGCCATCTCAGCCATGTTTTCCTGGACACTTATGAGTTACACATCCTGCAGGGTGTGCAGGGAAGAACATGTATTGTGTTTCTGGACAGCTCTAATCATATTCCTCTCTGCACACCCTGCAGCATGTATAACTTATAAGTGTTCTGTATTTTAAGGGACAGGTGGCAACCCTAATGATTACACTTCATAAATGGACTCATGATTAAATTGTCTTCTCTTTGTTAGTTAATTACGGTGCTCTGCCAAATTGAAAAACGATACACATTATTAAGTCAAAAGAAAAACATTCATTAATTTGCACCTTACAAATGATTCACTCTAGATGAAACTATTTTTATAGTCAAAGTAAATGATTATCCTCTCCTAATGTGGTACTAATTTTTAGAAATGATTAGGTAATGCATTTCCTCCTTAACTTCTTTTTTTAATCATTTCTTCACCCACAAACTTAAATACTCAGAAACAATGGATTTAAAAGTAAGATGACTGACACATTAAAGCCAATAAAGGCTTGACTAAAATATCTTCATTATTGCCTTTAAATATCAGATGAAACTTATATATTTAAATGTCTCTACTAGATATACCAGCTTTGACATGTTGAGACTCAGGTTTTTTTGTCTGGATTAGAACTTAAAAACCTTCACATGTATTTTCTCATCATAACAACAGAAAGACGCAGCATTTACCAAACCTTGCTACAACCTTCAGTAGTGCTATCATTGTAGCCACAACACAAGCTGTCTACTGCTCTACACCTGTGATTCTGAATTTACAAGAATGTACACAGCAGGATTCCTCCAAAGAGGTATAGTTTGAGTGGCACATCTGACACATTAGTTATGTATCTATATGATGCAGGATTTGTTTATATATTGCAGAAGTAATTAGGGATGCTTTTTATTATTTCATTGGTTGTGTGATTGTAACCTAGTGTCTCTATAATTAAAGCCAGCTAATGATTAAAGCGTTTCTTTGTACATATTAAGAACAAACCTGGATGTTAGAAAAGCAGTTAAAACCTGAATGCATCCTATAAAGGCATCATATTATTCTATACATTAGTTTTGGTTGGCATATTCTCATTGCTAATTATTTATCAGCATCCACTCCCATATCATTCTTTGTTTTTTCTTTTCTATTTCTTTTTTTTTACAAAATGTTTTCACACACCCATAATAAATTATCTCTTAACAGTTTGAAACTCAAAATTATTTTGCCATTGGGCAAAAACCAAAACATCATTATTATGTTATTATAGTTAGACATATGAGCTATACGGGATATAACATGAAAGCATTGCAGTAAAAATGTAATTAAAATACATTTGATTGACAAAATAAAACTCAAGTGTACATGAAGTTCAGTTTAAAAAAAGCATATAACTAAGGAAGCCCTAACCATGTATTACTATTAATATGTGTACATCTTTCATTATATAAACCTTACTACATATTAGATACATTCATTTTAAGTTTTCCTGACCAGTGCTCTAATCTTCATCTTTTATTTTTTTTTATCTTTTTTTTTTTTATTTTTAAATGTTTTTTTTTTTTTCTTACTTGTATTTTATTTACGGTACATCTTATTTGTCTGGGTATAAGTTTATATAAAAACTAATTGTAAATAATACCACTAAAACATAAATGCTTGAAATGTTTTATTGTTTAAAAAGAAAGATAATTTCTTTATTACCCATTCCTCAGTTTTTCAACACTGGGATATTACACTTATTACCTCTGTGATTACCTTGTATCTAAGCATCTGCAGACTATCCCCTAATCTCATTGCTTTTGATAGAAATGCATTTTAGCCAATCAGTGTTGACTCCTAAATGACTCCACGGGAGGGAACACACTGTTATCTATATGACATACATGAACTAGCACTGTCAAACTATGAAAAACTGTCAAAATTCACTGAGATAAGAGGCAATTCTCAACAGTTTAGAAATCAATTTGAGCCTACCTAGGTTTATCTTTCAGAAATGAATACCATGAGAACAAAGCAAATTTGATGATGAAAGTAAATTAGAAAGTTGTTTAAAATTGCATGCCCTATCTGAATCATGGAAGTTTAATTTGGACTAGACTGTCTCTTTAAGAAGCCTGATAGAGGAGGTGATAAGTTCAAACTATATCAAACTATTGGATATTCAAAATAAAGGGATATGAAACCTAAATGTTTCCTTTTATGATTCACATTAGGCATGCAATTTTAAACAACTTTCTATATTTACTTCTTTTATCATTTTGTTTTTGTTCTCCTAGTATCTTTTGTTGAAATGCAGGGAGATATGATTAGGAGTTGGCCCATTTCTGGAGCTCTATAGGGTAGCTGTTTTGCAGTAATGTAATTCATTTGCAGGAGAACTATTTGGCAGCACTATTTCCTAGTAGTGCTCCCGATACCTACCTAGGTATCTCTTCAACACAGAATATCAAGGAAACAAAGCAAATGTGATAATAGAAGTAAAATGGAAACGTTTTAAAAAGTTTATGTTATGTCTGAATCACAAAATAAATTATTTCATATTCCTAGGGTTTAACTTCCTGAATTTGACCTTATCAATTATTTGGAATAATAGTCTCATGTGTTGTTTGATACTCTATAGGGGATTGTTCAGTTGAACAATGTATTTTATTCATACATATGTTTAATTTATTTTGAATTTATTTTGTATGATTTGTTTGAGTTTAATTAACTTTATATACATAGTTACAATTGATTGTTATTTGATTTAGTATGTACTTTTGTGTATATATCTACGGTTGATTGGCACACGGAAAAAAAGAAGAGGGCGGTTTCAAAACTGTTGTTTTTAACCAAATGGATTTTTAGCAACTAGTTCAAATACAGGACACAGGTTTAAGATAATTGGGCTATGAATACGGCTATCACCGAAACGCGTAAGAAACATGTAAACCATTCTAATGTCACCCGCTTATACTCTGTATGTGAACTCTCCGGATCTTCTTTCTTCTAATTTTGGTCACCAAGAGACACCATACTCCAGGAAACATGGAAGTAAACACAGCTGAGGGCGGAATCTAAGATGTGCAGGGGAGAGGAGCTCGGTGGCTTTACATTCCATAAGGATCCCAGAGCTGTCTTCTAAGTGGTATAACCACCACTTCGTGGATACAAATACTCAGAGCTCCAGAGTCTCTATAATAAGGTACCACAGTTGCTGGATTTTACCTTACACGCTGGATAGGCAGTTTGTAACTCTGCCTATGAACTCTATTCACTCCATGCACTAAGACTAACCCTGTCTGCAGCAGAGGTTATAGTTATTGGTGCTTCTAACTGTATTTAACTTTTACTTTTCGGGTGCATATTTGCATATTTGTATATTTGTGTTTTTGTTGTTTTTTAACCTACAGATTTATTTATTTATTTTACAATTGCTGCTTATCAATTTGCTGTTCAATATTTTCTTGAAATTAATTAGACATATGTGATTATTTATTTAACATATAGTATGTGATAACCCAAATAAATATATATATTTTATACTTATATATTCCATATATATATATTTTCTTTAGACTTGCCTTTTAGGCGCCTATAGTTTTTGGTTTATTATTTGAACTCTCTCTGCCCACTGTGGAATTTTAATTTTGTATCGAATAAAGCTTTGTTTTAGCAATTAAAAGTTTTTTGGGTTTTTTTTGGGGTTCTATCCTCCTGCTATGCTTCAAACATGGAGGCCAATTTATCAAGGGTCTGGCGGACATGATCCGCTGTAGCGATCATGTCTCCCAGACATTGATAAATGTCGCCATCATATGCTGTCAGCATTTATCATTGCACAAGCAGTTTTTCAGGGTGCCAGGAATCAGACTGAGATGAGAAGTGCAAAAATAATCACACCTTTATTAATAGCAAAAAATAATAAAAAGTCCACAATTCAAATAACAAGCCAGGAATCAAAACCAGAGCTGGTAGTCAGACGAGGCAAGTCAGGAGCCAAAGCGAATAGTCAGATGAGCCGGAATCAGGAACAAGGAAAACAGCAGAGTCAGGAACAAGCCAGGGATCAGGAACCAGGAAGGACGTCAGGCAGCCAGGTAATACACAGGAACTCTCACAAACAGGTCTGAGACAACGCAAAGGGAAAGCATACTGAACAGAGGCCCTTTAAATAATAAGTGATGACATCACAATTCTGAGACTGCATCCTGTCTCACATGGATGATGCACACCAGTCTGGCCATAAAAGGAAGTGCAGGAATTGAGCAGCATCCCCCACAATGCACCATAGTCAGGAAGAGAGGTGAGTAAAATGACTGCGAGCAGCACATGGCAAACACAACAGGGAAAAAACCCTGACAGTACCCTCCCCTCAGAGGGCGGGAGCATGAACATCAGAGGAGGGAACCCAAGAACGCTCCTCCGGGCCATAATCTCTCCAGTGAACCAAATACTGTACACGGCCCCTGGACATATGAGAGTCAATAATGCTGCTGACCTAATACTCCTCATAGTTGTCAACAAAGATAGGATGGGGGCGAGGCAACACAGTGGAAAACCAATTACAAACCAATGGTTTCAAGAGGGAGACATGAAAAACATTGGAGATGCGCATAGCAGGAGGAAGGTCAAGAGCATAGGCCACAGGATTAACCCATCGGAGTATTTGAAAAGGACCAACATAACGGGGAGCCAATTTATTGGAAGGCACACGAAGGTTCAAGTTGCGGGAGGACAGCCAAACTCTCTCACCAACCTGGTAGGAAGGTGCGGGCAGACGCCTTCGATCCGCCTGGAACTTTTGGCGCTGCATAGAATGATGAAGGCAATCCTGAATCTGCACCCACGTGGAACGGAGTTGCCGGAGATGCTCCTCCAAAGCCGGAATACCTTGAGACATAAATCATTCGGGCAACAAGGATGGTTGAAACCCATAACTCGCCATGAACGGGGATATCTTGGAGGAAGCATTAATAGCACTATTTTGAGCAAACTCTGCCCAAGGTAATAGTTCAGACCAATTATTGTGGTGATCTGAGATAAAGCAATGGAGGAACTGTTCCAGAGCTTGATTAGACCGTTCTGCAGCCCCATTGGATTGAGGGTGATATGCCAAGGTGAAGGAAAGCTGGATCCCCATTTGAGCACAAAAGGAACACCAAAATCTGGAGCCAAACTGGCTAACTCGGTCCCACACTATCTCCTTGGGTAACCCATGTAAACGGAAGACCTCCCGGGCAAAAATTGAAGCAAGCTCCTGAGCGGTAGGCAGCTTCATCAAGGGAATGCAATGTGACATTTTAGAAAAACGGTCAACCACCATAAGGATAACTATTGCCATTGGAAACAGGGAGCTCAACAATGAAGTACATGGAAAGATGTTTCCAAGGACGCTCACCATTAGCAATAGGTTGAAGAAGACCCACAGGAAGATGTCGAGGAGTCTTATTCTGTGCACAAACTGAGCAGGAGGCAACATACGCAGCAACATCAGAACGAAGACCTGGCCACCAGAATTGTCGAGTGACAGACCAAATCATTTGGTTCTTTCCTGGGTGACCTGCAGCTTTAAGATAGTGGTAAGTGTGCAAAAGTTTAGTTTGAAGATTCTCAGGAAGAATGAGCACTGGCACGCTAGTACCCTCGAGAAGATGCCTTCATTCCTTAAGTGCCAAAATTATGGCCAGTAATTCCCTGTCGCCAATTTCATAATTGTACTCCGCTGGAGACAATTTCTTAGAGAAGAAACCACACAGATGCAAGGAACCGTCAGGCGTAGGACGTTGAGACAAGAGGGCAAATACTCCAGTCTCAGACACATCGACCTCAAGAATGAAAGGCAGGACAGGGTTAGGATGAGCCAGAACTGGAGCGGCAGCAAAGGCAGTCTTAATACTATCAAAGGCCTTAATGGCAGTAAGTGACCAATGGAGTGGATCATTATCTTTACGGGTCATGTCTGTGATGGTTTGACCAAGGAAGAAAAGTTTTTAATAAACTTTCTATAGTAATTGGTGAACCCCAAAAAACATTGAATAGATCGAAGACCAACTGGGCGAGGCCACTGCAGAACTGCAGATAACTTGTCAGTATCCATGGAGAACCCTGCAACAGAGATAACATAACCTAGGAAGGTTATTTGAGTCTGATGGAACTCACATTTCTCGAGTTTTCAAAACAGGCCATTCTCACGTAGTCTCTGAAGAAAACGTGTAACATCAGAACGATGAGCCTCAAGTGTGGGTGAGTGTATGAGGATGTCGTCTAAGTACACCACAACACACTGTTGCAACATATCTCGTAGGACATCATTAATAAATTCCTGAAAAACAGCAGGAGCATTACAGAAGCCAAAGGGCATTACAAGATACTCATAATGCCCGCTCCTGGTGTTAAATGCTGTTTTCCATTTGTGGCCCTCCTTATTCCTAACGAGATTGTACGCTCCTCTCAAATCAAGTTTAGTAAAGACCGTAGCTCCCTTGAGGCGGTCAAAGAGTTCTGTAATAAGCGGAATAGGGTAAACATTCTTAATGGTAAGACGATTAAGACCCCTATAATCGATACATGGTCTTAACTCGCCACCCTTTTTCTTCACAAAGAAGAAGCCAGCCCCTGCAGGAGAGCAGGATTTGTGGATGATCCCCCACGACAGAGCATCTGCAACATACTCCTCCATAGCACAATTCTCTGCAACAGACAGAGGGTACACCCGACCCTGAGGAGGAATGGCTCCGGCTTGCAGGTCTATGGCACAATCGTAAGATCGGTGAGGAGGCAACGTACCGGCACGCACCTTGTCAAACATGTCTAGGAACTCTCGGTACTCCTCTAGCAATTGAGATACCGAAGAAGTGCACAAGACTTTAACTGGTTTGCAAAGAAAAGTGAAAATACATTGCGGGAACCACGACAAAATTTCGGACCTGCGCCAGTCGAGAATGGGATTATGCTTTTGGAGCCAGGGATAACCCAGAACAACTGGAAAATGAGGAGAGTTTATCACCTGGAAGTGGAGGGTTTCAAAATGGAGAGCCCCAACAGCCATGGACAAAGGAGAAGTTTCGTGAGTAACAAGTGTGGGCTGAAGGGGCCTGCCATCAATGGCCTCAATAGCAAGCAGAACGGACCAAGGCAAAACAGGAATGGAGTGCTTTGATACAAAAGCACTGTCAATGAAATAGCCCGCAGCACCAGAGTCAACAAGAGCCTGGGTGACTATGGAGGAGTCCACCCAGGAAAGGACAACCGTGACCAAAGGTTTCTCCTTAAGCAGTTCCGGGGACGAGGATAAACCACCCAAGTTCTGCCCCCGACAGGACCTTAGGTGTGAGCGTTTCCCGGCCATGTAGGACAAGACTTCAAAAGGTGGCCCTGTAACCCACAATAGAGGCAGAGCCCCTCCTTCCTCCTAAAGGCCCTCTCCACCGAGGAGAGACGCGTGAATCCCAGCTGCATCGGCTCAGCAGTACCTGGTGACTCGGGACCAGGAGGCATGGGAGGAGAGGGAGGCATGGGTGGGAATGAACATGTAGGAGACAACGGAACAGGAGGCTTCCACAATCGCTCCTTGAAAGAGGGCATCTCTCTGAGTCTGATGTCAATTAGGATCAAAAAAGACACCAATGCCTCAAGATCCTCTGGTAAATCTCTGGCAGCAACTTCATCTTTAATCGCATCAGAGAGCCCATGAAACAAGGCGGCAACAAGGGCTTCATTGTTCCAACCTACCTCTGCGGCAAGCGTACGGAACTCAATAGCATACTGAGCAACAGATCTTGTACCTTGCTGAATGGACATGAGTCGTTTAGCAGCAGAGGAGGAGCGAGCCAGAACATCAAATACCCTTCGAACGGAGGCCACAAATTCAGGGAAATTAGAAATCACAGGTTTATTAGTCTCCCACAAGGGATTAGCCCAGGCAAGAGCTGTGTCAGAGAATAACGAGATGAGAAATCCCACCTTAGCTCTGTCAG
The DNA here is from genome assembly GCF_027579735.1 of Bombina bombina. Taxonomy (NCBI): domain Eukaryota; kingdom Metazoa; phylum Chordata; class Amphibia; order Anura; family Bombinatoridae; genus Bombina; species Bombina bombina. The sequence continues at coordinate 1,029,291,126 of NC_069499.1, forward strand.
AGGGAAACGCCTGAGGTAACATCTCAAATAAATGCCCACCTGGTTCAAAAACTCTCTGCACTGAATAGGATCGCCTCCATATCGCTGAGGTAGAGGTGCAGAACCAGACATGCTCCTGGTAGGCATAGGTGCAGCAGCGGAAACAGGAGCAGCCATAACTTGCGGGACACTTTGGTCCAAATGTGCAGTGCAAGTCAGCAGGGTTTGCAGGGCTAGGGCAAATTGATCCAAGCGGTGATCCTGTACATCCATCCTGGAAATGATGGCAGGTAAAGGTGGATTATTAGGACCATCAGGATTCATGGACTTTGCGTAATGTCAGGGTGCCAGGAATCAGACTGAGACGAGAAGTGCAAAAATAATCACACCTTTATTAATAGCAAAAAATAATAAAAAGTCCACAAGTCAAATAACAAGCCAGGAATCAAAACCAGAGCTGGTAGTCAGACGAGCCGAGACAGGAGCCAAAGCTAATATTCAGACGAGCCGGAATCAGGAACAAGGAAAACAGCAGAGTCAGGAACAAGCCAGGGATCAGCAACCAGGAAGGACATCAGGCAGCCAGGCAATACACAGGAACTCTCACAAACAGGTCTGAGACAACGCAAAGGCAAAGCATACTGAACAGAGGCCCTTTAAATAATAAGTGATGACATCACAATTCTGAGACTGCATCCTGTCTCACATGGATGATGCACACCAGTCTGGCCATAAAAGGAAGTGCAGGAATTGAGCAGTATCCCCCACAATGCACCATAGTCAGGAAGAGAGGTGAGTAAAATGGCTGCCAGCAGCATATGGCAAACACAACAGGGAAAAAACCCTGACACAGTTCTGGTGAACTGCTTGTGCAATGCTGCCCCCCCCCCAGATTCACGACCAATCGGCCGCTAGCAGGGGGTGTCAATCAACCTGATCATATGAGATCGGGCTGATTAATGTCCGCAGCCTCAGAGGCATCTGACGAGTTAAGGGGTATACGGCTCCATTCGAGCCGTGATAAATCGGCCCCATGATCTGTCACTTTTACAAAGAGGCAGCTCTGCAACCTCATACATTTCTATGAATCTAGCCTAATATGTAACATTTTCTGAAAACAATCATAATTATTTAAATTCTTTATAATTTTTCTCAAAATAATCTACATATTTAGTAATTAAACATTTTTCTATAAACTATATAATACAAAAACAAACAAACATATAAACCTAAGCAGACTGATAAAAGAATAAACTGAGGTTTGACATTTTTTATGATTTAGGATGTATGAAAAAAAATTTCTCTACTGATTCACAGTAGTTGTATAATACTAAAAATAGCCAGATGTAACTGAAAGCACGTGTCTTTCAACTAAATGCTTATAAATTTCTTTGCCTCTCCTAATCATAATACCCCTAATAGCACAGACTTCTGCAGAACTGTACAAAACTTTATAACCTGATATATGTCTGCATCTTGTGCAAGAGAGATGTCAACTGACAGGGAGAAAACTCCCCACAACACAGACGCTTAGAAGAAAAGCAATAGGTCAATAAAAACTCAGGATCCACCCAGCTCATTAAGAGTAATACTAATTAAAATCTAAACAGAAACAGCATCCCTATAAATGCTCTCTGTGAACAACTGCAAGACTTACTACAGTTGAAGGCATTGAAACAAAAAATAAAAAAGACAGAAAAATCATGGCAGGTGAGTACTAGAAACAAACATTAAGTGAAGGATTAGGGATTCTAAATTATGGTTAAAGGAATAAAAAAAAATCCTGCATGCAGTGTGATGTAGGATTATACAATAAATGGACTGATTTCTCTAAAATGTTCTCTGTGTTTTTAAGCATTTTCAGACCTTGTTCTTTCATCAAGTACTTTATTCAAAAAAATACAAAGAATATAAAGTTATCTTGTACCTTGAGATTTATTTTCTGTGATTTCATGTGCCTATTTTATTTTTAGAAGCATACTTTAGTAATATATTTTAAATTAATCTGTTTTGGGTCAATCCTTCCCAAGTGCTCCAATAATTGTCAAGTTGGTTGCTTGTTCTTTTTTAATTTTCCTATATATATATATATATATATATATATATAAGTGATTGCCTCTATGGATAGGTATTGCACTTGGTTTAACCCCTAGCGTAAGCATACCCCAATTTTACAAATGCTAGTTTATAGTGTAATGTTAATAAACAAATCATTACACAAATTACTAAATTCTTAGTATACTGCTGATGATGGCAAATGATTACTTTCCAAATTAAACTGGATAAATGGGCATTTAATTTTTAAATCAAAACATATTTATAAAATGAATAAAGCTAATTTGCTGCGCAAAGTAAATGTGATTGATTAATAGAGAATTACTTTTGAAAAAAGGTATTTAACTGAAAAATGATGTATTTCTTATTTTGAAAATGAGAATTTGTAGACAATGTTATAACCAAATCTAGCTCCACAACTTTAATAGTATTTGACAAAGAGGTATTTCTAGAAGTGTGTTACATTAAGGTAGCGTGTCTGTGTGTGTGTGTGTGGTATAAGAAAACACTAGGAATTTTCCATATAGCATGTTTCATCTTACGTTTCACAGAGATTTAATCAGTCCTTAGGAAAATCACTATAAGTGTTATGGTGATCTAGGGAATATGTGTGATGGTACCTTGTTTATCAGCATCTTCTTTATTTACCCAGTCGATGTTCTGTTACACAGTTACAATTTACAGTTTTTGATGCTTCATTGTATAACATTTATTTAACACTCCTTCTTATATTCTTATACCTTGCCTTTTTACTGCTATTTGGTAGCTACTAGCCATTTCTGAATGTGTTGACCTTCATTCAATTCCACTAGTTAGTAACTAACCACTCCTTTACCTCCTGGTGATACCTTGTAATTGTAATTACTGACCATTAATCACACCTACATCTGATATATATATATATATATATATATATATATATATATATATATATATATATATATATATATATATATATATATATATATATATATATATATATACAGGTGGCCCTCGTTTTACAACGGTTCAATTTACACTGTTTCAGAATAACAACCTTTTTTCCAGTCATGTGACTGCTATTGAAAAGCATTGAGAAGCAGTGCATTTATTAAAATAACCAGTAGGTGGAACTGTCCGATTGTGTTGCAGCAAAGCCAAGCAAGCTGAAATTAATCAGTTTATCCAGACCTGAGCTATAGAGCAGATTTCAAAGGAACAAGATCTTTCTGTTTAAATAAGTCCAGATTGGAATGCATAGAAAGAACTGTTTGCAGAAAAATGAAAGTGAAGTCTGTGCTGTGTGATTATTTTATTAGGTTTATAATGCTGTTTAGCAAATGTTTTTGTACATTTAACTTAGATTAATTATATATTCTGTGTTGTGTGATTATTTTATTAGGTTTATAATGCTGTTTAGCATTTAAAGTCTTAATTTCAAAGCTTTAAAAATAATGTATTAGGTGTTACTTATGACAATTTTGAGAGGGGCCTGGAACCTATCTCCCTCACTTCCTATTGACTTACATTATAAACTGGGTCTCAATTTACAACGGTTTCGATTTACAACCATTCCTTCTGGAACCTAACCCCGGCGTAAACTGAGGGCTACCTGTATATATATATACTGTATTATTATTATTTTATATATATATATATATATATATATATATATATATATATATATATATATATATATATATATATATATATATATATATATATATATATATATATATATATATATATATAAACACTTTTCAATAGTCTGTTTTGTTTCATCTGCTCATTTTAACAGCCTCCAAATATCTCTGGTGTGACAATATTTAAGATATTTTAGGAAGTTAAACAAGTTAAAAATAAGAAACATGATTGTGCAACTTCTAAGCATGATATGCACTTATAAACAGCTATTACTTTAATATGTTGATTGTTATATTCATGATTATTAAATGTTTAACTTTAACACTAATTAATTTCTGGGAAGATTTGTATGCATACCTTATTTGTGAAAATATTTTACCTGTGTCTAATATGGGCCAACAAAAATAATATCTCAATTCATATTATGATGTTTTTAAAAATGGAGTAGAAATTTGATGGAATTTCTTTGCTGGAGCACATAGCTTGTCTTGTTTCCAATGCCAGTATCAACATTGATCTATTATTGTTTTTTTTGTTTTGTTTTTTTCATATTGAGCTATGCTCTTACAGTTACTAAATTCATAGTGAATTGGTGGAAATTTTAAAAGAAGTGTATGCCATTTAGAGTAAGATTCTTTTTTACCCTTGAGCATTTTTTTTTTAATTATTATTGATTGGGTAAATGAACATTTGTTTTCTTAGAAGAGGAACTTGTGCATTTTACAAGGTATTTAAAACCATAAACTTCAGGAACTTCCAAACAATGACGCTGATATGGTCTATTTGGAACACATTAAGTGTCACATTACAAGTGGAGCGTTACTTAACGCTTGCGCTTGAGTGTTAAATGTTCTAGAAGTAAACTTTTTGAGCACATGGGGTTGTGCTTGTATTACGAGTGTAAAGTAAAACGTTATCGCTCTCGTGCTAATCTTTAGACATGTATATGTATGTATGTATGTCTGTCTATGTTAAAGCCCTCTGGCTTTTTTTTTTTTTTTAACACCTGAGATCTCATATGTTTGAGCCCTTATAACTTTTTGGTGCAATATTTTTAAATAGTTTTAACTAGTCAGTGTTATCATGGGTGTAACTATACTTTGTAATGTATTTTTGATATGTTAAGTAAAACATTTTTATTTTGCGAAACAGTTAACCAAAGCTCTGAGGTCACGCTAACCCGACGAGCGTAAACTTGAATTCCACTCAAGCGATCGTGTTTACTTTCAACTTGTAATACGAGTGCAATTCAACCTGCATGCAAATGCGAAAACCCAATAACACTTGCATCCACTCATAATCTGGCCCTACAGGTTTTAAAAAACAACTTTCTTTAATAATCTTAGTATATTTCTTTTTTATTTTTTACTTAAAATATAGTAGTCCAGCCATATTTTAAGTTCTTATAGCATTCTATTTCAAAATTCTTCAATTCAACTTTTCCTTAGCTGACATGTGGGAGTATACCATGAACTAGCCATCTTTGTAAAACTCTAGTAATGTAAATTATTAAAATAGGAGAATCTATAGTCAACGCAACAGCCAAAACTACAAAATGTTCTGGGAACCTTGCCTGCATGCTTTTGATAAATGTGGGCCAATATGTTCTATTTCTAAACTACACACATTATATTATTTGTGTCAAAAAGTATCTGGATGGTATAACTTGTCTCAGTGAACTGAATGAAAATACACCTTATATTCCTATATTCGTTAAAAGTAGAAAAAATGTATAGTTTATATCTTTTACTACGTCCTTTTTTTGGAGTTGTGATCTATTATAAATTTGCTAGATTTTGAATACAAGTTAAAGCTTGCTTGTTGACAAATGCCACTTACATAGTGCATCACAAGTGAGAGGATATACAATACAAAATTAAAGGGACAGTCAAGTAAAAGAAAAACTTTCATGATTCAAATATGGCATGTAATTTTAAACAACTTTCCAATTTACTTTTATCACTAATTTTGCTTTGTTCTCTTGGTATTCTTAGTTGATGGCTAAACCTAGGAGGTTTATATGCTAATTTCTTAGACCTTGAAGGCCGCCTCTAATCTGAAAGCATTTTGACAGTTTTTCACCACTATAGGGTGTTAGTTCATGTGTTTCATATAGATAACATTGAGCTCAGGCACATGAAGCTCTTAGGAGTGAGCACTGATTTGCTAAAATGCAAGTCTGTAAAAAAACAACTGAAATAAGGGGGCAGTTTGCAGAGGCATAGATACAAGGTAATTACAGAGGTAAAAAGTGTATTATCATAACTATGTTGGTTATGCAAAACTGTTGAATGGGTAATAAAGGGATTATCTATCTTTAACAACAAAAATTCTGGTGTTGACTGTCCCTTTGATATACTAGGTTTAAATCTGTATAATACTAATAAAAATGATGTAGAGCTTATAAACTGGCTTAACAGCCGAAGAATTGTGAAATAGAAAGGTGAGTCAAGCCAGTGATTTAAAAATTGGCATTCATGATACATCACATAAGAGAAAGATGTTGGAAAGTATTATTTGCCAAATAAGAAGGCAAACTTTAAAGTATTCATTTTCTTGATGACAAATAAAAGTTTTGTTGAATTGCTGACTAGTTTTGTATATTATAACTCCCAGGACTAGATTACAAGTGGCGCACTGTCATAAGCTTGGGCATGTATTACAAGTTGAAAGTAAATGCTCAAGCGTGACTGAAGACCTCGCGTACAGACTTAAAAAATAAAATGTGCACCAAACACAACATACATACATTAGAATAAACTGTTACACTCATATAAACACTATCTGATAATAATTATTCATAACATATTAATACAAATATTTTATAAGGGTTCAAAGGTATATGGTATATGGCAATGTATTTGGCTGCAAAGGGCTATTTATATATATATATATATATATATATATATATATATATATATATATATATATATATATATATATATATATATATATATATATATATACACAACAACAATTACAATTTTGGGGAGGCGAAAAGTGAGTTTAAAATCCTTCACTAAATACAAAATGTAGGAAAAATAACTCATTGTGTAACCTATTTACAAACCTATTTCCCACAGAATCTCTGTGAATACATTGTTTCCAATGCAGCAAAGGATTTTGGGTAAGATATGCAAATTAGGTTCAAAATGACTCACTTTTTTACTTTTAGCCTGCTTTTTAAGGTAGACTTCCCTTTACGCCATAGCATCGCCGTATTACACAGCTTTTAAGCTTAGCTAGGGTTAGTACAGTGATTTAGACCAATCCCAGGACAGCTGTTTCGTGGTTTTTGCCACTCATCAGCTGGGAGTAGGTTGAATCACTGCTGGGTGAAGTTAATTTCTGGGCAAAATACAACAACAATTAAAATTGTGGGGAGGCGAAAAGTGAGTTTAAAATCCTCCACTAAATACAAAATGAAGGGAAAATAGCTGATTGTGTAATCCATTTACAAATCTATATAACCCTAGCTAAGCTTAAAACTGTTAAGGGATCGCTGTGTTAAAACAGTATTTAAAGCAAAAAAACTGAGATTTTGCATATTTAATTTGCATATCTTACCCAGAATCCTCTTGTGTATTGATAACAATGTATATGGAGTTTTACTGGGAAAAGCAAGCGGGGAATTTGCCTAGATGTGCTAATTTGTATTGATTTATATATATATATATATATATATATAAAATGTGTGTGTGTGTGTGTGTATATATATATATATATATATATATATATATATATATATATATATACTGTGTGTGTGTATATATATATATATATATATATATATATATATATATATATATATATATATATATATATATATATATATATATATATATATATATATATATATATATATATATAAAGAACTAGGAAAGGGAGGGCACTCTCAGGATTTGTATAATTTGCATATAAGCAATAAAAGTCAGTTTATTGTTTTTGACAACAACATTAGTAAGTCATAGGTCGACGTTTTCGGCTTACGTAGAAGCCTTCATCAAGACAAGAGAAAAACTGTCAAATAAAAGAAAAAGACAAAATTGAAAACACAGAACATACTACAAATACATGCACCCATCACCAAAATTTTTGCAATCTGAAAAATAAAAGGCAAAAGAAAAGAATAAAAACAAGGCAAACCCACAAAAACAAAGCAAGGAGATTCAACAATATTATACCCTCTAAAATCTCAATCCGCAATGGACATGCACTGGTGTAAAATGAGCCTTAAGTGTGATGTAAAGCAAGAGCAAGAGAGACCACATGAGTTAAAAATAAAACACCCTAAAGATGGACAATTTTAACTTGCAAAAGACCAACACATAGTGGGCTTCCCAGCAGTTCACAGACCCACATAGCATAGCATGTCAGTCCCTGGGCAAAGTTATCAGCCACAGTGGGCTCCAGAGCCACTAACCATATCATGTGGTATACTACTCGTGCGTCCACTTGGACTATCAAAACATTTTCTAATAGCAACCCATTTTGTTACGCTGTCTAATTCAGGACAATGAGAGGTAGCCCTCCAGGCCCCGCTCATCCATATGCCGCCTCCCATTTAAAGGGCTGTAATAACCGATAAGCATCTACATGGCTCCCTAAGAAGCAGGATGTGCTACTATCAAGCCCCTTAGTATAATCACACATACGTTTAGTGCAACCCTAGGAACCAACTCAAGATATAACATGTATCAATCACGGAGTTTAAGAGAAAACCTCTTATTTAAACTCCCGCAGTGTGCACAAACCTGCGCTATATAATAAAATAGATACATTTAGCATAGTAACCATTGGTGACATAACTTACAATTAGGCACTGTGTGCATCCGTCACACTAAGCCCCAATAGCCGGATAATCAAACATGTCCACCAACACATACGCACTATGGTTTGTACACTCGTTACCCCTGAACTTAAAAACATATGTCTCAACATTGATTGCCAGAGGTGGCAGCTAAGCACACAAACCGTCTTGTCAGAATAGTCCCATATCGTGTGGCTATATGCTACTGACAAACCATCACTACAGTGCCTTCAGGAATAACAAATTCTGGTATCACTAGTACGAAAGCTGACAGCTGCTATGATCTATAGCCAGACCGAGATCGTCTGTTCAAAACTAAACACCCACACTCTAATAAATGTGGCGCCCATACGGCCATTTAGTAAGTCATTTAGAGCCCCCATATAATAGACAACAATCACATAAGCCTGCCTTATACATTACCATCACCTCATATCGGCGTCTCACAGCCGCATACAACAACACCAGTAGGATAGAATACCGCTATCCAGGACCGGAAGCTGTTTATATCACCACATCCTGGCTCTCATTGGTCAGCCACAGGGGTGTGCCAGAGTTTAAACATTGGACAGCTGAGGCTGTTACAAATAGATAATATCATTGCCGGTTATACCAATTAAACTGATAGTTACCAAAAACAACTACTACCAAGCCAGCTGGCGCCTAAACATCAAAATTTACAATGGGACTAATGTGTAAAACATAATTGGGACGGGATGTGCCACATAATCTATCCACAATGATGTGCCAAACAGAGTCAGCCACAAAGTCATTGGTACATAGTCAAAGACCATTACAATTTGTATAATAACGTTCTCAACACCAAAGTACTATTTGTAGTGCATTGGCCATTTGGAACAAGTCCTATTAGTACCGGACTAGATAGGGGGAAGCCTACCAAACCAACCTCCCTAAATCAATGCTCTTAGAATAAACCCATAATTCGACACCGCCAGTGGAAATACACTCAGGTACCAAGTAGTCTGTTCAAATATTCATATATAATATTAAGGATAGGTATGAAGACCCATGCAGTGCACATTCATGCAGACCCACATTCATGCAGACCCATGCAGTGCACATTCACAGTAGAGAGGGGGGCATAGACAAAAATATATGTATATAGAATAATCTCAGGTGTGAAGGAGGAAAAAACACAGCATATGTATAGCATGTTTATAGACAACTTAGTAGAACACAGAATAGTCTAAGTGCACATTGAGTCCATGAGGGCTAAGTGTATTCAGCCGATATATCCAGCGGCTTTCACAGCATAGCAATTCATTATGTCTATTGCCACCCCTTCTGGAGGGAATCACCGTGTCAATGAGCATTGCTTTCAAAGATGACACGGAATGTTTGTGCTCAAGAAAGTGGCGTGCCACAGGCTGGTCTGAGCTGCCATCCTTTAGTGCAGCCCTGAGGGCACTTTTATGATTGGCTAGCCTCTCCCTGAAGGTAGTGGTAGTCTTTCCGACATAATACCTGCCACACGGATATGTCAAGAAGTAGACAACAAACTGAGACGTGCAAGTTAGGCGGTGCCTTATCACATAATTCTTATTTGTATGGGGATGGTGGAACTTAGGACCAGTTAGCAAAAAGTTACACGTTACACAGTTCCCACATTGGAAACATCCCGGCTTGGCGTTGGGGTCTCTTCCATGGGTCAGTTTTCATCAACATGGATCTGAGGTTCTGGTTACTCCTGTGCACAACTCTGGGCGGTGATGATCCAGCAAAGGGCAGAGTGTGGTCGTCTCTTATCAAGTGCCAGTTTTGACGGACAATCCCGCAAATTCTGTTTGATACTGGGCTATATGAGGTCACAAAATTCAATTGCATATCATCTTCACCCACTTTTGGTTTTCTCTCAATGAGAGATGATTGGTTGAAATGGGCAACTTCCTTAAGAACCTGTTCCACTAGTCCCAGACTGTACCCCCTCTCCATGAATTTCAACTTCATATCCTGGAGCTGTGTAGCCTGATTCATAAGGTCAGAATTATTTTGTATGACTCTTAACAGTTGGGATTTGATGATACCCTTTTTCAATTGTCTGGGGTGGAAGCTGTCACTTTGTACGAGGGTGTTCCGATCTGTAGGTTTGGAATACAAGGTGGTATTCAATCTGCACCCACCATCTGTAGGTGTTTTGAAGATACAGAGATCCAAGGAGTGGATTCGTTCATCACTGTACTCATTTTTAAACGAAATTGAGGGTTCAGCTGTATTTAGGTATTTGATCCATAGATTCAACTCCATTTGGATACCACCCCAAACTACAAACAAGTCGTCAATGTAGCATTTGTACAGCAAGACATCAGGGTTACGGTCAAGGAAGATGAATTTCTCCTCAAACCATGCCATAAAAGGTTAGCATACGATGGCGCCATGCTTGATCCCATGGCCGTCCCGACTAGTTGCAGATAGTATATATCTGCAAAACGAAAATAATTGTGTGTCAGAACCATCAGGAGCCAATCTAGGAATACCTCAATAGGTGGACCATCATACTCCGTGCTAGATACTAGGAAGCTTCTCACAGCCTCTATTCCTAGCTCATGTGGGATGATTGTATACAGACTGTTAACATCTAAAGTCACCAGGATACAATGAGCAGGAAATGTAACATTCTGTATCATACGTATCAATTGGATGGAGTCAAGTAGAAAGACCTCGGAGTTCCTCACTATGCCTTGGAGATGGAAATCTATGTAAACCGATACATTCTGGAACAAAGACCCTACTGCAGAGACTATTGGCCTTCCAGGAGGTTTCACCAGGTCTTTGTGGATCTTTGGAATCGTGTAAATGATCGGATACCTGGGATGGTCTACTGTCAAAAACTCCAGAGTAATATCATCTATATAGCTGTTATTATGTGCCATCTGTAAACTGGTATCCAGCATCTTTTTGTAGGCTTTAGTGGGATTGAAAGTCAAACGTTGATTCGTACTGGTATCATCCAATTGGTTTAACAATTACGACCTGTAGTAGGAATAATCCATAACGACTACCGCCCCACCTTTATCCGCTGGGCGTATGATTATAGTGTCGTCCGCCTTGAGTCTCTCTAGGGCATCAAGCTCCAGTTTATTCAAGTTTCTACGAATAGGAGTCTCACTCTTACAAGCATACTCTATATCCCGGATACAGATATTAGTGAATGTTCGGATGGGTGGTCTTGTGTTCAAAACTTGATGGTCGTGACAGGGCGGGTCTCGGCCCAGTAGGGGGAGAATGTTTAAAGTGATCTTTTATTTTCAAAGTCCGTTGAAATCTGTGGATATCCACTAGGCAATCAAAAGTATTAGCCTTTGGTGTGGGGACAAAGCTTAGCCCCCTGCTAAGAATATTAGTTTCATGATTGTCCAACGGTCTACTGCTGATATTGATCACTACACCTTCACTCTTATTCAATTTCTTGGTGGTTTTCTTCCACTTGCCTCCTCTGCGATTTGCTGGCCTGTGTCTCTTTTCTTTGGAGCCTCCTCGTTTTTTGACGGCGCGGGAATCCGTCTTTGGGATCTTGTGAGCACCCTGTCATTAAACTGTACACTGTGTGTAGTTCCTGTAGCACCGTCTGAACCACTGGATTCACCTCCACTGGTGTCCACTGTATTGGCCATGGAATTCGGTCTCCGTTCATATCGTCTACGCCTGTAGGAGTTTTGTTTACCTGAGAGCCATTGATAAACCCTCTTCTCCCTATAGTCCATTTCTACGGTATTTAACTTTTTATTCTTAAAGCTGATAAATTCTTTCTTGTACTTGTCCAGTTGTGTACTGAGTTTGTTAAACCAGTTCTCACTAGTATCATCTCTTAATATTCTCTCTTTGGTTAGGGTTACTGTAGTCAATTCATCCACCACTAGTTTTTTTAGACGAGTCACCTCCTCAATGACCAAGAGGATCCAGTCAAGTGAACATTTGTTCGCTATGTAGCACCACTTGCGACAGAATTCAAGGTTGTTTCTACCAATAGTTGGCGAGTTTCTTACCCTAAATCCTCGGGGAATCATTCTTCTCTTAAAATAGTCAGTTAGGTAGTTAGCGTGTAATTTGTAATCCACCTCTTTTCTTCTCAGGTTTAATATCTGATAATAGATGTTTAATGGCACCTCCTCAACAGACTCTGATTCGCATAGTTCCAGGATGCGTACCGCATCTTCATCTGTGAATGCAAATATGCCTTCTTCGACAGCTGCTCCTTCCTGTCCACCATATGATAGACCGCTGGCTTGTGGTAATTCATCCATGATGAGGTAACCATATATAGATGATTACTGAAATGTTGAAATATCCCAGCAAAAGAAAATTAATATATGAGTTGCCTACAGGCACCACAAGTGATACTTAAAAACAACAGGTGAGTTGATAGAGAAGTTACTGGTAGGGCATGTATAATATACTATGCGGGTGCGTGTATATATATATATATATATATATATATATATATATATATATATATATATATATATATATATATACTGTGTGTGTGTATTTATATATATATATATATACAGTATATATATACAGTATATATATATATATATATATATATATATATATATATATATACAGTATATATAATGTCTTTATATGTGTACATATATATTTATGTTTTATATGTGTATATACTGTATTTCTGTAAATACATATATATACATATAAATACATAAATACATATGTGTGTATATATATATATATATATATATATATATATATATATATATATATATATATATATATACATACATATAATCTTTAGACAAGTATATGTATGTATGTCTATGTTAAAGCTCTTTTTTTATAACACCTGAGATCTCATATCTTTGAGCCCTTATAATGTTTGTGTGCAACATTTTTAAAAAAAATAATTTTTATCAGATAGTTTTATAATGAGTGTAACTGTACTTTGTAATATATTTCTGATGTGTTTTGTGCAACTTTTTAGGTAAGCGAAACAGTTAACCAGAGCTCTAAAATCATGGTAATCATTCTAGCATAAATCTGAATTGGGCTAAAACAATCGCATTTCCTTTCAACTTGTAATAAGAGCTGTAAGCCCAAGGAGCGCAATCCCCCTTGATAAACCCCTTATCCTTCATGTGCAAATGTTTGCGCTCCACTTGTAATCTAGCCCTATGTGTTTCATTTCCTGTTGAGATCTCTTTAGAATTTTACTCTACTTGCAAAATATAACCCCAGTAATTGGGAGGTATACTAAGGAGAGCATGCTATTAGTCTAAATACAATAGTATAACAAGTGGAGCGCTATGTTAAAGTGCACCCATAAAGGGGAAAAACTGCCTGTTTACGGAAGCACGTTAAATAACCAGCCATTACAAGTGGCTGGTTAATGCTTCCAAAAGCTCACAGGAGCACTTTGCGATTAACGCAATTAACCAGAGGTCAGACCTCTGGTTAATTGAAAAATTGTCCCTGAATTGCCCCCAAATTAAATGGATATATATATATATTTAAACTGCACAAAGTAGTTATAAGGGGTTAAAATGAGGGGATGTGAGGTGTTATAAAACAAATCGTCACTGAAAATTGCCTTCACATTGCGGTCTATGGGGACTGTGTTTTCACTATTAATATTTATGTATATGCTTATATACATATATATTTATGTGTTAATATGTGCATATAAACATATAAACACATACATACATATATATATATATATATATATATATATATATATATATTCATATACATGTATATTTTTAATTTGCCGCCCAAAGATGGGCAACTTACCCCCTGCGTTGTGCTAGTTGCTTTGCAGTGTCTGATGGTATAAAAATGAAGCTCCCATTGGAGCCTATGGAAGACTGCTCTCATGACCACAAGGCTTCCAGGCAATGCAAACTCAAGGTTGCGTTTGCATAGCACTTAACTTGTTTGCGTGCCGGGTATTACTGAGCGAAGCGCAAATATTGCACCCTCGAAAGTACAATTTTGTGATCCACTCGTACTCTAGGCCTAAGTCTTTTAAAAAAAATATTGAAAATGAAAAAAAAAAATAGAAGGAAATATATATATATATACATATATATATACTGTGTATATATATATATATATATATATATATATATGTATACTGTATATATATATATATATATATATATATATATATATATATATATATATATATATATATATATATATATATATATATATATATATATATATATATATATATATATATATATATATACTAGTACAAAAATGGGGCAAAAAATGACACCAGAAAAGTCTCCCTGAACCAGCACCAAAGATTGAAACTTATAATATACTATCTATAACTATACAGGCAACAGACAGATAAAACAGAAAGAACCATTCAAAGACTGCAAAGAATCACAATAAAATAGCTAGACTGTAGTTATATAAAACAAACACTGTTGTCATGCTTCAAATTAAGTGGGCCCACTTGTAAATTAACCATCAAGAGCTATTGAAAATATGTCACTTTTAAGTTCATATGTAGCACATATCAAGAGTCCCAATAAGTAAGTTAATTTCCTTTACAGCTCTGGTCTTTAAAGACTGATGGCCACACAATAGCTTAGTAGAAGAAAAACACTAGGGCCACTCTCTAACCACTGATGAGAGAAATATGCTGTGTAGTGATATCAACAATCAGTATAATGTGTAAAAATCTTACCTCGATTTCTTAGTTTCTTTCACCTCCAAGGGTTTACGGCTCATGTAATTCCACCTATCTTATTATTAATTTTATTTATTTATAAAGCGCCAACAGATTCCGCAACTCTTTCCATGGGTACAAAGATAAAAAGTACAGTACAATACAATATGACACCGAACAAAATTAAACAAATTTAAACAAACAAATACAGGGGGGATTGAGGGCCCTGTTCCTGTGGGAACTTACAATCTAGATGGGTTGGAGGGTGAGAAACAGGAGGTGGGGACTGCAAAGGTGATAATGATGTAAGCGTGGAGTTAGAAGAGGGAAACTATTAGGCAAGTAGAATTAATTTGTTATTAATTTGGTGATAGGCTTTCCTGAACAAAAAGGTCTTTATGGAGCATTTAAAGGAGGACAGGTTAGGGGAAAGTCTGACAGCTCGAGGAAGTGTGTTCCAGAGGGTTGGTGCCGCATGAGAGAAGTCCTGTAGTCTAGAATGGGAGGAGGCGATTGTAGAAGATGCAAGGAGCTGGTCATTGTTCGATCTTAGGGGGCGGACTTGAGTATATTTGTTAATGAGTGAGGACAGGTAGGGGGGGTTGAGTTGATAAGGGCTTTGTAGGTCAGGGTGAGAATTTTGAATTTAATTGTTTAGTAGTTTCAGCAGTCAGAAACGGACGGATTTTGGAGATATTGTGTGGGTGGTTGTGACAGGATGAAGAGAGCATTTGGATGTGGGGTATGAAGGATAGTGTAACTCCTAGGCAGCGAACTTGGGGTGATAGTGAGATAGTGGTGTCGCCAACAGTGATAGAAAATTTATCAGATGAATAATATAGTTAGTCACTCATGAGAAGGTACCTGTGTAGTACTTTGTTGCTGTCACTTCAACCGCTATGCTGCATACACATCCCGTGTTCACCTTGGCTTGTAATTCCACTGAGCGTATTCACAGCGGCTGCTGTTTGTTTGCAGTTAACGTTCCTCCTAATCTATCATTGTTACCTTTCAAGTGGTTCTGGTGTAAATACCTAACTAGAGAGTATCCTTTGTTTATATGATTTTAGTAAATATTACAATTTAATTGTTACACATTTACCAACAATACTTTATTTCTTTACTACCAAGTATCTATATTTTTTAGAACTATCTAATTGTGCACTATGGGGCCAATTTATCATGACCCGAATGCTGCTATATGCAGCTGTTTCCACACAAGCCTTCAGGCTCACCGGAACAACATAAGTTAGATTGACACCCCCTGCTAGCAAATAGCCACGAATCTGCAGGGGGCGGCATTGCACAACAAGCACTTCACAAGGAATGCTTGTGCAATGATAAATGCCGACAGCGTATGCTGTCTGCATTTATCGATGTCTGGCGGACATGATCGTTATCCTCTAGCTCTAAATCTATACATGATAAATCAACCCCCAAATATGAATTTATCATTTCAAAACCTAACCTAACATATACTATTAAATCACTATGGTCAAAATATTTCAAAATAGAGATGGCATTCTTTGAATTCCTTAGAATCATTTTAATTCATTTTCATAGTTTTAATTTTCAAAATATATATTTTATATATTTCCTGTTTATTGTTGTTGTAATAATAATCAATTTAATTTTTTTAATTATTCTTTTAGAGGGATAAGCAACATGGCATGTACTGCATGTTATCAATTCATTAGGACAACTATTGCTATTATTCTTTTTTTATCATGTTGTTTGTTATAGAAAAGGTGCATCATTAATTTCTTTATTGGGTCCTAGGGGCTGATTTATCAAGAGCCGAATGGCCCCTGATGCCCCTGTTTCCACGCGAGCCTTCAGGCTCGCCGGAAACAGCAGTTAGGAAGCAGCGGTCTTAAGACCGCTGCTCCTTAACTGATCCACTGCCTCTGAGGCTGCAGACATCAATCCACCCATTCCTATATGATCGGGTTGATTGACACCCCCTGCTAGCGGCCGATTGGCCGCAAATCTGCAGGGGGCGGCATTGCACAAGCAGTTTACTAGAACTGCTTGTGCAATGTTAAATGCCAACAGAGTATGCTGTCGGCATTCAGCAATGTCTGGCCGACATGATACACTACAGCGTATCATGTCCGCCTGACTTTGATAAATCGCCCCCCCCCTAGAGATTTCAGAGCTTTTCTCAAATATCCACTTACATTCTTTTTGTAGCAAAATTTTGTCTAGGTTTCCCCCTCTCACAGACATGTCTACCTTTTCCAATCCCAGAAATGGTAACTTTTCAGCATTACTGTTATGAAATTGAATGAAACTGACGGGATACACTACTGCTCATAATTTTATTAGTGATTTCTCTTTTATCTTGTTTTATTCATTCCTTCCCTGTAGGTTTTACCTACATAGTACATTGGGCAATTGCAAAATGCTTAATACATCACTCCATATTTGTCTGCAAATAATTTTCCTTGTTGCATATTATTGCAGACTAAACATTTATACAATTTTCTGTTTTGCTCTTTACTACTAGCTTTCTGTAACCAATTTCCTGGTGTCTTTATTAAATGGCTATGTACTAGTTGTTTTTTTTTAAATTGCGGGCTCTGCGTGCTAACATAAGAGGCCTATCGCCCACAAACTTTATTATATTCTTATCAATAGTTAACACTTTCCAATGTTTCTGTAATTTAGATCATACATATTGCCATTTATTATTATATACAGAAATAAATCTTATTTTATCCTAATTTTTTCTTTCTTTTCCCTTGTACAATAGTGTTTCCCTATAACTTTTTATTGCTGTTATATAATCTGATTTTAGACTGTTTTGTGAGTATCCTCTAGCTCTAAATCTATATTTTAGATCTCTGACCTCTTCTCTAAATGTTTCCAAGTTAGTATAGTTTCTATGATGTCTAAGGTATTGGCCTTTTGGAATGTTTTTAATGAATGATGGTGGGTGGTGACTATTTTCCATTAATAATGTATTTCCTGAAGCATATTTTCTATGAGTGTTTGTCATTATTTTATCTCCATCTATCATTATGTTCAAATCAAGGTTAAAATCATTTTTATTTAATTTTTTTCAAAAATTCATGGAAATCATATTCTGTTCTTGACTATATTAACAATATGTCATCTATGAAGCGAAGCCAAAGCTTAATATCCTCACCTTAGCTTCCCTTATAGACAACATCTTTCTCCCACTTACCCAAGTATAGGCATGCATATACTTATACTGACGATCCACTTACAGTTGTTAAAGTCCCACTTGAAGGATCCATCCAGCCGGGAAGTCGTCATCCATGCGGCAAGAAGTCTTCATCCAGGCGGCCTCTTCAATTTTTATCCAGCCGGCGCAGAGCGGGTCCATCCTGAAGACATCCGGAGGGGAGCATCCTCTTCATACGATCGCCGCCGTACACTGAATCTTCAATGCAAGGGACGTGATTAAAGATGGCGTCCCTTGTATTCTTATTCGCTGAAAAATTGGAATCAGCCAATAGGAATTAGGGCTGCTAAAATCCTTTTGGCTATTTTAATCAGCCAATAGGATTTAAGCAGCTCTCAATCTATTGGCTAATTCGAATTAGCCAATAGAATGAGAGCTGCTTAAATCCTATTGGCTGCTTAAAGCCAAGGTCCTTTTAAGGGCCATATGTAGTTTATTGTAGGCTAGGGGTTTTTTTATTTTTTGGGGGGGGGGCTTTTTTATTTTCATAGGGCTATTAGATTAGGTGTAATTCTTTTTTATTTTTGATAAAAAAAAATTGTAATTTAGTTACGGCTAGATTACGAGTTGTGCGGTAGGGTAAAAAAAGCAGCGTTAAGAGGTCCTAACGCTGCTTTTTTATACCCGCTGGTATTACGAGGCTTGAAGGTTTAGGTGTACCGCACACTTCTTTGGCCTTACCGCAAAACGACTTACGTAAACTTCGTAAAGTCTTTTTTTTATAGGACTTCCATAGTGCCGGTATTACGAGTCTGTCCTGGGAGGCTAAAAAGTGAGCGGTACACCCTACCCTGTCAAGAGTCCTAACGCATTTAAAATTCATTAGTTATGAGTTTTATGGTACAACGCCGTAACATAAAACTCATAACTAAAGTGCTAAAAAGTACACTAACATCCATAAACTACCTATTAACCCCCAAACCGAGGCCCTCTCACATCGCAAATACTATAATAAAATTATTAACCCCTAATCTGCCACTCCGGACATCGCCGCCACCTACATTATATTTATGAACCCCTAATCTGCTGCCCCCAACATCGCCAACACCTACATTATATTTATTAACCCCTAATCTGCCACCCCCAATGTTGCCGCAACCTACCTACACTTTTTAACCCCTAATCTGCCACCCCCAACGTCGCCGCACTATAATAAACATATTAACCCCTAAACTGCTGCCCTCCCGCCTCGCAAACATTAGTTAAATATTATTAACCCCTAATCTGCCGCCCCCAATGTCACCACCACTATATTAAAGTTATTAACCCCTAAACCTAAGTCTAACCCTAACAATAACACCTCCAAAATTAAATATAATTTAAATAAATCTAAATAAATATTCCTATTATTAACTAAATTATTCCTATTTAAAACTACTTACCTGTAAAATAAACCCTAAGCCAGCTACAATATAACTAATAGTTACATTGTAGTTAGCTTAGGGTTTATTTTTATTTTACAGGCAAGTTTGTATTTGTTTTAACTAGGTAGAATAGATATTAAATAGTTATTAACTATTTAATAACTACCTAGCTAAAATAAATACAAAAGTACCTGTAAAATAAAACCTAACCTAAGTTACAATAACACCTAACACTACACTATAATTAAATAAATTAACTAAATTAAATACAATTAACTAAATTAAATTAAATTAGCTAAAGTACAAAAAAAATCCCCACTAAATTACAGAAAATAAAAAACAAATTACAGATATTTAAACTAATTACACCTAATCTAATAGCCCTATTAATATAAAAAAGCCCCCCCAAAATAAAATAAAAAAACCTAGCCTAAACTAAACTACCAATAGCCCTTAAAAGGGCCTTTTGCGGGGCATTGCCCCAAAGTAATCAGCTCTTTTACCTGTAAAGAAAAATACAAACAACCCCCCAACAGTAAAACCCACCACCCACACAACCAACCCCCCAAATAAAATACTATCTAAAAAAAAACTAAGCTCCCCATTGCCCTAAAAAGGGCATTTGGATGGGCATTGCCCTTAAAAGGGCAGTTAGCTCTTTTGCAGGCCCAAAGTAGCCGGGAGAAGTCTTCATCCAAGCCGGGCAAAGTGGTCCTCCAGACGGGCAGAAGTCTTCATCCAGACTGCATCTTCTATCTTCATCCATCCGGCACGGAGAGGGTCCATCTTTAAGACATCCGATGCGGAGCATCCTCTTCATCCGACAACTAAAGATGAACGAAGGTACCTTTAAGTGACGTCATCCAAGATGCGTCCCTTAGATTCTGATTGGCTGATAGAATTCTATCAGCCAATCGGAATTAAGGTAGAAAAAATCACTATTGGCTGATGCAATCAGCCAATAGGATTGAAGTTCAATCCTATTGGCTGATCTAATCAGCTAATAGGATTGAGCTTGCATTCTATTGGCTGATCCAATCAGTTCCAGTTGGCTGTTCCAATCAGCCAATAGAATGCGAGCTCAATCCTATTGGCTGATTGGATCAGCCAATAGGATTGAACTTCAATCCTATTGGCTGATTGCATCAGCCAATAGGATTTTTTCTACCTTAATTCCGATTGGCTGATAGAATTCTATCAGCCAATCGGAATCTAAGGAATGCCATCTTGGATGACGTCACTTAAAGGTACCTTCATTCATCTTTAGTCGTCGGATGAAGAGGATGCTCCGCGTCGGATGTCTTAAAGATGGACCCGCTCTGCGCCGGATGGATGAAGATAGAAGATGCTGTCTGGATGAAGACTTCTGCCCGTCTGGAGGACCACTTTGCCCAGCTCGGATGAAGACTTCTCCCGGCTTTGTTGAGGACTTCAGCCTGGCTTGGATGAAGAATTCTCCCGGTAAGTCGATCTTCAGGGGGTTAGTGTTAGGTTTTTTAAGGGTGTATTGGGTGGGTTTAATTTTTTAGATTAGGGTTTGGGCTTGCAAAAGAGCTAACTGCCCTTTTAAGGGCAATGCCCATCCAAATGCCCTTTTCAGGGCAATGGGGAGCTTAGGTTTTTTTAGATAGTATTTTATTTGGGGGGTTGGTTGTGTGGGTGGTGGGTTTTACTGTTGGGTTGGTTGTTTGTATTTTTGTTTTCAGGTAAAAGAGATGATTACTTTGGGGCAATGCCCCGCAAAAGGCCCTTTTAAGGACTACTGGTAGTTTAGTTTAGGCTACGTTTTTTTTTTTTTTTTGGGGGGCTTTTTTATTTTGATAGGGCTATTAGATTAGGTGTAATTAGTATTATTTTCTGTAATTTAGTGTTTTTTTATTTTTTTGTACTTTAGCTAATTTAATTTCGGTAATTGTATTTAATTTAGTTAATTTATTTAATTATAGTGTAGTGTTAGTTGTTAGTGTAACTTAGGTTAGGTTTTATTTTACAGGTACTTTTGTATTTATTTTAGCTAGGTAGTTATTAAATAGTTAATAACTATTTAGTAACTATTCTACCTAGTTAAAATAAATACAAATCTGCCTGTAAAATAAAAATAAACCCTAAGCTAGCTACAATGTAACTATTAGTTATATTGTAGCTAGCTTAGGGTTTATTTTATAGGTAAATATTTAGTTTTAAATAGGAATAATTTAGTTAATTATAGTAATTTTCTTTAGATTTATTTAAATTATATTTAAGTTAGGGGGCGTTAGGGTTAGACTTAAGTTTAGGGGTTAATACATTTAGTATAGTGGCGGCGACGTTAGGGGCAGCAGATTAGGGGCTAATAAATGTAGGTAGGTGGCGGCGATGTTAAGGACGGCAGATTAGGGGTTAATAATATGTAACTAATGTTTGTGAGGCGGGAGTGCAGCAGTTTAGGGGTTAATATGTTTATTATAGTGGTGGCGATGTTGGGGCAGCAGATTAGGGGTTAATAAGTGTAGGTAGTTGGCGGTGACATTGGGGGCGGCAGATTAGGGGTTAATAAATATAATGTAGGTGGCAGCGATGTTGGGGGCAGCAGATTAGGGGTTCATAAGTATAATGTAGGTGGCGGCCGTGTCCGGAGAGGCAGATTAGGGGTTAATAAGTGTAAGATTAGGGGTGTTTAGACTCTGGGTTCATGTTAAGGTGTTAGGTGTAGACAACTTTTATTTCCCCATAGGAATCAATGGGGCTGCGTTAGTGAGTTTTACGCTGCTTTTTTGCAGGTGTTAGACTTTTTCTCAGCCGGCCCTCCCCGTTGATTCCTATGGGGAAATCATGCACGGTATTGGAGTGCGGTAATGAGCAAAATTCAATGCTCACTTCTTGCCTTTTAACGACGGGTTTCTGAAAACTGGTAATACCAGCGTTGTAGGTAAGTGAGCGGTGAGACAAAACTGCTCGTTAGCACCGCACAGCCTCTAACGCAAAACCCGTAATCGAGGCCTAGGTTTCTTTTTATTTTGGGGTATTTTTTTAAAATGGGTATTAGAGTAGGAATAATTGTTATTATTTTCAATAATGTGTTTGTTATTTTGTGTAATGGTTTTTTTTTTTTTCGTTTTGGGGTTGTTGGTTTTTTTTTAGATTTGGGCATTTCTTAAAATAGCTGAATGACCTATTAAGGGCAAGAAAAAGAGCTGAATGCCTTTTTAAGGGCAATGCCCATACAAATGCCCTTTTCAGGGCAATGGGTAGATTAGGTTTTACTTTATTTTTATTTTGTGGGTTTGGGGGGTGGGGGTTTGTATACTGTTAGGGGGTGTTTGTTTTTCTTTTGTAGGAAAATAGCTAATTTCTTTAGGGCAATGACCTACAAAAGGCCCTTTTAAGGGCCCTTGGTAGTTTATTATAGATTGTTTTTTATATTGGGGGTGTTTTTTTTCTTTTTAAAAAAAAACAGGGTATTAGAATAGGAATATTGTATATTTTGGATAATTTCAATATTTTTTGTAATGGTAGTTTTTTTGTAATTTTAGTGTTTTTTTATTTTTTGTAATGGTAGTTTTTTTTTATTTTTGTAATGTTAGGTTTTAGTGTAAGGCAGCTTAAGGGTTTTATTTTACAGGTAAGTTTGTATTTATTTTAACTAGGTAGTTAGTAAATAGTTAATAACTATTTACTAACTAGTCTACCTAGTTGAAATAAATAAAAGCTTACCTGGGAAATAAAAATAAAACCTAAGCTAGCTACAATTTAACTATTAGTTATATTGTAGCTAGCTTAGGTTTTATTTCCCAGGTAGTGATGTCGCGAACATAAAAATTTGGGTTCGCGAACGGCGAACGCGAACGCGAACTTCCGCAAAAGTTCACGAACGGGCGAACCAGACAAACCGCCATAGACTTTAATAGGCAGGCGAATATTAAAACCCAAAGGGACTCTTTCTGGCCACAATAGTGATGGAAAAGTTGTTTCAAGGGGACTAACACCTGGACTGTGGCATGCCGGAGGGGGATCCATGGCAAAACTCCCATGGAAAATGACATAGTTGATGCAGAGTCTGGTTTTAATCCATAAAGGGCATAAATCACCTAACATTCCTAAATTGTTTGGAATAACGTGCTTTAAAACATCAGGTATGATGTTGTATCGATCAGGTAGTGTAAGGGTTACACCCGCTTCACAGTGACAGACCAAACTCCCCGTTTAAAGGGACAGTCTACACCAGAATTTTTTAGTGTTTTAAAACATAGATAATCCCTTTATTACCCATTTCCCAGTTTTGCATAACTAACACATTTATAATAATATACTTTTAACCTCTGTGATGCCCCTTTTTCAGTTCTTTTGACAGACTTGCAGTCTAGCCAATCAGTGCCTGCTCCCAGATAACTTCTCGTGCACGAGCACAGTGTTATCTATATGAAATACGTGATTTTGGCCTAGACTGTCCCTTTAACGCACCGCAAACAACCGCAAACAGTCCATTTGCACAACCGCAAACTCCCCATTTGCACAAGGTTGGATACCAAGCTAGCCATGTCCCGTTCCTTGTCCTCACTGATGTCATTGAAGGTCTCTTCCTCCACCCAGCCACGTACAACACCAAGGGTCCCCGAAAGGTGACAACAAGCCCCCTGGGATGCCTGCTGTGTTTGGTCTTCCACCTCCTCAAAGCCACCTTCCTCCTCTGACTCCTCTTCTTCAGACGCCTCTCTCTGCATTGCCTCTCTCTGCGTTATTATAAAGTGTGTTAAGTAGTACTATTCCTATCAGTTTAATCCCTGTTACGTCCCCTATTAGGGGACGTGTATATGGCATTGATATTAGGAACCGGAAGATGGAAAAAGATGCTTGGTCTTTCCTCCTACTTCAAATTTGGGGCACTGCGCATGCAATCTAATGTGCCACCAGATAGGAGTGGTGTGTTAAGTTGTACTATTCTTATCAGTTTAATCCCTGTTACGTCCCCTATCAGGAGACGTGTATATGGCATCGATTTTAGGAACCGGGAGATGGAAAAAGATGCTTGGTCGGTCCTCCTACTTCAAATTTGGGGCACTGCGCGTGCAATCTAATGTGCCACCAGATAGGAGTGGTGTGTTAAGTAGTTCTATTCTTATCAGTTTAATCCCTGTTACATCCCCTATGAGGTGACGTGTATATGGCATCGATTTTAGGTACCGGGAGATGGAAAAAGATGCTTGGTCGGTCCTCCTACTTCAAATTTGGGGCACTGCGCATGCAATCTAATGTGCCACCAGATAGAAGTGGTGTGTTAAGTAGTACTATTCTTATCAGTTTAATCCCTGTTACATCCCCTATCAGGGGACGTGTATATGGCATCGATTTTAGGAACTGGGAGATGGAAAAAGGTGTTTGGTCGGTCCTCCTACTTCAAATTTGGGGCACTGCGCATGCAATCTAATGTGCCACCAGATAGGAGTGGTGTGTTAAGTAGTTCTATTCTTATCAGTTTAATCCCTGTTACGTCCCCTATCAGGGGACGTGTATATGGCATTGATTTTAGGAACCAGGAGATGGAAAAAGGTGTTTGGTCGGTCCTCCTACTTCAAATTTGGGGCACTGCGCGTGCAATCTAATGTGCCACCAGATAGGAGTGGTGTGTTAAGTAGTTCTATTCTTATCAGTTTAATCCCTGTTACGTCCCCTATCAGGGGATGTGTATATGGCATTGATTTTAGGAACCGGGAGATGGAAAAAGATGCTTGGTCGGTCCTCCTACTTCAAATTTGGGGCACTGCATGTGCAATCTAATGTGCCACCAGATAGGAGTGGTGTGTTAAGTTGTACTATTCTTATCAATTTAATCCCTGTTATGTCCCCTATCAGGTACAGATATGAGTGGCACTGTGCACTGGCAGAAGTTGGCAGAGTAGACGCTGTAGGACTGACACACATGCTTGCAGACAACTAACTGCTATTCAATCTATTACAGTCAAAAAAGTGTTGTTTTTTTTAAATGTACACTACTGTTACACCAGATATGAGTTGCACTGGGGTGACACTGTGCCCTGGCAGGCAGGCACTGAAACGCACACGTGTGAAGAAAACTGACTGCTATTATTTCACAGTCAAAAAAGTGTTTTTGTTTTTTTTAAATGTACACTACTGTTACACCAGATATGAGTGGCACTGGGGTGACACTGTGCCCTGGCAGGCAGGCACTGAAACGCACACGTGTGAAGGAAACTGACTGCTATTATTTCACAGTCAAAAAAGTGTTGGTTTTTCTAAATGTACACTACTGTTACACCAGATATGAGTTGCACTGGGGTGACACTGTGCCCTGGCAGGCAGGCACTGAAACGCACACGTATGAAGGAAACTGACTGCTATTATTTCACAGTCAAAAAAGTGTTGTTTTTTTTAAATGTACACTAATGTTACGCCAGATATGAGTTGCACTGGGGTGACACTGTGCCCTGGCAGACAGGCACTGAAACGCACACATGTGAAGGAAACTGACTGCTATTATTTCACAGTCAAAAAAGTGTTGTTTTTTTTAAATGTACACTACTGTTACACCAGATATGAGTTGTACTGGGGTGACACTGTGCCCTGGCAGGCAGGCACTGAAAGGCACACGTGTGAAGGAAACTGACTGCTATGATTTAACACAGTGAAAAAAGTGTTGTTTTTTTTAAATGTACACTACAGGCACTGAAATGCACACGTGTGAAGGAAACTGACTGCTATTATTTCACAGTCAAAAAAGTGTTTTGTTTTTTTTTAAATGTTCACTACTGTTACACCAGATATGAGTTGCACTGGGGTGACTTTGTGCCCTGGCAGGCAGGCACTGAAACGCACACGTGTGAAGGAAACTGACTGCTATTATTTAACACAGTCAAAAAAGTGTTGTTTTTTTTAAATGTACACTACTGTTACACCAGATATGAGTTGCACTGGGGTGACACTGTGCCCTGGCAGGCACTGAAACGCACACGTGTGAAGGAAACTGACTGCTATTATTTCACAGTCAAAAAAGTGTTGTTTTTTTTAAATGTACACTACTGTTACACCAGATATGAGTTGCACTGGGGTGACACTGTGCCCTGGCAGGCAGGCACTGAAAGGCACACGTGTGAAGGAAACTGACTGCTATGATTTAACACAGTGAAAAAAGTGTTGTTTTTTTAAAATGTACACTACTGTTACACCAGATATGAGTTGCACTGGGGTGACACTGTGCCCTGGCAGGCAGGCACTGAAACGCACACGTGTGAAGGAAACTGACTGCTATTATTTTTTTTTATTATTATTATTTTTTTAATATTTATTTTTTTATTGAGGGAATGACAAATATCAAAACACAAAGCAGTTTGCCCAAACAAGCACAGGGCACCAAATATATAGTAATACAGATATTGTGTACATAAACAAATACATCAGAACACATTTGTGTATAGTTCCCTTATCATAACTTTCACGTAATGTTCCCAAATTGCGTTATGCCTTAAGTGAATAAAAGTTGGGGAGCAAACTGAGAATCGCCCTCTTTTCCCTCAAGATAGCTGAGGCCTCTTTTGGACCTCAATAGATTAAAGGTACTAGTCAGAGGGTTTTTGGGTAGTATAGGCCCAATCAAGGCCCACACTATATAACCTCCTTCCTAAGATAATTAGGACTGTGGGTTGGTCCGGAAAACTAATACTAAGATTGAAGGAGATGATAAAACTAAGTATAGAAATATTAAATACACCAGTTCTTAACACTGTGTCAGGGAAATAAAACTGTAGTGACTGCTTCTCACATAATTCTATATATTAGTGGGGAAAAAAGTATAGCTATTCACCTCAGGACAGCTGACATAAGGCGAGTAAGACTATGAATCTAAGGTTGCAAACTCAGAAAGGTGAGTAATCTAGCTAGAGAAAATATATGGGAATCTCATATATTAATCGCTCAAAATCTTTGAACATCCTGTCAGCAGTTCTAACACATATATCAGACATATGAACAAGCTAACAGCAATATTAAAATTGTGATAACAAACAGTCTGTAGACATTAGACACATAAGAACAATCTTAACAAATCTATTCATAATAAACATCCAGAGAGCCCTTTTATTCACACTTATGTAGGTTCAGGATATGATAAGGACTCTGCGGACAGGGCAGAGACTACCTAACTCTGCCAAAAAGGGGTATGGAGGATAAGTTATTTATCCCTTCCCACACGGTTAAAAGAGAGGGAGGCGAAGGGGCAAGAGAAGGGAGAGGGAGGAGGGAAAAAAGAAGGGGGGAAGGAAATAGGAAGAAAAGGTTGGGGAGGGGAAAGGGGGAATGGAAGAGGGAGGGAAGAGGGAGGGGGGGGAGGGAGGAAAGAAAGAGGGAGGGGGGAAGGGAGGGGAAAAGAGGGAGGGGGGGAAAAGAGGGAGGGGGGAAAAGAGGGAGGGGGGGAAAAGAGGAAGGGAAGAAAGAGTGAGGGGGGAGGAGAGGGAGGAGAGGGAGAGGGGGAATTAGAGAGAGGGGGAAGGAGAGGGAGGGGGGAAGGAGAGGGAGGGGGGGAAGGAGAGGGAGGGGGGAAAAAGAGGGGGGGGGAAAAGAGGGAGGGGGAAAAGGAGGGAGGGGGGAAGAAGGGGAAAAGAGGGAAGGGGGGAAAGAGGGAAGGGGGGAAAGAGGGAAGGGGGGAAAGAGAGAGGGGGGAGAAGAGGGAGGGGAGGAAAGAGGGAGGGAAGGTAAGAGGGAGGGGGGGGAAGAGAGAGCCTTGTTTTTAAACTAAATGATAGGCGTTGAACATGTATTAAAGATCTGAGTAGTGTTCCACAAAGAAAAAAAGCATAGGCGGCTGTAGTACTACACCTGAAGTAAGCTACTATCCAGAGTGGAGCAGATATAGGACCACGTTGCAAATCTATGTCTCAGGCCCTAGGGCCGTCATAATTAACTAAACTGTAATAAAATGTACATATGTTGTCACATAAGTATTAGTAACCTAGACATGGGCTTTCAGGCAAATATAGACAATGAAATATGAAAATATAAATACTAGGGTTACAGACATGGAGTCTACACATCATCACAAATGTACTTGTCATAGTCTTTTGAGATCAGTACAGTTGAGGGAAATGAAGTGTCCATGGTCAGCGATGTCATGTAAACAATGTTTACCCCACTCCACACACATTGAAGGAGTCTATTAATATATAGGATGCCACAAGGAGAGTCCTGCCACGTGAAAACCTCCACCGGGAGCCCCCATCAGTACATGACTCCAAGGCCTTCCAGCTATTGAGATCAAGATGTCCCATTGTATGTAATATACCTGTCTCCGTGGATACTTCATTACTTGAAGGCTCACCTATATAGATAGGATCTTCAGAGCAGTGCAGCGATACAGGCTGCTCCGGACAGTTCTCCGGTCCCGAACAGCGGATCTGAGGGCCAGCTATACTCCTCGCTGTAACCTCTATAGGAACCGCCGGGATTACCTTCACCTCAATATCTGAGCAGCCCGCCCCCATCTCCAGCGGACCGGCCGCATCCACCAGAGTAACAGCGGGCGTGGTATGCCAGCAACTCCCGGCAACTTGGGTAGTGACCGGAAGGCCAGCGACTATGGTTGGTAATGGGAACTGACCGGTGCCCGTCAGCACATGGGTCAGTTGCGTGCTGAAGTCCGCTCTCCGTTCTTCTGTGCATAGGTCACCCTCTGAGATCTCCGTACCTCTGGGTCTAAGGGTTGATATAAGCCGGTCCATTCTGCTCATCAGCTTCCGGTCGTAATCCACAAAGAGGGCCAGGATGGCCATGTGGAAATCTTCCATGATCACTATGGGAGCTTCAACCTATATAAATTATGCGTGATAACAGCCGACAAACCCGATTCATGAGATCAGCCTTCATCAATTGCTCAAAGTTACTTGGCCATCACTGCCCCTGCCAGCTCGGCTTTGTAGGCCTCCAAATTCAAGTTCCGTCTCAGGCTTAGTATATACACATAAGGCATCAGAGAGACCAGGAGACTCAGAAGGGTCATAAGACCGTAGTCCCCCAACTGCAGTTTCTGCCAGCAACCATAAAATTCTAGTATGTTTATTGTTTCTCTGTGGAGCTCTAGTAAAACACGTCCATTCTCCTTGGCTGTTGGCTCTGCCCCCCTCTTATTTAGAGGGAGGGGGGCTATTATTTAACACAGTCAAAAAAGTGTTGGTTTTTTTAAATCTACACTACTGTTACACCAGATATGAGTTGCACTAGGGTGACACTGTGCCCTGGCAGACAGGCACTGAAATGCACACGTGTGAAGGAAACTGACTGCTATTATTTAACACAGTCAAAAAAGTGTTGTTTTTTTAAAATCTACACTACTGTTACACCAGATATGAGTTGCTCTGGGGTGACACTGTGCCCTGGCAGGCAGGCACTGAAACGCACACGTGTGAAGGAAACTGACTGCTATTATTTAACACAGTCAAAAAAGTGTTTTTTTTTTTAAATCTACACTACTGTTACACCAGATATGAGTTGTGGCACTGGGCAAGTGGGCACAGTACACGCTGTGTGTCTGACACACATGCTGGCAGGCAGGCAACTGCAATTAGATTACACAGGAAAAAAAAAAAGCAGACTGATGTTCTAGCCCTAAAAAGTGCTTTTTGGGGTGCTGTCCTTACAGCAGAGATCAGATGAGTCCTTCAGGACTGCAGTGGACACTGAATACACTAGCCTAGCGATCGATTTCCCTATTAAATCAGCAGCAGCTACACTGTCCCTCCTCTCTCTAAGAATGCAGCTTCCAAATGAATCTAAAATTGATGCTGTCCAGGACGTAGTAGGGTCTGGGAGGGAGGGTCTGCTGCTTATTGGCTGGAATGTGTCTGCTGACTGTGAGGTACAATGAACTATTAGCCGGCGAACTATTTGCAACATCACTATTCCCAGGTAGGTATTATTTAGTTAATAATTGTAACTTTAATTTAGCTCTATTTTAATTATGTTAAAGTTAGGTTTAGGGTTACGGTTAGGTTTAGGGGTTAATAGTTTAATTTAGTTTGTTGTGATGTGGGGGGCTGGCGGTTTAGGGGTTATTAGGTTTATTTTGTGGCAGTGATGTGGGAGGCCAGAGGTTTAGGGGTTAATAACTTTTTTTAGTGGTGGCGATGTCGGGGAGCGGCGGAATAGGGGTTAATATCTTTATTATAGTGTGGGCGATGTTGGGGTGCGGGGAATAGGGGTTAATAACTTTTGTATAGTGGTGTCGATATTGAGAGCGGCAGATTAGGGATTAATAGATTTATTTTGGTGGCGGCGATATCGGGAGTGGCAGATTAGGGGTTAATAAGATTATGTAGGTGTCGGCGATGTCGGTAGGGGGCAGATTAGGGGTGTTTAGACTTGGGGTTTTTGTCAGGGTGTTAGGTTTAAACGTAAAAATATTTTTCCATAGACATCAATGGGGCTGCGTTACAGAGTTTTTCATTCCGCGTTAGAAAAAAAAAACACACTTTCCCCATTGATGTCTATGTGGAAAATGTGCACGAGCATGTCAAATCAGCGCTTGTATTTTGTGCGGTATGGAGCTCAACGCAACTATATTGCAACCATATTGCACACACAAGCCGGCTTTTCTAAAACTTGTTGTGACAGCTCTATGGAGGGTGAAATAACGCAACTTTTGTTGCGTTTGTTAAATACCCTCTATAGCTCTATTTTAATTATGTTAAAGTTAGTGGATGTTAGGGTTAGGGTCACGGTTAGAGTTAGGTTTAGGGTTAGGTTTAGGGGTTAATAGTTTTATTTAGGTTGTTGCGATGTGGGGGGCTGACAGGTTAGGGGTTAATAGGTTTATTTAGTGGGAGTGATGTGGGAGGCCAGAGGTTTAGGAGTTAATAACTTTATTTAGTGGTGGTGATGCCCAGGAGCGGTGGAATAGGGGTTAATATCTTTATTATAGTGTGAGCGATGTTGGGGTGTGGGGGAATAGGGGTTAATAACTTTAGAATAGTGGCGACGATGTCAGGGAGCTACGGAATAGGGGTTAATAAATTTTATTAGTGGCGGCAATGTCGGGAGTGGCAGATTAGGGTTTAATAACTTTTAAAAGAGTGTTTGCGATGTGGGAGGGCCTCGGTTTAGGGGTTAATAGGTAGTTTATTATGGTTTAGTGTACTTTGTAACAGTTTAGTTATAAGTTTTATGTAACAGTTTAGTTATAAGTTTTATGTAACAGTTTAGTTATAAGTTTTATGTAACAGTTTAGTTATAAGTTTTATGTAACAGTTTTGTTGCGTAAAACTCATAACTACTGCTCTCAGATAGCGGTACAGAACTGTACAGTACAGAAAAATGTCATTTTTTTGTGTGGGACTGACGTTGTGTTACAGGCTAAAAGGCTTGCGGTACAGCTATACCGACAAGACTTGTAATGGCTGCATTGCTGTTTTAACGCTTAAATTGCCATTTTTTCAGCGTTAAAACACGAATGCACAACTTGTAATCTACCTGAATAATAGTTACTGTAAAATATACATATATATTAAAATGATTTTTTTAGGAATTTTAAGAACCTCTATAATAATTTTTGATAATTATTGATATTTTTTCAATATTTAATTTACATAATGCGTCGTAAGATAACTAATTTTCCAAGTGTGTTAAACCGATACCGCTTTAGACCTACAGCGTGAAACCCGAAGCGTGTTACGCATATTTTAAATTCCAATGTTCTTCACGTAGAAAAAAATATTATTTTTATTTTTAAATTTATAAATAAAGGTATATATAGATATACTCTATGTTATAAATAGCTGAACACAAAACTGGCACTCGCTGGTCTTTCCAAAAAAATCTTTTACTGTGAAAAGTAGTGACGTTTCAGGGACAAAGTATCCCCTTCCTCAGACTGTAGTTATACATATATATAATATATATATATATTTTTTTTTTTTTTTTTTTTTCCTGTATGTGGAGAACATTGGAAAGTGAAATATTAATAACACCTGTCAGGTATAGCTCTGTTGGTTCAATGTGGTACAAGAGATGTGTTTTTTTTTAGCAGTGAGCTCTATTGAAGTCTATGGGGGGATTAAAGGGACATGAAACCCATTTTTTTTCTTTCATGATATAGAAAGAGCATGCAATTTTAAACAACTTTCTAATTTATTCCTATTATCTATTTTGTTTTATTCTCTTGTTATTCTTTGCTGAAAAGCATATCTAGATAGGCTCAGTAGCTGCTGATTGGTTGCTGCACTTAGAAGCCTCATGTGATTGGCTCACCTATGTGCATTGCTTTTTCTTCAACTAAGGATATCTAAAATATGAAGCAACATAAATAATAGAAGTAAATTGGATTGTCGTTTAAATTTGAATTCTCTTTCTGAATCATGAAAGAACATTTTTGGGTTTAGTGTCCCTTTAAGTTAATGTGGTCATGATATCTAAAGTCTTTATTTTCACTTGTAATACGAGTGCTAGCCCATGCCCACAAAAACTTTACTTCTGTCGGTGTGAACACTCAAGCGAAAACTTTTAAATAGCTTGCCATTTGTAATCTAGCCCTCAGTAAGGTGAACAGAAAAACAAGTAACATTGTGAATATAAAAATAGCATTCATGGCTAAGTAAGTAAAGGTATAGGTAAGCATAGATTATCATAATATAATAGGTTCAACCTTGAGGTGCAGAACACAACAAGGTGTAAAAATAATTTACTGAACATTTTTTATTATTGCCTTAAAGATAACAATTGTACCTCATAGTCAATACTACATTACCTTCATATGATTTTCATAAAATAGAAAATGCTACTTGGAATAAAACAATGCACTTTTTTGTTTGTTTACATTTGTATTTGAAGGATGTTTGCTGAAAACATTTGTAAAGGAATAGAAAATTCCCAGTATTTAGGTGTTCTAAACAGAATTCTGTGCTGACCACAATCAACAAATCTACATATTGATAAGGTTAATGAATAGTTACCATTAATAAAGCACTAAATATGTGAAAATATAATTATCATTGTTATCACAATTGTTCATCCAACTGATAAAACTGTATACTGCTACCATACTTTGAAAATGTTATTGATAAACATTTGTCTTTCACAGATCTGCAAGTTACTGGTTCTGATCTACTAGTAAATCAAAATAAGACTGCTCATAATGCCAGCTCCTTTATTGGCAACCAAATGATAGTGCGGAGGGGTCAGGAAGTACATTTTAAACTAAAGTTCAACCGATCTGTTAAGGCACAAGACACGTTGCAGTTCACTTCTAGTCTTGTAACTAATGCAGGTAAAATTTTATATATATTCAGTTTCCATTTCATCTTTCTTGTTGCAGAAGAAGTTTATGCACATCTGTCTAAGGTTCCAATGATCAAAACTCTGTAGCATTTTTTGTTAGACCATATATTGTAATGTAGAAGTCTCTCCTTCTAATATAGAACCCTGCATAGTGAGATAAATGTTGTGTTTCTACATATTTTAAAGGACCTCACAGTATGATTAGCGGAGAGCTTTAGATCACTTTGCATCTAAAATGTGCAAACAAATTCCACAACCTGCCCATTCTTCTTAAAATGGGTTCTGAAAATTGCTTACATTGTGCAGTCTGCACATCATACTCCATAATCTAACATATAAGCCACAAGTATCACCAAGTTTTTAACTGCCTTCTACAATAAGCTATCTGAAATACTCATCCCATTGTCCCATTGTACTGTAAACAAAAATGCAACCATCAATTATATCTCTTGTTTTGTTTTCTTTAGGTTCTTCTCTTCTACAGTATAATTTCTCTGATTCTGGTTCACTATCAAGTGGCTGGGGAGCTAAGAGACAGTCAAGTGACTCTAATTCCACAACTATTGCACTATTCACCCCAGTCAATGCAGTGATTGGACGCTATTCACTTAGTGTGCAGACGAGTGGAGGAAATACACCTGTTGGCAACTTTGTGCTGCTCTTTAACCCTTGGGCCAAAGGTATCAAGAAGAATTATACATGATTTTTGGATAATAATGACACTATCAACTTGCAAATAATTCATTTTAAATTAAAAGGCATGCAAAATACTTGTGAAACAGAAAACCAGGAACAAAAACATTATTCCATATCAAGTAGCTTTCTTACAAAATTGTCATCTCTCAGTCCTTAGACTATGCATCATTCAAGCATATGAATGCCATTAGATTTAGTTACCATATTATAAAGTTTAGAATTGTGCCAAAGAAAGTGGACTTTCCATGTGTATAACTGCTAATGCAGCTCTTAAAAAAAATATTTTGTGCCCCATGTACTAATGGCTGTGCAGTAGGGATGGGCGAATGTTTCTAAAAATTTAAAATTTAAAACGAATTTTGATACATTCGTTCATTCTAATCGAATTTTGAATGTTTATATAACATTCTATTTTCAAATTTTGGTTTTTGAATTTTTCAATAAAATTCAAAAATATTCATTCAAATAATAGAATTTTTAGCTATGTATTCATTCAATTTCGAAATGTAATATTCGAGTTTGAAAGTGACATACAAATTTGAATGTAACATTTGAATTTGAAATATTATTTCTGGTCTACAACTGTGTTTAATAAATGTAATATTCAAATTGGAATGCTACATTCGAAATCCAATGTCCCATTCAAATTCAAAATAGTATTTCTAGTCTAATGCTGTGTTTTTTAAATGTGACATTTGAATTTGAAATATTATTTCTAGTCTAATACTGTATCATAGTAAATAGGTGAGAGAGACCACGGATTCTTCTTTGGTAAAAAATTTTCTTTATTCAAGGCTTTTAAATTTCATGATGGCACTCCATCAGAAAGACATCAAATAGACATCACAACTGTATCCCAGAGCTTGACTGTCACAACTTCTGACATGTTTCGGCTGTGTGAGCCGTAATCATAGCTTAATTGTAGACAGGCAATCATGGTGTTTTAAAACCTGTAATTGCATCTGATTGGTTTAAAAACAATTGACAAAGCTCCTCAATCTTGAATTAAATTACCTTAAATTACCTCAATTTAAATTTAACGGGATCCATGGTGAGAATGGAACTATAAACCCAATTACTAGATAAAAGGTTAAATTTATAGGTAAAGTTGGGGCAAATCTATAGTCTAATACTGTGTATTATAAATGTAACATTCAAATTCAAAATAGTATTTCTAGTCTACAACTGTGTTTTATAAATGTAATATTTGAATTCGAATGTGACATTCGAATTCGAATGTCACATTCAAATTCGAAAGTGACATTCGAAAACTGTAAATAGCATTCGATAATAGATTTTTTAAGAATATTTGTTCTTATCAACATTCTATTTTGTAAATTGAATTTCTACAATAACATTCATTCTAACATTCAAATTTAAATATAAACACATTCGCCCATCCCTACTCTGCAGACATGGATCTCAACTTGAGAACCTGACTGCACAGCTTTGCATCAAACAGGCATTAACTTGACACCGGGTTAAACCAACTGAGCTAAGCTCGAAGTGAGTTATACTTGAATTTTTTCACAGATACTTTTTTTTATATATATAGATATTTCTGTAAAATAGATATTTCTGTTAAATAGATATCTATACCTATATATCTATGCAAATATATATATATATATATATATATATATATATATATATATATATATATATATATATATATAAAGGACATAGGAATTTTAAGTATTTCTATTCAAAATACATTAACACATTAAAAATTAATATAAAGGATATTGCATGTTTAAAATTATTTGACTATAAAGGGCTAATATATATATATATATATATATATATATATATATATATATATATATATAGTGCTCAGCATAAATGAGTACACCCCTTTTGAAAAGTAAGATTTTAATCAATATCTCAATGAACACAAGAACAATTTCCAGAATTTTGACAAAACTGAGATTTATAGAATATTTGTTTAGCTTATTATATGAAAGTCAGGTTAATAATATAACTTAGAATACAAAAAAGTAGGTGATGCACAAATGAATACACCCCACAACAAAAACTACTACATCTAATATTTTGTATGACCCCCATGATTTGTAAGGAGGGCACCAAGTCTTCTAGGCATGGAATGAACAAGTTGGCGACATATTGCAACATCTATTTTACTCCATTCTTCAAGAACGTCCTCTTTTAGAGCCTCGATGCTGGATGGAGAGTGAAGCTCAACTTGTCTCTTCAGAATTACCCATAGGTGTTCGATTCGGTTCAGATCAGGAGACATACTTGGCCACTGCATCACTTTCACCCTGTTCTTCAGAAATGCAACAATGGCCTTAGATCTGTGTTTTTGATCATTGTCATGTTGGAAAACTGCACGACGACCAAGGGCATGGAGTTATGATAGCATCTTCTCTTTCAATATAAAGCAGTACATCTGTGAATTCATGATACCATCAATGAAATGCAGCTCCCCAACATCAGCAGCACTTATTCATCCCCACAGAAGGACACTCTCATCACCATGTTTCACTGTAAGCATCATGCATTTTTCATTGTACTCGTCACCTTTGCAACGCCATACAGTTTTGAAGCCATCAGTTCCAAAATTTTTTATCTTGGTCTCATCACTCCAGAGTAAAGCGTCCCATGGCACATTGTGTTTGCTAGTCCAAGTGTATCATTTAAAAAGGCTAATTGATCATTAGAAAACCCTTTTGCAATTATGTCATCACAGCTGAAAACTGTTGTGCTGATTAAAGAAGCAATAAAACTGACCTTCATTAGACTAGTTAAGCATCTGGAGCATCAGCAGCTGTGGGTTTGATTACAGGCTCAAGAAGGTTAGAAACAAAGAACTTTCTTCTTAAGCTCATTATTCTATTATTGTTCTGAGAAATTAAGGCTATTCCATACAAGAAATTGCCAAGAACAAGATATTGTCCCTTCACAAAACAGCGTAAACTGGCCATAAACAGAATAGAGAGAAAAGTGGGAGGCCCCCGGTGCAAAACTGATCAAGAGGACAAATACACGAGAGGGTCTAGTTTGAGAAATAGATTCCTTACAGGTCCTCAACTGGCAGCTTCATTAAATAGTAACCGCAAAACACCAGTCTCAACGTCAACAGTAAAGAGGAGACTCCGGGATGCTGGCCTTCTAGGCAGAAGAAAAGATTAAGAGCTAGATTACAAATGGTGTGGTATATATATCTTTTTTGCATTAGCAAAAGCTTTACTTGGATTTTATTTTTTGCGTTCATATTACAAGTTCCAAAAAAAAAACGTAGTTCGTGCTAGTGTTAACCCAAGTAGCGCAAAATAAAGCAACTATGGAGAAAAAAAAGTGGGGGAAAAAAACCTAACACCAGAAATCGTGCAAATGCTATCGCCTTTTCTCATTCCCCATAGAAGTCAATGGAGAGAAAAAAATGTTAAAAAAATTCAAACATCCATTGCGCATACAACATAGCATATTCGCATTTGTAAATGTGAAATATTTACAGTAAAAACATAGTTACAATCATTATTAACCACTTCACCCAAAAAGACGTGTATATATGT
This sequence comes from Bombina bombina, assembly GCF_027579735.1. Classification (NCBI taxonomy): domain Eukaryota; kingdom Metazoa; phylum Chordata; class Amphibia; order Anura; family Bombinatoridae; genus Bombina; species Bombina bombina. The sequence goes on from NC_069499.1 coordinate 1,029,329,311, forward strand.
CTTGCAGTACATTGACTATCGTACTGCAAGACATATATATACGTCTTCACTTCAGGAAGCTCCAGCATTCTTAGCTGTTAAGTTACAACCAAGAGATGGAGCTCCTGAAGCTCCAAGCATCTGACACACTACGCTACAGAAATAAGGAAGAAATAATAAATAAAAAAAATAAAAAAATATATATTTTTTTTTTAAAAAATAGAGCAGTTTATAGGGTACTGACGGACAGCTGCCATTACCTAAGATGGTGCCTAACAGTTAGAGGGGGGAGGATTAGGGAGGTTGGGGGGTAAGAGGGGATCCTATACTGCATAAAATATAAAAATAAAAATTATTTAAAAAAAAAGCCTTATATTTTAATACTGGCAGACTGTCTGCCAGTACCTAAGAAGGGGGTTACCAGTGGGGGTGGGGAGGGAAGAGAGCTGTTTGGGAGGGATCAGGTAGGGATCAGGGTGTGGAAAGTATCAGGTGGGAGGCTAATCTCTACACTAAAGCTAAAATTAACCTTTTAAGCTACCTAAGTAACCCATTCATTGCCGGAAATAATAGAAGTGTGGTGCACAGATGCAATTAACAGCCTTCTAATAACCAAAAAGCAATGGCAAATCCATATATGTCTGCTATTTCTAAACAAAGGGGATCCCAGAGAAACTTTTACAAACATTTGTGCCATGATTGCACAAGCAGTATGTAAATAATTTCAGTGAGAAAGCGAACGTTTGTGAAAAAAATACAATTTTTTTTTATTTGATTGCATTTGGCAGTGAAATGGTGGCATAAAATATACCAGAATGGGCCTAGATCAATACCTTGCATTGTCTACTTAAATATATATATATATATAGAGTTGACAGCTAAAAAAAACAAAAAAACATGGCTCTGTTTCTGTTTAAATGGAGTGAGAGCAAACATGCTAAAAAATCTCTGGTATTTTGCTTTTTTATCTGAAAGTCGCGGTAGGGAAAGGGTTAAATATGAATATTGCATAAAAATGTTTTGTCATGGTTTTATCTGCTTAATGGCAAAGGGCTATAATGCCCTTATATATATGTTTATATATGAGTACATATATATATTAATGTATGTATTATATGTGTATATATGACAATATTTTTTTAAAGTAATTTTTATTAGACAGTGTAATGTATTTTTGAAGTGTTTTGTGCAAATTTTTAATTTTGGAAAACAGTTGACCACAGCTCATGGAAAAAATTGAAGGGCGGTTTTGCTAGTGAAATCGTGATGTCACTTCACTTGTAATATCAGCTAAATGAAAATGGCTCGCAAAAACACGATTACACCAGCGCAAAACCATTTGCACCGCACATTTAATCTAGCCCTAAAATGGGCAAAATAACTCAGACACTGGACAGAGGAAGGTTGGAGAAAAGTGTTATGAACAGGCAAATTTAAGTTTGAGGTGTTCAGATCACAAAGAACATTTGTGAGATGCAGACCAAATAAAAAGATGCTGGAGAAGAGCTTGATGCCATCTGTCAAGCATGGTGGAGGCAATGTGATGTTCTGGGGTGCTTTGGTGGTGGTAAAGTGGGAGATTTATACAGAGTAAAAGGTACCTTGAAGAAGGAAGGCTATCACTTAATTTTGCAACGCCATGCCATACCATGTGGATCGTGCTTAATTGGAGCCGATCCTCTTAGAACAGGACAATGACCCAAAGCACAGCCCTAAAATATGCAAGAACTATTTAGGGAAGAAGCATTCAGCTGCTATTCTGTCTTTAATGGACCGGACAGTACAGTCACCAGATCTTAACCCCATTGAGCTGTTGTGGGAGCAGCTTGACCGTATGGTACATAAGAAGTGTCCATTAAGCTTAAGACGTATGAGGTGAAATTTCTACAGATTACCTCTACAAATTGACAATTAGAATGACAAAAGTCTGCAAGGCTGTAATTGCTGCACATGGAGGATTCTTTGACTAAAGCAAAGTTTGAAGGACTTAATTATTATTTCACTTAAAATTAAAGGGACATACTGTAATATTCATATGCTAAATCACTTGAAACTGATGCAGCATAACTGTTAAAAGGTGACAGGAAAATATCCCCTAAGCATCTCTATGTAAAAAGGAAGATATTTTACCTCACAACTTCCTAAGCTCACCAGAGTAAGTTCTGTGTAAAATGTTATACTTCAGCTGCTGTCCAGCTGCAGGTAAAAAAAAAATAATGAAGAAATTAACTGAAAGTGCCTTCACATTGCGGGCTATGGAAACTGTGCGTTCCCTGTAAATATGTATGTATATACATATACATGTATGTGTTAATATGTGTGTATACACATATTAGCACATAAATATTTACATATATTAGCACATAAATATATATGTATATTTCATATACATATATATTTAAAATTGCTGGCCATCGCTGCGCAACTTATACTCTTCTTCGCTGCTTAGGTTCTGTGCCATGTATGATGGCATCAGAATGAGGCTCCCATTGGAGTCAATGGAAGGGCGCTCTCCTGGTCGCGTTTGCGTAGCACCTCACTTGTAATACCAGTGGACATTAGCATGCGCTGGTATTACTAAGTTAAGCAAAAATATAGTTTTCGCTGAAATTCATAAAACTTGATATGTTTTATTCCAAAGTTGTGTTAAAAATATATACAAATCAACATGGAGTAATATTAAAGTGGGTGAAAAAATGCCTAGTGGTAAAGCCTACGCGTTTCGGCCATAGCCTTAGTCATAGCTCATTCAGGACATACTCAGCTGTGAGATTAAAAAGAACTTCCTTAACTGTGATTGGTCTAAAACTTAATAGGCGTTATTAACCCTATGCTATACTACGCAGTGTGTAAGTAATTACTTGTGTCTACCTAGAACATATATGGCAACGGTTATTAGCAATTAGCAACACAATAAACAAGAATGTTTTTAAGTGCTTTTGGGAGAAGACCATACAAAACACAACATTCTTACATTCCTAAATAAATGGTAGGAAATATATGATGATAAATAAAATAATATAATAATATAGAGACAAATGCTCCACTGTCAGTGTAAACAAAACTATTTTTTTAACCCTTTAACCCTTTAAGGACACAGCTTTCAGTTTTCTCAATTGTTTTATGATGGAAAAATTCCGTCATATGTCCTTAAGAGGTTAAAAACATGTTTAGTAATATTTAAATGATATATTGTTTATTAAAAAGTGTATATATGAGTGTAATACTTTATTTTAATATGTTTTAAATGTGTTTTGGGCAACTTACAGTTTCCTTCAGGTCTGAAGTTGCGCTAAGTATTATTTTAATTTTTCAGCTTTAACTCAAACACAAACTTATAAGTACAATTTAATTTCCTGTAAAAGCTGTGATACTGCTGTATTTATTTTGCCATATAGCTCACTATTTTCTTTGCTCCCTAGCCAGCTGCAGTTCACGTGTTCACACAATATAAAGTGCACAACTAGAGCACTGATAAAAATAATAATAACTAGTACTATTACAACCAATGATGTCAGGTGCACATACTATGCTGTACTGGGCACAGCTAGTACCTTTGATATCTTGCTGTACCAAGTTCTATAGCCAGTGAGGAAGAGTAAGAAAATAGTGAGCTGTGAGTGGAAGAAACAATATTGTAGAATTACACATTTTTTTATACATATTCATAGAAAAAAAGCTATTTAAGTCATTCATTTTTTTATAAACTTTGTTTTTTTATTACAGTGCCCCTTTAATGTTTAAGAAGTATAGTGCCTTGTATTAATATTCACCACCTTTGGGCCAGATTACGAGGGGAGCACTAACAGTGAAAAGGGATTTATTGCAGGTGTTTACGCTCGTCAAGTATTTTGCTCATTAAACAAGTTGAAAGTAAACGCGATTGGTTAAACGCAATTGAAGTTAACGCTTGTTGGTATAGGGCATCCTCAAAGCTCTAGTTAACTGTTTCAATAAAGACAGGCAAAGGGCTTTAACATAGACATACATAAATATACATGTCTAAAGATGTTTATATTTGTATACTGTATGTCCATATGGGTGTACATACAGTATGTATTTATGTATTTATATGTGTATATATGTATTTACAGACATCTATACACTTATAAACACATAAATACAAACGTCCACATATATAGACATATAAAAGTGCAATGGAGCCCTTTGCAGTGAAAGGGACATGAAACCCCAAAAATGTGTCTCACAATTCAGATAGAGAATACAATTTGAAACAACTACATTTTATTGCTATTTTCTAATTTGCTTAGTTCTCTTGGCATCCTTTGTTTAAAGGTGGACTGCTCACATATGCCTGCATTGGCTTACAGATGTGCTTAGCTAGTTACCATTAGTGCATGGCTTCTCCTTCAATAAAGTATTTCAAGAAAATGAAGCAAATTTGATAATAGAAGTAAACTGAAAAGTTGTTTGCTGTATATGAATATTGAAAGAGAAATTTGGGGATTTGTGTCCCTTTAAGTAGACAAAAACACATAAAAGCATGTTTATGCAATATTAATTTTTAATAAAGTGTTATCCTGTGTATTTACTGTAAATATTTTACATTCCAATGTTCTGCACATAGCAGAATATGTTCTAAGTATTTTTAAAAAGATATTCGTATATATATATATATATATATATATATATATATATATATATATATATACAGTATATATCTATGTATATATCTATACCTATATATAATTATGTATATATGTGTGTGTGTATGTATATATATATATATATATATATATATATATATATGTTTGTATGAATAAATAGAACATATTCTTCTATGTGAAGAAGAACATTGAAATATTAATATTTTCATGTCAGGTAAGCACAGAAGAATATGTTTTCACGCGAAGTAGGGTGTTCATTTATGTGTTGATATGTGTATATAGCGAATTACTGCCCATCACCGTGCTACTTGCTTACTCCCTTTGCTGCTTTAGGTTCTCATGCCGTCTTACAGTATTAGAACGTGGCTCTCAATGGAGTCTATAGAAGCGCGCTCTATTGTGCGCGCTGGTATTACAAGTGTAAGGCAAATATCGCTTTCATGAACGCGATATTTTGGCCTCCACTTATAATCTAGCAATTGATACATAATAGAGACAAATATATTTATTATTGCATAATTTAAATATTAGATTTGAAGAGAGCATTAGAAATACTATTACAAATATATTGTTTAAAATTTTTTGAATTGCATAATTTGAATCAAATTATTAGAAAAGTTGAATCTAATATTGCATTTAAAGAAAGCATTAGAAATTCTATCACATTAAGAGAATGTAAGAATGTAGTACAAACAATCGAAATTTGAAACAAATAAACGCATGTGTTGAAATTAATTTCATTTTTCGAGTGTTGCAAGACATTCGCCCATCCCTAAATGGCATCCATACTTGACTTGTTATTTTTTGGTGTGAAATCGCTGAAGTGTGGAGCGCTGCTGTTAAACCCACACAAATGTTGAATTTATTTGTGTGTGCGTGAAGGGTGGAATTTAAAGTCAACTTTTTTTGGGGAGGGCTTCTTTTTTCAATGATTGTAAACTGAGGCTGCAAAATAATGCATAGTATACAAACATTATGACTACGAATAGCCTTGTTGTCTGCAGACTAAAGCCCAGATTGTCTCCTCCAAATTAGGCAAATGGTGGATGGATTTTGGGGATTGAAAAACAATTGCAGTAAAAACTATATTAATTTGTTTTAAAAATGTTTAAACTTAGCTGAAATGTTATTTTCAAGCAACACAACGGAAATGTCATCTACACCGTGTTTACTGTCTCTTTAAATAATTTGTTTACTTTATTATCCAGTAGCATTTGCGGGCACAGTTGTGTTTAGTGTTCTTGGTATACAGATAATAGGGACAATGACAGCAATTAGGCTTATGTTGCTCTTAGTAACACCCATGTCTATTTTTGTATTTCAGATGATGCTGTTTTTATGGCAAATCAAGCAGAGAGAGAGGAGTATGTTCTTTCAGAATTTGGGCTCATCTACATGGGTGAACCAAATAATCCTAATGGTTCACCATGGGACTATGGGCAGGTAACTAAGAAATTTATTATAAACTGACATTTCTCTGGACCATATTCAATACAGTGTGTAAACAATTTCTTGAAATTACTTTCATACCCTCAAGGGACATTATACACCTGATTTTTATAAAGAACATTTCCTTCACAGCCTGGTAGAACTATGCAAATCAAATAATCAATTACTAGCAATCACAGGTTATAATTGTTGTAATAGATGTTTCAAAGTATGGTAATTTACCATATTCTAATTTAATGCACAGCAGCATATTTGTATTTTAGTTAAAGAAAATACCTTAGATAAAATAAGTATCACATCTCATATATCAATTTTTTTCTGACGATAAATGTTGCTAATCTTTATTTATTGATTGACACTCTACATTGAAACATATAGTTTGACAATAAATAAGAACCATAGGCTCATCATGTCTGTCCATCTTTCCCCACATTGTACTCAATGCTACAGCTAAATACCAGCCTCAAAAAACCACAACGGGCCTTTTTGGGGGGTTTTCAGTAATAAAGCCACTAACTAAGACACTCAGGGGCAAAACTAAAGGGGGTGCAGAAGGTGCAATTGTGACTGGGCCCAGCTTCAAAAGAATTTTTTTTTTTTATTATAAAAAACGTTGACTTGCCACTGCCTGCACTGATATCATGTGAGTGTGACGTGATGTTTCACTAGTGTCTCTGACTACAGGGGTTAGTGTTTCTGTTTTACCTATTGGTGTTTATGTGTGTGTGTGTGTATGTGACTGGTTGTGTATTTATGCATGTATGTGTGTGTGTGTGTGTATGTATATATGTGACTGTGTGTGTGTATTTATGCATGTATGTGTGTGTGTGTGTATGTGACTGGTTGTGTATTTATGCATGTATGTGTGTGTGTGTGTGTGTATGTATGTATGTGACTGTGTGTGTGTATTTATGCATGTATGTGTGTGTGTGTGTATGTATATATGTGACTGTGTGTGTGTATTTATGCATGTATGTGTGTGTGTGTGTGTATGTGACTGGTTGTGTATTTATGCATGTATGTGTGTGTGTGTATGTATGTATGTGACTGTGTGTGTATTTATGCATGTATGTGTGTGTGTGTGTGTATGTGACTGGTTGTGTATTTATGCATGTATGTGTGTGTGTGTGTATGTATATATGTGACTGTGTGTGTGTATTTATGCATGTATGTGTGTGTGTGTGTATGTATGTATGTGACTGTGTGTGTGTATTTATGCATGTATGTGTGTGTGTGTGTATGTATATATGTGACTGTGTGTGTGTATTTATGCATGTATGTGTGTGTGTGTGTATGTATATATGTGACTGTGTGTGTGTATTTATGCATGTATGTGTGTGTGTGTGTATGTATATATGTGACTGTGTGTGTGTATTTATGCATGTATGTGTGTGTGTGTGTGTGTATGTATATATGTGACTGTGTGTGTGTATTTATGCATGTATGTGTGTGTGTGTATGTTTGCGGAACCAGGAAATTACAGACCTTGTTACTACAGCATGGGGGGGCGGGGTAAACAGTGTCACTATACAGTACCACTATATACAGTATAGGGGGCCTGGACTATGTCACAGACTACTGTGGTCATTTTATAAAGTACTAGGGCAGGTAGGGTCAGGCGTGCCATCTCACCGGCAGGTTACAGACTGTGTCACTGACTCATTATATACCGTACTGGTGGGTTAAACAGTGTCACTATATACAGTAATAGGGGTCAGACCATCTCACAGACTGTGGGTACAGGGTACCTCCTTTTGCAGATATGTAATCTGATTCATTTTTCAGTGTTAAATGTTAAAAAAAAATATGTATCAAATTAAATTTTTTGGGGGGGTGGGGGGCCCTTCTTAGATTCTTGCACCTGCGCACTGTGGTTTCTAGTTACGCCTCTGAAGACACTGCAAGTTGTTTTTTTTTTCACTTTTACTTGTTGGGTTTCTTTGCTAAGTGGATATGAGAAACCTAAATCTAGACTTTTCAAGTTGCAGAAGATGCTTGAGGAGCACATGTTTTGTTGATGTTTTCTTTAATTGAGGTTTAAATCAGAAAAAAACATTATAGACAGTTTATAGCCATAAAGATCACTTAAATATTCCTTTAAAATGATATACTCCATAAAATAATCATACTGGGGTATATTTATTAATGCGTGCGCGGACATGATACGATGTAGCATATCATGTCTGCCGCACATCGATATATGTGGTCTACTAACCTTGCTGTATATGGTTAAATAATAGACATCATTTTGTTAGATATAACTCGAGGTTCTTCTTATTTATAAATCATATATAATGAGCATGGTAGTGTTAAGTTCCATAATACACATGCATCTACAAATAGGTAAAAAAACAAAAAAACAGCAGTACGCAGACCATTAAAATGACAACTAAGACCCCCATTATGGAGCACTTAGGAAGTTCCGGTCAAAAATCATGCATGAGCAGATTCTCAGGGAAGTGACTCAAAACTAATTATTTAGAAAGCTGCCAGAAATGAGCACTTAGAAGGAAACTCCATTGCGCCCAGAATAGAGTCTACAACAAATTTACTGTTGCAATGTCTGATTAGATATCTTTTCTCATGTTGAATCGTCAAGTAATTATAAGCTTCTGTACAGCACAGTTGTTCTCCATATAGATTCTTAGTTATTAGCGCTGCGGAATCTGTTGGCGCTCTACAAATAACCAATAATAATAATAATTATTGCAGTGACAAGCAAGATAGCACTGCATTTGGTTGCTCACAAGATGATATAGCCGGAGGGGGTTGAAGTGAAACCATCTCTTTCTTCACATAAAGCATCCATAAAAGTCCTGAAATACCAAAGCTGACCAGGGCAGAAATATTTCTACTTGTACAGCAAAACACAGGAATACACTGCGTATAAAAATATTTGACAGATGGTGCTAATGTCTAAAGATATTCAGCAAAATTGCCCCTGACTCCCTGTCAGCTCTTAGCTTCATGACCGAACATGCCCAGAATTTCCCCTGAGAAGCACAGTTTGATGATGGCATTCCCACACAGGACCCAAATATCAAATGTTTACTAGTATGAAGATACATTTTAATGCAGACTTCACAGGGGCTGGACTCACTTAAAGGGACAGTCTACTCCAGAAATGTTATTGTTTAAAAATATAGATAATCTCTTTATTACCCATTCCCCAGTGTTAATATACTTTTTTACCTCTGTGATTAGCTTGTATCTAAGCTTCTGTAAACTGTCTCATTATCTCACTGCTATTAACAGACTTCTATTTTAGCCAATCAGTGCTGACTCATTTGTAACTTCACAGCAATGAGCACAGTGTTATCTATATGACACACATTGACTTGCTGTGAAAAGCTAATGAAATGCATATAGGCAACATGCAGAGATTTAGAGTTTTAAAGGTTATAAAGTATATTAATATAACAATGTCATTTGTGCAATGCTGGGCAATAGGTAGTAAAGGTGTTTTCTATCTTTTTTTAAAAAAAAAAATGTTTTGGAGTAAAAGGATTAAACTTGAAGTATCAGAGAGACGAGAGCTGCCTCCTATTGAAATTAATGAAGCTCTCTGGGATACAGAATTTCACAGGGGAGAAAAAAGTTAAAAGGGGAACACCTGACACCGATATAAATTCTCATATTGCAGCAAATACAACTTAAACTAAAATGTTTTCATTACAATTTTAACTTGCATCTTTATTGCAAGTTAAAATATATTTAGTGCAGTATACATTCTGACCGTTAAATAAGTGAATTGTGAATTTTGCTCACACGTCACATGTGAGATTCAGTTTGTCTTCAGGCACTGGCTTTCTTGACTGTGTGCATGTCACTATAAAATCTGAAGACTATCAAAGAATTTTGTGGTGCAATGTAGGGCCCAGTGTCAGAAAGTTGGGTCTCCATCAGAGGTCATGGGTCTTACAGCAGGACAATGACCCAAAGCACACGTTAAAAAGCACCAAGAAACGGTTTAAAGACAAAGGGGCCCATTTATCAAGCTCCAAAGCACTGGAGAATATTGAACTGGCCAGCAATGAGTCCAAGGCATCTATTTATCAAGCTGTCAACCTACCTTCAGTCAACGGCACCAATACGCTCGCCTAAGTTCGCCTAACATCGCTGTCGCGGACCTGAATATGTCCTCCAAAATTACCAAAAAAGCTGTCAAAAAGCCGATGAGCAGTGGACTGTTGTTAACTAACAGTCATCGATCTCGCTGCTCTTCGGCTTTTTTACAGCTTTATTGGTATACTGTCACTAAACACCCACACTATACTACACTGTTTTACCCCTATACCGCCGCTCCCGGAGCCCACCGCAACTCTAATAAATCTATTAACCTCTATACCGCCGCTCCCTGAATCCACCACAACTAAATAAAGTTATTAACCCCTAAACCGCCACTCCCAGACCCCTTCGCAACTCTAATAAATGTGTTAACCCCTAAGCCGCCGCTCCCAGGACCCCGCCACAACTAAAGTTATGAACCCCTAAACCGCCACTCCCGGACCTCACCGCAACTCTAATAAATGTATTAACCCCTATACCGCCACTCCCGGAACCCGCCGCAACTAAATAAAGTTATTAACCCCTAAACTGCCGCTCCTGGACCCCGCCGCAACTCTAATAAATGTATTAACCCCTAAACCGCCGCTCCCAGAGCCCACCACCACCTACATTATACTTATTAACCCCTAATCTGCCCCCCCTACACCGCCGCCACCTACATTATATTTATTAACCCCTAATCTGCCCCCCTACACCGTCGCCACCTACATTATATTTATTAACCCCTAATCTGTCCCCCCACACCACCGCCACCTACATTATATTTATTAACCCCTAATCTGTCCCCCCTACACCGCCACCTACATTATATTTATTAACCCCTAATCTGCCCCCCCTACTCCTCCACCACCTAGCTACATTTATTAACCCCTAATCTGCCGCTCCCAACGTTGCAGCCACTATATTAAATTTATTAACTATTTAATAACTTCCTAGTTAAAATAAATACAAATATACCTGTAAAATAAAACCTAACCTAAGTTACAATTACACCTAACACTACACTATAATACAATTAATTCCCTAAACTAAATACAAATACATACAATTAAATAAAATTATCTAAAGTACAAAAAAAAACAACTAAATTACAGAAAATAATAAAATAATTACAAGATATTTAAACTAAATACACCTAATCAAATCCCTAACAAAATAAAAAAGCCCCCCCCCAAAGTAATCAGCTCTTTTACCTGTAAAAAAAAATTACAACCCCCCACAACATTAAAACCCACCACCCACACAACCAACCCTACTCTAAAACCCACCCAACCCCCCCTTAAAAAAAACCTAACACTAACCCCTTGAAGATCACCCTACTTTGAGAAGTATTCACCCAACCAGGCCGAAGTCCTCAACGAAGCCGGCAGAAGTGGTCCTCCAGATGGGCAGAAGTGGTCCTCCAGACGGGCAGAAGTCTTCATCCAGACGGCATCTTCTATCTTCATCCATCCGGCGTGTAGCGGTTTTAGAGTAGGGTTGGTTATGTAGGTGATGGGTTTTAATGTTGGGAGTCGGTTGTAATTTTTTTTTTACAGGTAAAAGAGCTGATTACTTTGGGGCAATGCCCCACAAAAGGCCCTTTTAAGGGCTATTTGTAATTTAATGTAGGGTAGGGCTTTTTATTTTGGGGGGGCTTTTTTATTTTGTTAGGGGGATTAGATTAGGTGTAATTAGTTTAAATATCTTGTAATTATTTTATTATTTTCTGTAATTTAGTGGGGGGTTTTTTGTACTTTAGATAATTTTATTTAATTGTATTTAGTTTAGGGAATTAATTTAATTATAGTGTAGTGTTAGGTGTAATTGTAACTTAGGTTAGGTTTTATTTTACAGGTATATTTGTATTTATTTTAACTAGGAAGTTATTAAATAGTTAATAACTATTTAATAACTATTGTACCTAGTTAAAATAAATACAAACTTGCCTGTAAAATAAAAATAAACCCTAAGATAGCTACAATGTAACTATTAGTTATATTGTAGCTAGCTTAGGGTTTATTTTATAGGTGAGTATTTAGTTTTAAATAGGAATAATTTATTTAATGCTAGGAATATTTATATTTATTTAAATTATATTTAAGTTAGGGGGTGTTATGGTTAGGGTTAGACTTAGGTTTAGGGGTTAATAAATTTAATATAGTGGCGGCGACGTTGGGGGCAGCAGATTAGGGGTTAATAAATGTAGGTAGGTGGCGGCGGTGTAGGGGGCAGATTAGGGGTTAATAAATATAATGTAGGTGGCGGCGGTGTAGGGGTGGCAGATTAGGGGTTAATAAGTATAATGTAGGTGGTGGCGGTGTAGGGGGGGGCAAATGAGGGGTTAATAAGTATAATGTAAGTGGCGGCAGTGTAGGGGGGACAGATTAGGGGTTAATAAGTTTATTAGAGTGGTGGTGGGCTCTGGGAGCGGTGGATTAGGGGTTAATAAGTATAGTGTAGGTGGCGGCGGTGTAGGGGGGGCAGATTAGGGGTGTTTAGACTCGGGGAACATGTTAGGGTGTTAGGTGTAAACATTCCCATAGGAATCAATGGGATATCGGGCAGCAGCGAACATAAGCTTTCGCTGCTTTCAGACTCCCATTGATTCCTATGGTATTACAAACCAGGTACACTGGGCCGGAATAGTGTTAACTAGCAAAAGTAGTCAGATAGTGCCGAATTTGCATTCAGAACATCTGTAGTGACATAAGCACTGAGTCTGAGTCTGGCGGATCGTATGTTACGTCACAAAATTCTACTTTTGCCGGTCTGTGGGGTTTGATAACTAAGGGGAATCAGGCTCACCACAAATACGCTGCAGAATTCCAGCGTATTTGCGGTTGACGGCTTGATAAATAGATGCCAAAATCTCAATCCCATAGAGCACCTGTGGAGAGATCTCAAAATAGCAGTTGGAAATAGGAACCCTTCCAATCTGAGAGACCTGGAGCAGTTGGCGAAAGAAGAGTGGTCCAAAATTCCAGTAGAGAGGTGTAAGAAACTCATTGATGGTTACAGGAAGCGATTGATTTCAGTTATTTTTTCCAAGGGGTGTGCTACCAAATATTAAATTGAGGGTGCCAATAATTTTGACCAGTCCTTTTTTCGAGTTTTGCGTGGAATGTGTGTGATTTGTCTTTTTTTTCTCCACTTTTTTGTGTCAAACCAATACAAACAAAATAAATAAACATAAGAATGCCTAAACATTTGTAATTGCAACAATTTTCTGAGCGAAGTGGTGCATTATCTGACAGAAATGCAGGGGTGCCAATATTTTTGGCCATGACTGCATATGTAAAATAAAATACATATATATGTATGTGTTTGTGATTCAAAGATTTTGCTTCTCAATAGTGTTAAGCTACGAGCCACTGCTACCACCTAACTGTATTTTGAGAGAAATAGCCATTATGATCTATTCATTGTTGCTTTGTTCTGTGTCAGAGTTCACAGCTCCAGCTTTAAAGGGCCACTAAACCCAAAATCTTTCTTTCATGATTAAGATAGAGAATACAAATTTAAACAACATTACAATTTACTTCTATTATTTATTTTGCTTCATTTTTTAGATATCCTTAGTTGAAGAAAAAGCAATGCACATGGTGAGCCAATCACACAAGGCTTCTATGTGCAGCAACCAATCAGCAGCTACTGAGCATATCTAGATATGCTTTTCAGCAAAGAATATCAAGAGAATAAAACAAATTAGAAAGATGTTTAAAATTGCATTCTATTTCTAAATCATGAAAGAAAAAATGTGGGTTTCATGGCCCTTTAAGGACCCAATAACAGGCCAATGTATCAAAGGTAATATAATCAGCTGTTCAATAACTGTGTTTTCTAGGCTGGTCTCATCCAAGGTAATCCTAAAAATCTATCCTACTAGTGTTCCTACAGGCTGAAGGAAACCCATGTCCTAAATTATCATTGTTAAACAAAGTTTGATTATGTTACTTCTACATGCTGAATAGAAAATAGTTACACAAATAACTGCATCCTATTCTATTTGTATGTAGTTTCAGGACAATATTCTGAATATCTGCCTTAATTTATTGGATTCAACCTTGAGTTTCAGAAGCAATGCCTTAGCAGATGTCCAGAAACGTAACGATCCTGGTCATGTGTGCAGAGTACTGAGTTCCATAGTAAGTACCTCTAAACATTGTATTGTTTGAATTGCTAAATCTACTGCATTGTTTTGTACATATGCACTACACATTAAAGTAACAGTGAAAAATATGATTGAATGAAAAATATTCTCTTAATGTTCACTTTCTTTTCCTTTGCTGTTATATCACTAATACCTAACCTAGATATAATCTGTCATTACAAACATTTCTCCTGTTAATAACTTACTATTACAAAGGGCTAGATTACAAGTGGATCGCTATTTTGTGCTCCCGCAGGAGCGTTAACTTCACTAGACATAGGCTTTTTGCGCTTGTCGAGTTGCACTCGTATTATAAGATGAAATTAAAAAGTTTGAGCTCCAGCAGAACCTGTTGTGAGCTAACAAAATATTGTGCCCATATTAAGATATTCTCCCCATAGTCGTTGGAGAGCATAAACTGGAAAAAAACTATATTTATTTGTTAACCCAATGGGAGTTATGAAAATGTCACATTCCAATGTTCTTTACATACAGAACAATGTAGTTTTTATTTTGAATACATATTTCTATATGGATATGTATCTTACATGAACAGTAACAGATATATATATATATGTTTAACCCCTTCATTAATGGGACTTTCAGAGAAAATACAGGAGAATTTAAACAGAATAGAGTCTTGTTTTTTTTATTATTTACCTCTCAAAATGATATATATGTTTGAAGTAGACAACCTAAGGTAGGCCCATTTCGGTATATTTCATGCCACCATTTCACCACTAAAGGCGATCATATACAAAAAATTGTTAACTATTTCACAAACTTTGGATTTCTCAATGAAAAAAAATTACCTACCCCTTTTGCAATCATGATGCAAATGATTGTAAAAGCTTCTCTGAGATCTCCTTTTTTCAGAAATAGCAGACATACATGGCTTTGCCATTGATTTTTGGTTATTAGAATTGCTGCTGCCACCACACATATTATTCCCGGCAATGAAGGGGTAAATCAGGTAGCTTGTAAGGTTAGTTGTAGCTTTAATGTATAGATTATCCTGCCACCTGACATTTCCCACCACCTGATCCCTCCCAAACAGTTATCTTCCCTCACTTACCCCCACTGGACACAACCAGTATGCAGTTAATTTATTTTTTTTATTATTATTTAAAACATAGTAGTGATCCTCCTTAACCCTCAATCTCCCTGATCCCCCAAATAGCTCTCTAACCCTCACTCTCCCACTGCTTATGGCCATCTTTAGCACTGGCAGCTGTCTGCCAGTACCCATAAATAATTATATTTATTTTTCATTTTTTTATTTATGTTTTTAACTTTCTGTAGTGGTCCCCCCACCTCCCCTGCTCCAACGTCATTATCTAGGGCCCCCACCCCACCTATTTTTCTGTAGTGTAGCTCCACATCTATTATTTATTTTTTATCTGCAGGGTAGAGTAGGGCCCATCCCACTCCCTCCCTTTCCCTCCTCCCTTCCCTCCCACTGCTGGACTGCCCACCTGCCTCCCGGTTCCTTCCCACACCTCCCAACGGCACCAGTAGATGATTGTTACATGGTACAGACAGTGACACACACAGGTTCACCGTCTGTAACGATCAGGCATCTGCCTTCATATGGAACCAGAACTTCGATCGTGCTCCTGTTCCATATGCAGGCAGATGCCTTAATCTCAGGAACTCCAGCTTTGACGTATATATATATATATATATATATATATATATATATATATATATATATATATATATATATATATATATATATATATATTTACTCAATATTAGAATAAAAGATGCTGCACTCACCGGTCTGAAAAAAGTTGTTTATTCTTTCTTAATCACAGCATCCACAAAGCACAGTTTACCCCCATATATATATATGTCAGGCAGTACGAAAGGCAAAGTACCACATGACGTATATATACGTCCTATTGGTTTAAGAGGTTAATAATAAAAAGTACATTGTCTTCTATGTGAAGAACATATGAATGTAAAATATGTATAATGCACATTGGGGTTTGCAATTTAGGACTAACGTGGTCGGGTTAGCGCACATGAGGAATTTCTAACTTCAATGCGTGTTATTGAAATATTAAATAAAAAATATTAAAAAAAAAATTTATTATTATTTAAAATGATACATACGGTAAAATGTTCTAAATAATCCATAGAAAATATAGGTATAAATATATACAGTTGCAAGAAAAAGTATGTGAACCCTTTGGAATGATATGGATTTCTGCACAAATTGGTCATAAAATGTGATCTGATCATCATCTAAGTCACAACAATAGACAATCACAGTCTGCTTAAACTAATAACACACAAAGAATGAAATGTTGCCATGTTTTTATTGAACACACCATGTAAACATTCACAGTGCAGGTGGAAAAAGTATGTGAACCCCTAGACTAATGACATCTCCAAGAGCTAATTGGAGTGAGATGTCAGCCAACTGGAGTCCAATCAATGAGATGAGATTGGAGGTGTTGGTTACAGCTGCCCTGCCCTATAAAAAACACACACCAGTTCTGGGTTTGCTTTTCACAAGAAGCATTGCCTGATGTGAATGATGCCTCGCACAAAAGAACTCTCAGAAAGACCTACGATTAAGAATTTTTGACTTGCATAAACCTGGAAAGGGTTATAAAAGTATCTCCAAAAGCCTTGCTGTTCATCAGTCCACGGTAAGACAAATTGTCTATAAATGGAGAAAGTTCAGCACTGCTGCTACTCTCCCTAGAAGTGGTCGTCCTGTAAAGATGACTGCAAGAGCACAGCGCAGACTGCTCAATGAGGTGAAGAAGAATCCTAGAGTGTCAGCTAAAGACTTACAAAAGTCACTGGCAAATGCTAACATCCCTGTTAGCGAATCTACAATACGTAAAACACTAAACAAGAATGGATTTCATGGGAGGATAAAACAGAGGAAGCCACTGCTGTCTAAGCAAAACAATGCTGCACGTTTACAGTTTGCACAAGAGCACCTGGATGTTCCACAGCAGTACTGGCAAAATATTCTGTGGACAGATGAAACCAAAGTTGAGTTGTTTGGAAGAAAGACACAACACTATGTGTGGCGAAAAAGACTCACAGCACACCAACATCAAAACCTCATCCAAACTGTGAAGTATGGTGGTGGGGGCATCATGGTTTGGGGCTGCTTTGCTGCGTCAGGGCCTGGACGGATTGCTATCATCAAAGGAAAAATGAATTCCCAAGTTTATCAAGGAGAACTTAAGGCCATCTGTCTACCAGCTGAAGCTCAACAGAAGATGGGTGTTGCAACAGGACAATGACCCAAAGCATAGAAGTAAATCAAAAACAGAATGGCTTAAACAGAAGAAAATACGCCTTCTGAAGTGGCCAAGTCAGATTCCTGACCTCAACCCAATTGAGATGCTGTGGCATGACCTCAAGAAAGGGATTCACACCAGACATCCCAAGAATATTGCTGAACTGAAACAGTTCTGTAAAAAGGAATGGTCAAGAATTACTCCTGACCGTTGTGCACGTCTGATCTGCAACTACAGGAAACGTTTGGTTGAAGTTATTGCTACCAAAGGAGGTTCAACCAGTTATTAAATCCAAGGGTTCACATACTTTTTCCACCAGCACTGTGAATGTTTACATGGTGTGTTCAATAAAAACATGGCAACATTTAATTCTTTGTGTGTTATTAGTTTAAGCAGACTGTGATTGTCTATTGTTGTGACTTAGATGATGATCAGATCACATTTTATGACCAATTTGTGCAGAAATCCATATCATTCCAAAGGGTTCACATACTTTTTCTTGAAACTGTATATATATATATATATATAAATTAGAAATGAAATAAGCACTCACTGGTCTTCTGTTAACTGCGTTAAATTCTTTTTATTTCAAACTTGTACAAGTTTGAAATAAAAAGAATTTAACACAGTTGACAGAAGACCAGTGAGTGCTTATTTCATTTCTAATTTATCTACTACGCTACAGCACCCTGGCAGGTGACACGGATGGTGAGAGTGCGCACACATTCCTAAGCTTATGTATATATATACATATATATATATATATATACAGTATGTATAATTATTTTTTTTATTTTATTTTTTTAAATAATTTTTTAATTGAGGTATTGAGTAACAAACAATACATCATAAAATATGTCCAGACATGGAACAGAAGTGATAAATATGCTTATACAACTCTCACATAAGATACAGATATGGGCTGAAATATTGGTGCATTAACATAACATTAAATATTGCAGTATCTAACCGGAAGCGTTAGAATGTTTATATAGGTATAGGAGCAAGTGTCATGCAATATAGTTAGATCAATAACAAATGATATGAGTCATCACACCACCTTTGCCGTCATGATTATAAAAAGTATAATAGTGTATATAAAGCACAGTTGTCTGGAACATATAACAACTAAACCTCATTTTTTATATCACTCAACTGATGATCCCTACCCCAAGAAAACAAATATACTGTAAGTTAAAAATAGTGAGAGGTAGGGAGTTGGCTTTAGTCTGGCCTCCCGTAGGCCTAAGCATGTGGGGGGGGAATTCAGCGGGCAAAAGCCGCTCGCAGTGGGGGAAAAAGGTAGGCCGGAGCCAACAAGGATGCTAGAAAGTACAAACTGAGGACCATTTAACCTTATAGGGTAAATAACTCCAGGATAGGGGTTGAATGTCAAGAGAACAATGATCAGTACCCATGTAAAACTGGGAGAAGCGCCTCTAGGCTAGCTACTAGGAAGAGATACTATTTTAATATTGCTGAACCAAAACTAAGGGGACAAGAATCAAACTAATAAAACATAAATATAAGTCAGTTTAGGAGTGCTGAATAGTGTATAAGGTGCAGGACACTCACGGTCATATAAAAGGTATTAGTGAAAGCCATATATAAAAAAATTAAAAAAAAAATAAATAAAAAAAAATTGTGAGGTTAAAATGTTAGGACATTTTGAGAGAAGAATATATGGATACTATAAGTAATCAGCATGTAGTACCGAGTATAACCAGTACATAGCTAGCTTTTAGGATACAAACATCTACCAGAGAAAATACTACCTGTATAAACTTATGATAATATGTTGTAAAGTTTTAAATGTGAGAATAATACTAAGCTAGTTCCTATAGCTCCGAAATGAAAACCTCACCTACGCCTAAATTACCCCATTGGAAACTTTATACTAAGTTTGTATGAAGAACAATTTGAATACCCTGCATAACACAAAAGAAAAGGAAAAAAGAAAAAACACAGACATGTACCGTTAAGATAGCTTGTATTATGCATGTTTCATGACACTGCATAAACCAGCCTGACACTAAACTCACTAGTATCTATTTTGATAGCTTTAACACCACAATGCAGTCTAATAATAGGTAGCTATATTAAGGGTGAGTATGGGTGAAGTCTATGATACTGATGTAGACAGCGACTGTGAAGGTTGATTAATGATATCTAAGATAACAATACATCTAGTACAGAGTGAAGCATTCTACAGGTACGTGAGGTGTAAAGAGGGTACCCCTACAGTATGAGAGACATGAATATTAAAAGCAAATAACCCATTATCCAAAAGCTACAGAACATGAAACGCTTTTAGCTAAAGAATGAAACTCATAGATCACTAGTGTAAATGACTAACATGCAGACCTGAGAGATAAGTTCAGTGTCAGGCAGAATGGCGCCTCTCTGCGTATATGAGTGTTATAACAGGGGTGTCCGGTGTCTAGGGTTAGAGAGGGGTGAACATAACAGGGATAATCAAGTGAAAGCTGAAAAATTAGGGGTGAGACGGAAAGTTAAAATATGCGTTCTGTAGCTATGTATGAGTTAGACCTTTATATGTATTATTACACTTTGTAAGAGAATGTGCAATGATTATCTCTTAACCAAATAATCTCTTGTGGTAATGTGGCGCCTAAATATATACATTAATATGACTGTAGATATAGGTGCATGTAATAGGGGGGTATAGAAGAGGGGACATGGCCCAACCAACACCTATGAGGGAGTAATTAGGGTTATGAGCGGTTCCTTAAAAGTAGTATGTCAGCTGACACCCCTGGTTCTTTCTTTTAGTATATTAGTTTTTAGTGTGGGTATAGAATAAGTTTAATGTCATAGAGCTCCACAGTTCAGATCTAGGAAACTTAAATAACATTCAAGTGGCCCCCCTCAATAATAATAAGGAACAAGTAACAAGTAAGGGAGACAGTCCCTTTGGATTCTGTCAGATCAACAACTTGTTAGACAAAATTCAAACACACAGCATAACGTAGCTCTTTTATTACCTGTGATGATAGCAGGATGTGATGTCACTAGCATGTGGGCGGGGCTTAGGTCCGGTGTCTGTGTCGCAGTTAGTTTAGTACAATCAACCTGTCTGGATGTGTATTGCTATGCTCTGTAATAAAATAGAGTTGTACCATCATTGCTGTGTCCTGCATATGTCCTGCATCTCATGACATGGTGTCAGAAGTTCTGGACTACGCTTCTGTTTCTGATGATGACGATGTCAAAGTTTACCCCACCTGAGTCTTTTGACTTTTCTCAGCCTGCAGCTTGGCCCACATGGCGTCAGCGGTTTCAGCGCTTCAGGATTGCATCCAAACTGAACAAGGAGAGTGGTGAAGTACAAGTTAATTCTCTTTTATATTCTATGGGGAAAGATGTAGAGCCAGTGTTCAATGCTTTTACTTTCCAAGAAGGGGACGAAGTTAACTTTGATATAGTTATGGATAAACTCAGTGCCCACTTTGTGCCCAAAAGAAATGTGATTCATGAGAGAGCTTGTTTTCACAAACGTAATCAGCGTGTGGGAGAATCTGTGGAGTCATTTGTGCGCAGCCTGTATGAATTAGCTGAATTCTGTGAGTTTGGTGTTGCTAAAGAAGAGCAAATCAGAGACAGAATAGTTATTGGAATTGCAGATGCTGAAGTCTCCCTGAAGCTGCAGTTAGAGCCTGATTTAACGTTAGACGGGGCTATTAGGATGGCCCGCCAGAGTGAACTGGTGAAAAAGCAAAGTGCTGATCTGAGGTCTGAGAGTATTGTGGATGAAGTGCAACAGTCTAGGAAAATTACTGGTGAAAGGCACAGTGTGAGCGGTAGATCTAAAGTACTGGAAAGGCCTAGAAGTGGATGGGCGCAACATGGCCGATGCACACGGTGCTACCGGGCTCATGATCAGAGTGCTATATGCCCGGCCAGAGATAAAAGATGCAGAAAATGTAACAGAATAGGCCATTTTGAAGTGGTGTGTAAAACTGAATACATTAAGGAGATGCAGGTGGACAGTGACCAGGAGGGTCAGGAAGTGTCTTTTGTGGGGTCTGTTGTGGAACGGACAAGCTCAGAGGAAGATTGGAAAGTTACCTTTACTGTAATGGGAGCCAATGTTGATTTTAAGATTGACACAGGAGCTGATATCACTGTAATGTCTTTTGCTGAATTTATGAAACTGCCTCGACAGCCCCAGCTGGCGAAGGTTACTACAAATGTTCATAGTCCTGGTGGCCGCATTGATTGTGTGGGGAAATTTCTTGCCAGCTGTGAGTACAAACAAAGGAAGTTCACCATGTGGGTGCATGTGATCCGAGGTCAGTGTGTTAACAGTTTATTGAGCAGAAAAGCAGCCTGTGACTTGGGCCTCGTGGCCAGAGTGAATGAGATCTCTGAAGATATGTTTGGCGAGTTGGGCCTACTGAGCTGCAAACCTGTCCGTATAGCACTTAAAAGTGACGCAGTCCCGTACAGTATTTCTACTCCTCGTAGAATTCAGTTCCCGCTCATGCCTCAAGTGGAGAAAGAGCTCATGCGCATGAAGTCTATGGGGGTTATTGAAGAGGTTGTTGAAGCAACTGATTGGTGTGCCCCCATTGTTCCAGTTGCAAAGAAAAACGGAAAGGTGCGCATCTGTGTGGACCTGAAAAGGTTGAATGAGGCAGTGAAGAGGGAGAGATTTGTGCTGCCGACACTGGAAGATATAGCCCCGAAGTTGGCTGGGGCGAAGTTCTTTTCCACATTAGACGCTTCTAGCGGCTTTTGGCAGATCCCCCTGGATCCAAAGTGCCGCAAACTGACTACCTTTATCACTCCGGTAGGTCGGTTCTGTTTCTGCAGACTTCCCTTTGGGATATCCTCCGCTCCTGAGATCTTTCAGAGGGAAATGAGTTCTCTCCTGAGTGGCCACGTGGGCACAGCAGTCGTCATGGACGACATTCTAGTGTATGGGTCTACAGTGGAGGAGCATGATCAGCGTTTGAGTTGTGTGCTGCAGGCTATCAAAGAGTCTGGGCTGAAGCTGAATAAAGAAAAATGTCATTTTAGGAAAACTGAATTATGCTACTTTGGGCATATCATCAACGGGGATGGCATCAAGCCGAACCCCGAGAAAATTCGGGCTATCGAACAGATGAAAAGCCCTTCTGATGTACATGAGCTGAGACAGATATTGGGCCTTGTAAATTACGTGGGCAAGTTTCTTCCAGATTTATCTACAGTTTTGCACCCTATCACAGAGTTGCTTAAGAAAGATGTTGCCTGGGTCTGGGGACCCTCACAAGAAAAAGCGTTCCTGCATGCTAAGTCCCTGCTGGGGTCTGCCCCAGTGCTGGGGTTCTACGACCCTTCAAAAAAGACTGTGGTTAGTGCTGATGCAAGCAGTTATGGGTTGGGGGCTGCACTCCTGCAGCTGAATGACAACAAACTACAGCCCATCGCCTACTGTTCCCGCACACTGACGGCTGCGGAGTCAAAATACGCTCAAATTGAGAAAGAGTGCCTGGCTGCAGTTTGGGCCTGTGAGCGCTTTCAGCGTTATCTAGTGGGTTTGGAGAAATTTAGTCTGGAAACTGACCACAAACCGCTAGTCCCTCTTATCAATTCTTATGACATCGACAAAACACCCTTGAGATGCCAGAGACTTTTAATGAGACTACTCAGGTTCAATGTTCAGGCAGTGCATGTGCCGGGGAAGCAGCTGGTTGTGGCAGATACACTGTCCAGGCTCCCGCTGGCTGCTGCTGAAGAATCCTCCACAGAGTCGGATGTAAAAGTGTATGTTGATTCAGTTCTGGCCTCTAAGTCCATTTCTTCAAGGAAACTGGAAGAGATAAAGAAAGAGACATATTTGGACACAGATCTGCAAGAAGTTATAAGGTACATAAGAGATGGCTGGCCCGAGAGCCGGGCAGCCTGGATGTCTTTAAATGCTTACCAGCCAGAGAGGTCGCAGCTCACGGAGCTGGAGGGGTTGGTGCTGTTCCAAGACCGTATTGTAATTCCTGTCAGCATGAGGAAGGAGATGTTAAACAGGATTCACGATGGCCACTTAGGCATTACAAAGTGCAGAGAAAGAGCAGCTACAGCTGTGTGGTGGCCTGGGATCAGCTCCGACATTGCAAATCACGTGTCTAAATGTGCCTTTTGCCGGGAACGCCGGCCTACTCAGAGAAGGGAGCCCTTAATGTCTACTCCGCTGCCTGCGGGGCCGTGGCAGAAAATAGCTGCTGATTTGTGCGAACTGCACGGGAAAAAGTTTCTTGTTGTTATCGACTACTATTCCAGGTATTTGGAAATAGCACCCCTGAATGATATCACAAGTCAGGCCGTTATCATTCGCCTGAAGAGCTTGTTCGCCCGCTGGGGCATTCCAATGGAGCTGGTGAGTGATAATGGCATGCAGTTCGCTTCTACAGAGTTCAGTGCTTTCAGCAGGGAATATGATTTTGTACATTCCACGTCAAGTCCACATTATCCGCAGGCCAACGGAATGGCTGAAAGGGCAGTTCAAACAACAAAATTCATTCTAAAGCAATCTGAACCGTACCTAGCCCTCTTGTCATACAGGGCGACGCCCATTCAAGCCACCGGGTTTAGCCCGGCACAGCTGATGCTAGGACGCCAGATTCGCACCACTTTACCCTCAGTGGGTGTCTTCAAGCCGCCTGGCCCTGTTCCTCGGGACGAGGTCCTTAGGAGGGATGAAGAGGCCAAAAAGGGTTATCGAATCTTCTACGACAGGAGACATTCTGTCAGGCCTTTACAGGAACTGAAAGCGGGCCAAAGTGTCAGAATTAAACTGGATGATGAGAAGAAATGGAAGACGCCTGCTACGGTAGTGGGCCGCTCTCCAGAACCAAGGTCTTACACAGTCCTTACAGAGGGAGGGACAGTTACACGCCGTAACCGAAGACATCTTCAGCCTGTACCTGAGAGTCTGGAACCGGATACCTCAGTACCACCGCCGGTGGGATCCCCTGTTCTAAGAGAGGTGCCTTCCCCTCAGCAAGATCATAGCGGGGATATATCTTTGCCTCCAGCAGACTCTTGTTCACCATCTTCTGTATCAGAGGACAGTTCATGCAAAGTTACATCAAGCGGAAGAGTGGTGAGGCTTCCGGCCCGATACAGGGACTGACTTTAGCTAGAACAGTGACCGGAAGTATGGGCAGAATAATCCCATGGTCACTGTGGACTAGGGTAGTCTACCCCGATGTCCAAGTCAGGATGTAATTTATTTGTTCATGTTTTCTAATCTATCTGTTTTTATAATGTTCTAAAACAAAATGTTGTTGTATACCCTGTTGGTGTACCTTGTTATTTAATATATGCGAATGTATGCTTTGTCTTTGAAAAAGGGGAAGATGTGATGATAGCAGGATGTGATGTCACTAGCATGTGGGCGGGGCTTAGGTCCGGTGTCTGTGTCGCAGTTAGTTTAGTACAATCAACCTGTCTGGATGTGTATTGCTATGCTCTGTAATAAAATAGAGTTGTACCATCATTGCTGTGTCCTGCATATGTCCTGCATCTCATGACATTACCTATGCAAAGCTGGTTATATAGCATATAAAAGGGGTATGGGCATTCAAACCAGGGAGTCAATAAAGTCCAAAACAGTCCGTAATTACAGATGAGGATCTAAAGGCAGAGGGGATTGCATAAGCAGCTTGTGTATAGATGTGGGGGGAAACTGTGGCTAACTTGAAATCTAAGCATGTTCTTTGGGCGAAAAATAGGTGGAATTAGTCCAGGGCAAGTGCTCTCGGCATGAGCTACACCAGGTATGCGTAGTCTAACCTATACCAGACTTGTGGAGTAGAAGTGCCGCCATTGTCAGTGCCGGGGAGGGGACCTCAATAAAGCTGACATAAAGGACATGCGGAAGTGTTCCGCCCTGCAAACTGGCTTCTTCTTTACCTTTGGGGGTAATATATGTGGGGAGGCTCAGCAAGATATCTGCCTGCACAATGGAGTTTGCTCCTCTTTTGAGATAGTATGGAGCGGGAGTCACGCGACCGGGGTGAGTAGGTAATTTTTTGCTAGCAGGGAGCCGCTTTCTCAGATCCCTTGTCTTAGTCACCAGGGCTTGAGATAATTCCTCCTCCGAATGAATGATGTTCTCAGGATTTGCGGGAGTCCTAGCGGTTTCCTGAGGGGAGTTGTCTTCTGAGTCCCTCTGTACCTCTCGTATAGTGATGGTGTAGATAGTAGAATCCCCGCAGATTTCAGATGGTACAGGGAAATCCTCCTCCGGCTCACATAGTTCCGCTTGGAGAGTAGCCACAAACACACAAAAATGCTGCCTGAGGTCTTGGTAATGTCGATCTAGTGAGAGCAGCGCATTACGTTCCCATATAATTACAGCGTCCATTGTAGTAGGGTCGTGTCCGAAAGAGTTCTCTGATTCGGCAGTTGGTTTTGTCAGCCCCAAGAAACTGTGTGGGTATATCATTATCCGGTATAGGTTCGTAGCAGGTAGTGGGACACTAGTGTGCTCCAGATAACACTTGGTATGAGTTCCACGTGCAAAATGGCCGCTCCGTATATGTATTAAGTGCGAGCTGCAAGTAATAGAAAGCCGTTCTGGTTTGTTAATTCTAGTCCGTTCTTTCTCACTGATCTCCCCTATTCAGATCTGGAGATCCTCAGCTATAAGTTTGCAAAGTCTTGGAGAATACTGAGTGGCCTAGATATGAATAAAAGAGAATGTTGGAGCAGAGCTCTCATAGTATGCGACCGCTCAGCAGCTCGGCTTGCTCCGCCCCCCAGTATGTATAATTATTTAAAATAATTTGTATTTATTTTAACATTTTTATTTATTTATGGCATGAGCAAAAGTTTTTTTTTTTTTAACGAATAAAACTGAAACACATTTTGAAATGTCCTCTTTGAGATAAAACCAAGTAAACAGCTTACTTGAGTGTCCCTTTAGCCTCTTAGTCCAGGAACATTTACATCTGGTTTAAATCAGTTTTGTAGTTGCTACATGATATGGGAGTATTGACTTATATTAGCTTGTGTTGTTTTTCAAAGATATCTAGTTGCGATAAAGGGATAGAAAGGTAAAAAAATGAAATGTACATGGGTACTTTTACATTTGAAATAGAAGCATGTTTGTAATATACTTCC
The DNA here is from genome assembly GCF_027579735.1 of Bombina bombina. NCBI lineage: Eukaryota > Metazoa > Chordata > Amphibia > Anura > Bombinatoridae > Bombina > Bombina bombina. The sequence continues at coordinate 1,029,355,965 of NC_069499.1, forward strand.
ATTAGGAAAATAGTTTCTAGAAAAAGTTATTACAGTTTTTCTGCAGCATACGCAAATATGCTGTGAAGGCTGTGCACCCGTATTCAAACACCAGACCTTCACAGAGAGCTGGCGGTGATGTGTATTGCTTTTGTGAAGACTTAATGTGTGTCATACAAGCCACCGCTGACTCCCGGAGAAAGTCTGGTGTTTGAATGAATACTGGTGTGAGAGCACTCACAGGATATGTGCGTATGCTGTTGAAAAACAGTCATTACTTTTACTAGAAGCTTTTTTGCTAATGGAAGTATATTGCAAAAATGCTTATATTTTAAATTTGAATGCATTGATGCACATTTAATTTTTTACCTTTCTATCCCTTTAAGAGATAGGCAGAGAATAAAATATTACAGAAGTTTTAAAGTTCAGACGAAGATTCTGATAAAATATATTTTTTTTAAATGTGTTTAAGAACTATACATGAAATATTTTTTATTGTCTATCCTATTCTATGGCATATTTTAAACATTTTCTGCGGTCTTATGTTCTATAAATTAAAAATTGAACATACACTAAAATATTTTTCTAAACTCTGTTTTCTCTTGTATATTATTAAAACACTAATCCAGGGACAAGCATGATTCCTCTTTGTATGCAACATTTAATCTTTATAGATTTTTTATTTAAACTGTCATATGTGTGATCTTGAGTAGGCTCATTCTAAATCCATTTAATAATAGGCTATGCATTATAATATGCTACACAAACTATTTTCAAGCTAAATATTTATTTTAAAAAATGAACCCATTTCTCTGTCTGACAAGTTCTACTAATTAGTATTGCATAACAGACCGTGGTAATCAACTGCAAGCCTGACAGAGTTACTCATAATGCATTGCTTCAAACAACAATACAAAAAAAAAAAAAAAAAATTATATTCTAAATTTGCTTTGTTAGCACATGTCTAGCAAATTATAAGCCCAAGGATTAAAAAAATAAATAAATATGCAAGCAAATGATTTTCTATGCCTAGTTTATATTAAAGGATCAGTTTGATAATTAGGGTGAGTTCATTAAATAGGTCACCTAAAAGGTGATTGCAAAGTAATTATAAATGAATCATACAGTATTTGCATAATAATATTTATGACATGCTTGTTCACCCAGACTGCCAGACAAATTTTCAAAAAATGATTAAAGGACTCAGTCACCAATAAATCTGCTACAGCCAAACATAAGGTTATAAAGTAAAACATAAATATATATACTGTGTATATATATATATATATATATATATATATATATATATATATATATATATATATATATATTTAATCCCCCCCCCTCAAGTAAACTAGTAACATTTAATCATCTTTGTTGATTTCTTGGATAATGACAGTTTCTTTATATCAGAATGAAATAGGGTTCTATATCACATTACATGGATGTTCACTTATATATGGAAAAACATGATTTATGTAAGAACTTACCTGATAAATTAATTTCTTTCATATTGGCAACAGTCCATGAGCTAGTGACGTATGGGATATACAATCCTACCAGGAGGGGCAAAGTTTCCCAAACCTCAAAATGCCTATAAATACACCCCACACCACACCCACAATTCAGTTTAACGAATAGCCAAGTAGTGGGGTGATAAAGAAAGGAGTAAAAAGCATCAACAAAGGAATTTGGAAATAATTGTTCTTTATACAAAAAAATCATAACCACCATAAAAAGGATGGGTCTCATGGACTCTTGCCAATATGAAAGAAATTAATTTATCAGGTAAGTTCTTACATAAATTATGTTTTCTTTCATGTAATTGGCAAGAGTCCATGAGCTAGTGATGTATGGGATAGCAATACCCAAGATGTGGAACTCCACAGAAGAGTCACTAGAGAGGGAGGGATAAAATAATAATAGCCATTTTCCGCTTGGAAAAAAAAAATCCACAACCCAAAATATAAGTTTATTCTCATAATGAAAAGAAAAAACTTAAACATAAGCAGAGGAATCAAACTGAAACAGCTGCCTGAAAAACTTTTCTACCAAAAACTGTTTCCGAAGAAGCAAATACATCAAAACAGCAGAATTTAGTAAATGTATGCAAAGAAGACCAAGTTGCTGCTTTGCAAATCTGATCAACTGAAGGTTCATTCCTAAAAGCCCACAAAGTGGAGACTGATCTAGTAGAATGAGCTGTAATTCTCTGAGGCGGGGGCTGACCCGACTCTAAATAAGCCTGATGAATCAAAAGCTTTAACAAAGATGCCAAGGAAATGGCAGAAGCTTTCTGACCTTTCCTAGAACCAGAAAAGATAACAAATAGACTAGAAGTCTTCCTGAAATCTTTAGTAGCTTCAACATAATATTTCAAAGCTCTAACCACATCCAAAGAATGCAAGGATCTCTCCAAAGAATTCTTAGGATTAGGACACAAAGAAGGGACAAAAATTTCTCGATTAATGTTGTTAGAATTCATAACCTTATGAAATTTAAAAGAAGTCCGCAAAACTGCCTTATCCTGATGAAAAATCAGAAAAGGAGATTCACAAGAAAGAACAGATAATTCGGAAACTCTTCTAGCAGAAGAGATGGCCAAAAGGAACAACACTTTCCAAGAAAGTAGTTTAATGTCCAAAGAATGCATAGGCTCAAATGGAGGATCCTGTAAAGCCTTCAAAACCAAATTAAGACTCCAACGAGGAGAGATTGATTTAATGACAGGCTTGATACGGACCAAAGCCTGTACAAAGCAGTGAATATCAGGAAGCTTAGCAATCTATCTGTGAAATAAAACAGAACGAGGAGAGATTTGTCCCTTCAAGGAACTTGCAGGCAAACCCTTATCCAAACCATCCTGAAGAAACTGTAAAATTCTAGGAATTCTAAAAGAATGCCAGGAGAATTTATGTGAAGAACACCATGAAATATAAGTCTTCCAAACTCGATAATAAATCTTCCTAGAAACAGATTTATGAGCCTGTAACATAGTATCAATCACTGAGTCAGAGAAGCCTCTATGACTAAGCACTAGGCATTCAATTTCCATACCTTCAAATTTAATGATTTGAGATCCTGATGGAAAAAAGGACCTTGAGACAGAATGTCTGGCCTTAATGGAAGTGGCAGTGGTGTATTTAGGTTTTGCCCTTTGGGTCAGTGTGTAAAAAAAAAACATGTGCATACAGGTGGGTTGAATTGCATGCATCTCATAACATTTTCTCCATGAGAGAAGGGAGAGAAAAGAAGGGGAGGGGAGAAAAGGGGGGGAGGGAAAGAAATGAGTGAAAGAAGGGAGCCGAGGGAGGGAAAGAAGGGAGGGAGTGAGGGAGAAAGGGAAAGACGAGAGAGAGGGAGGGAGGGAAAGAAGAATACACTTTGAAACATTCACTGCCCTTTACATGCAACACCATACAGTAATTACCATCATTCAAGTAATGAAAGTTTTTAAGTGTCCATTTACTATTTACTCTGTTGGTTCATGAATGCAGAGAAAGCTAGCTATTAGTAGCTAACATACATTAGCTCTGAGAGTTTATGATTAGACATAACAAGCTGATCTAAGCAGTGCACAGACACATCCAGTCTGTTAGTTACTAAGACCTAACAAGATTAATTGTGATATCTTTGTATAATCCCTGCACCATTGGTTCAGCATACAAAGCTGGAAAGGTCTCATATGAAAACAAGCAAAGGGGATCGCGTCCGATGCTGCAGTCATGAGACCTAAAATTTCCATGCACATAGCTACCGAAGGGAATGATTGAGACTGAAAGTTATGACAAGTTGAAACCAATTTTAATCATCTCTTGTCTGTTAGAGACAGAGTCATGGACACTGAATCTATCTGGAAACCTAAAAAGGTAAACCTTGTCTGAGGAATCAAAGAACTTTTTGGTAAATTGATCCTCCAACCATGTCTTTGAAGAAACAACACTAGTTGATTTGTGTGAGATTCTGCAGAATGTAAAGACTGAGCTAGTACCAAGATATCGTGCAAATAAGGAAACACTGCAATACCCTGTTCTCTGATTACAGAGAGTAGGGCACCAAGAACCTTTGAAAAGATTCTTGGAGCTGTCGCTAGGACAAATGGAAGAGCGACAAATTGGTAATGCTTGTCTAGAAAAGAGAATCTCAGAAACTGAAAGTGGTCTGGATGAATCGGAATATGAATATATGCAAAAGGCAGAATAGTCCTTATAGTCACCATTTTGAAAGTTGTCACTCTTACATAATGATTCAACATTTTCAGATCCAGAACTGACCTGAATGAATTTTCTTTCTTTGGGACAATGAATAGATTTGAATAACAAACCCAGACCTTGTTCCTGAAACGACACTGGTATGATTACCCCTGAAAGCTCCAGGTCTGAAACCCACTTCAGAAAAGCCTGAGCCTTTGCTGGATTTACTGGGATGCATGAGAGAAAAAATCTTCTCACAGGAGGTCTTACTCCTCGCGTTATTGTAGGCGCGACCTTGTGCAAGGAACTAGGAGTCAACAAAGACTGCAGAAATTACAAATTTGCATCATCGGACGTACCTTCGCACCAAAAAAAATACATATATTTAGAACTTTATATTAATGCATAAATTGCCAAACCATAGCTGAGAGTGTCTTAAGTAATGAAGACATACTTACTGAAAGACACTCATCCACATATAGCAGATAGACAAACCAGTACTGAAACAGTTATCAGTAGAGGTAATGGAATATGAGAGTATATCGTCGATCTGAATAAGGGAGGTAGGAGATAAATCTCTACGACCGATAACAGAGAACCTATGAAATAGATCTCCCACGAGGAAAACCATTGCATTCAATAGGTGATACTCCCTTCACATCCCTCTGACATTCACTGTACTCTGAGAGGAATCGGGCTTCAAAATGCTGAGAAGCGCATATCAACGTAGAAATCTTAGCACAAACTTACTTCACCACCTCCATAGGAGGCAAAGTTTGTGAAACTGAATTGTGGGTGTGGTGAGGGGTGTATTTATAGTCATTTTGAGGTTTGAGAAACTTTGACCCTCCTGGTAGGATTGTATATCCCATACGTCACTAGCTCATGGATTCTTGCCAATTACATGAAAAAATCATTCTTGTTTCTCTTTACACAAAAAAGACATAAAAAATCCTGCAATTAGAATAGTTTTAAAATTAGATTATTTCTAGTTGCAGTCATTAGGGTGTAACATAATCTATAGTTCGATAATAATCGGATGCTCAGTAACTGTGGTTTTCTAGCCTGGTCTAATCCAAGGTCCTGTCCTGCTAGTGTTCCTAAATGATCACTGTTAAACAAAGTTTATTTATGTTATTTCTACATGTTCAATAGAAAATACAGAAATAACTGCATCATGTTCCATTTGTATGCAGTTTCAGGACAATATTCTGAATATCTGCCTTATTCTATTGGATTCAACCTTAAAGGGGCAGTCAATACCAAAATTGTTATTGTTTAAAAAGATAGATAATGCCTTTACTACCCATGCCCTAGCTTTACACAACCAAAATTGTTATATTAATATACTTTATAACATTTAAACCTCTAAATTTCTGTCTGTTTCTAAGCCACTACAAACAGCCTCTGATCACATGCTTTTTTATTAGCTTTTTATAACAAGAGACTACTAATCCATAAGGTCCATGAAACATAACATTGTGCTCTCTCCTGTGGGTTGTGGGTGACACTGCACTAATTGGCTAAAATGCAAGTCAATAGATTATAAATAAATACCAGGGGGCTGTCAGAAGAGGCTTAGATAAAAGGTAATCACAGAGGTTAAAAGTATATTAATATAAACATGTTGGCTGTGCAAATCTGGGGAATGAGTAATAAAGGGATTATCTATTTTTTTAAACAATAAACATTTTGGAGTTTACTGTCCCTTTAAGCGTTCAGAAGCAATGCCTTAGAAGATGTTCAAAAACATAATGAGCCTGGGGGCGGAGCCTATGCTTGGAGCGGCAGGACGTGTCTCAATGAAGTTCCTGCATATATTTTATTAATTTGGTTTATTAGCTTCAACCAAGAAGAGTTACTTTGCTAGGACTGCTATACTTGGAAGCTAAGATTGTCTACCTACTCTACCAAAGGTTCAGAAGCAGATAATTGACACCCTGACCTATGTTATTCAAGTGAGCCACACATAACTTCTGTGAACTAGGCCTTCATTGATATGGAGATAGTGAACAGCGTGGCTGGGGCTGCCGCATTTATTACCCCCAGGCCTCTGGGTCAAAACGTACGCAGATACGACTATTGCTACCAGCTCTTATTCTACATTTATTTCTTTGATAAACTGTGAGTATTATTGGGAAGTTTGGAGGACCCGGACATCGCTACTAAAATGGCGGAAGAGGTAGCATGGGACGAAAACCTGCAACACATGGTTTATCTTCAGTTTAGAAGATTTGAGCTAATTTTGAGAACTGCAGTGAATGATATCCTTATAACACACAGTCATGGCTTTGCCACACTGAACGAGATACAAGTAAAGCGCACGACCGGGTCTAGCATGGAGAATGATTATGTGACCCGGGTTGTCTCTCCCGGTCTGGGTGCGCACATTTTCGAGACATCTGCTCTGGACTGCGTGGAGACCGTTGTACGGAAGAGCAACGCTGCCTTTAAAGAACTACGGCTCCTAGGTATTACAGGTGAGATGAGGCTAGCTAAGGGAGACAACGGCAGTGATACAGTAAAACCTCCTGCTAGTTTACTGTGACTGATAGTAGTAAAGCTGAAAAAATGGCATGGAAGTCAGCAGCGGAAAATAATTCTGAAAAGTGTGCCTTTGTTCTGCTCCAAGGATACCTGCGGAAGTCACAGTGGGAGAGAGCCACCATTTTCGCCCTGCGGATTGAGAAATATGAAGTTTCATAAGGCCCTTCTTACAGATCTTCGCTATAGTATTTGCAGGGTTGGGATCGGCTAGATGAGACCTGAGACTTATTGTTTGTAAGAGACCACATATGTCATGCTTTGCAGATATGTCAGGACTTGTTTGCACTTATATAAACTTGGAAGTTTCTTGAGGTGACTGTAATTCGGTCTCAAGCTACATGATGGCTAGTTAGCCCGATTCACCTGTTTACATAATCCTGCAATCAGTATCTATTATACTTGACATTTTTATAGTATGTTGAATATTTTTTTTTGGGGTTTATGCTGTATACTCCTGATGCCATTGTTAGTTTTTAAACTGGTACATTATAGGTCTTATATACAGGAGCAAAGTTCATGCTATGAAGGGTTAAATCATTCCCACTTCTATATTAACCCCTGAATTTCTGATAGGTATTTCCCTATATAAATCCCAGGTACCGTTTAGCCATTATTTAGTGGAACATGTTGCTTTTAAGTGTGTTAATATATTAATATTTGTGCATTTCTATTTACTACAGTCTACATTTCTATACAACATAGGTTAAGAACCTCGCTATTTTACTAGCAGATATAGATGTGATTCCTCTTATATTTGAAATGCTCAAACTCCAAAATACTAGTCTATATCCCACATATATTTAGATATTAGCGTATAGCTGGAAAAGATGCTCCCTTGAGGCCAAGTTTGCCTAAGATGTTCATAGAGAGATTATCATATATGTTGCTTTGAATGATATGTATCTATGTTTGTGGGGCCAAAACCACTTCATCACCTTTATTGCTTTGTTATTTATTAAGATTACCCTGACAGTGCTGCTCCTATATCATACATGGAGAACCCTGAAAATATTGTCCCTCTGCCTAGCCCATAGGGTACAACTTGTTCCCTCAAATATAGTACAGAGCCATATAAACAAGGGTACTGTTTAACCTAACTGTAGTACTATAAAGGATGGTATTAATCTATGTTGAATTGTCGCTTGGGTGTTGGCGGCCGGGACATCCGAGTGTATAATTTTAAATATGATTCTAGCTTTATACCACCTTATACAGATTTATGATCATTGTATAGCTTGATTTGTTGTGTTATGTGGGGGTGTTATTTGTCTCATATATATGACCAGTTTCCTACTTTTTGGAGATTTTTACTGTTATTGTTTTGTTGATATCACGTCACCGCTTGTGATTATAGTCCAGTTAAATATTTGTACCAATGGTGTGCTTGTTTTCACCTCTACTGATGTGTTCTATATTTGACAAAGGTTATCCTCTCTATGACATCATGATAGAGTTGGCTCCTTCCCCACCCCCTATAGTTTACTGGTTAAACTGAGGAAATAAATCCTAAAAATGTACTCCCAATTCTCTCACATGCAGGTTGTATTATATTAGTTGTTGATATTTCCTTCCCCCCATCCTTAAGTCAAATTGAGGTTTCCATATTATTATTTCATGCGCTCAGGTTCCTATAGTCCATGAGTATAGTATGTTTAAACAATGTCTGTTAAGAATACGCTAAATTTTGCTTGTGCATAAACATCGTAATGCCAGTGTACTCCATGGCTTTTAGCTGTAATTTAAAGTAATCTCATATTATAGTACTGGAGCCTTTTGGTTTGTTATTATATATATGGTTATTATTAATCTGTATAATCTAAATCTTTATGTCAGTACTGGTTTTCGGTATTGTATGTCTTTATTAACCTCAATAAAAAATATTTTAAAAAAAAACAAAAAAAATTTTAAAAAATAATGAGCCTGGTCTGTAGATGAGCCCTTTTCAATGTTGTGATCATAATTAGCCATTTTCATTGTATATCTGAAAAACATTTTTCAATATAGGCTTGGTTAAAAATGGTAGTATAATTTACATATGCCACATTCTTGGGGCTATTTTTTTAAAATTATTTTCCTTTTTATTAAATTTTGCAAATGTAACAAAGTTGAGAAAAATACAATAAAACAACATATAGAAAGACATTTGGACTCTCAAAATTCAACCAGTTCTGAGTATTTTTTTTTTTTCTGATATTACCCCTCCGATCCAAGTTATACAGTGTTTTCATCAAAGCTCCCAAAAATTGTCTACAACTAGTTGAGCCTGCATATTATACTCTTGTGGACTTGAACCTCATTTCATGAGCATATCCATGCATGTCTGTGAACATATTTATATCTACTAACAAAAAATTATTTAAAATAATAGAAAATAAAAATAAGAAACAAAAGAAAACAGAAAAATAAAGAAAATCTAAGAAAAAATGTCTGTGTACTCGGTTTACCTCATCATTGTCAAGCTTCTCTGGTGTAAACCACCTTGAAAGTAAAATTATTTTCCTACATCATTTTACACAAATATCAGTGAGAGTATGAACTATTAATTGTTGCTATACACGTAAGACTCCCACAGGAATAGAATATCATGATAGAAGGCTAGCTTCCCCAGTTTAAGATAGTAAAATATTTCTAGTAGTAAATTTTTTATTAACCTGATCTCTCCATTCTGAAATTGAGGGAATCTCCGGGGATTTCCAGTGTCTAGGTATTAATTGCTTTCCAGAGTTGAGTACAATTTGGAACAAGTGTTTCCTCAACCTGCAACCTATCTGAGGGGGGTGATTTAATAAAATGATTTCAGGGGTAGGTGTCAGCTGAGTTTGTAAGATAAGGTTGATGCTCTGGAACCCCTGCATCCAGTATAACCGAATAAGTGCACAGCCCCACCAAATGTGCTCCATATGACCCTCCTGAGCACATCTACCAGATGACTTTTTATAAATATATTTTATTTTGGCTGGAATCATGTACCACCTCATCATAATCTTGATATTTGTCTCTTTGGCATGTGCCAAATGAGCCGAATGCAACAGATTTTTGAATCTAGGTAACCATTCTTTATGAGGTGTATCCCCATTCAATTCCCTATCCCATCCCCTAGTATATGTAGGCAAATGTGGAAAAGTGTTGTCCAGTATCAGTTTATATAAGGTGGAAATCAGTTTTTTTGGAGTATCTGTAGACATACAAATCTGCTCAAACAAAGTCAGAGGATGCAAAAAATCCTTTTTTGATTTGTGTGAGAGGATGTAATGCCTCATTTGATGAAACTGAAACTAGGATGCAGGGCAGGTCTAGTTGATCTAGTTGGTGCTTACTCCTGACTGCGATAGTATCTGTTAATATGTTAATAGGTATGAAATCCGTCAGTTTTGGAACGGAGGCCTGTAAAAAAATTTCCCCGGTGGGAATTTGTCATTATGTAATAAGGTAGTGAGTGGTGAAGATCTAGTAGATATCTTGCTGAAAGACTTGAGAATAAACTTCTAGGTTTCATTGGAAATGGATGCTGAAGAGATTATTGGGATGTGTAAGGCTGAGGCGTTCCAGCACAACATACCCAAATGCAGAGTCTTTGCTAATGAGACTTCTGTCTGTATCCAACTACTTACAATTAGAATCATTATACCTACACCACTCAGAAACCCTCTGCAAGGATATTGCTAATTTTTATGAACAGAGATGTGGGACTCCAAGACCCCCATGCATGGGAAGTTTGTACATTGTAGTTTTGCTTATCTTTGGGGGTCTGTGGCGCCACACATACCTGTTTATTATTCTCTGTAGTGTGTCTAATTCTTTTAATGTCTTTTGGATGGGGACAGTTTGTAATATATATATAAACCTTTGGGGAGAAGTATCATTTTAGCTGCTTGAATCCTCCCCGACCAAGATATAAATTTTTTTGCAAGCCAAGAGGCTGTGAGAGACTGAAATTCTGTGATCAGCTGGCTATAATTAAGTTGACGTAGTTCTGTCCTGTCTGAGGTAATGTGCATTCCCAGGTATTTTAAAATCTTCTTCTGAAGTTTAATGGGACATTGTGTTTTGATGTCTGTTAATGTTTTCTGTGAAAGATTGACGGGGAGATACTCTGACTTGTTCATATTAACCGAGAAGTTTGAGACTTTCCCAAACTGGGCGAGTTCCTGAAGGACCTGTCGTAAAGAGGTTGAGGGATTTGTCAGAGTCATTAAAATATCATCAGCATAAATAGCTAATTTGTGTTGTCTGTCTCCTAGTTCTATCCCCCAAATTAGTTTGTTTGCCCTTATTTTAATTTCTAGAGGTTCCAATGTTAGAATAAAAAGCAAGGGAGAAAGGAGGCAACCCTGTCTTGAACTATTTTGTATATCGAATGACTTAGAAAGTGTACCATTCACCAGAACTTGGGCCGTCGGATTGGTGTATAGAGCGAGTATTTTCTGAATAAATGGGAGTGGGAAATTGAAATGAGTCAGTGTTGAGTATAGGTAAGTTCAGTCAAGTCAGTCAAAGGCTTTCTCCATCTCATTCAATAGGAAAATAGCTGGGGTTTTTGTTAATGAAATGTGTTCAAGGAGGTTAAGTATTTTGACTGCATTGTCTTTCGCTTCCCTAAAAGGGACAAACCCTACCTGATCTTTATGAATTAGCTAGGGGAGTAGTTTATTTATTCGGCTTGCTAAAATTTTTGCGTAAAGTTTTAAGTCAGTATTTAATAAAGAAATAGGTCTGAAGTTAGCTGGAGTGTCCGTGGTTTTGCCTGGTTTAGCTAGAACAGAGATATTTGCTTGAAGCATAGAGTCTGGGAAGGGGAAAGTCTCTGAGACCGCATTAAACAGGGAGGTTAGATGAGGGACTAGGTATTTATGGAAAGTTTTATAGTATAGTCCTGAAAATCCGTCTGGTCCAGGGGCTTTATTAAGATTTAGATTTTTAATTGCTTCTAGCACTTCCTCAGGACTAATGGGTCGGTCAAGTTCTGCTTGTTGTTCTGACTAAATCTGGGGAACCTTGATGCCTTGTAAATATTGCTGGCAATTCTGAAGGTGCGAATTATCAAGTCTACCTGGAAATAGGTTATATAGCTTATGATAAAAGAGTTTAAATTCTTTTGTGATTTTTTGAGAATCTTCAAGCTGTTTACCCTGGCAGTTTTATAATATATTCTTCCCTCTTGTTTTTTGTGTGTTGGGCTTTGACCTTGATGAATTCCACCCTAATAGTACTTTTATGGGCTTCCCATAGGGTAGTTACACTGATATCTGGAGTGTTGTTGGAGGCAAAGTAGAATTTAATGTTTAGCAAAATCTATAACCCGATTTTAGTAGCATGGACTCGTCTAACCTCCATTGAAATGCATTAAGTGGAGCAGATGGCCAGGTGATCTTGCATAGGACCAATGAATGATCAAACCATGAGGTGTGTTTTATTTCTGATTGTTTAACATGTGACAGAACTATGTGGTCTGCTAGAATATAGTCTAATCTTGGGTAACTGTGCTTTGGATGGGAGAAGAAGGTAAGATCTTTTTTTCTCTGGGTTATTGAATCTCCATGTATCATGCAAACCCAATAGATCGAGATTGTCCCAGATTTTCTGTAGATTGGGGATCTGAATCCTTGTGCTTGGGTTAGTACAATCTATGGTGGGGTCTAGCGGGACATTCAAATCTCCTGCAATGATTAGGGAGCCTTTAAAATATGTGAGAAGCAAGTTCATTACTGCTTTAATAAAGCTATCCTGCCTTTTGTTAGGAGCAGAAATATTTACCAGAGTAACTGGTTTTCCAAAAAGGAGGCCTGGCACACATAAGAACCTACTTTCCCTATCAGAGTCCACACGTATCTTATTAAACGAGATGGATCTGTGTATCAAAATGCTTACTCCATTCACTTTCTTGGATGGGTTTGTGCCATGAAAGTGGAGGGTGTAGTGCGAAGAGAAAAAAATGGGAGTGTGATTGGTTTTAAAGTGAGTCTCTTGCAGCATAAGGATGTGCCCCCCCCCCCTCTTTAGTAGGTATGTAATGGCTAACCTTCGCTTGTTGGGACAGTTCAACCCTTTTGAGTTTTGAGTGATAATGACTATCTCTTGTTGATTATTATTACTCATAGATTACCTGCGTGTGTGCACTTACATCTGAAAGCGTTTACCAGCCAGTATACCTTGTCTCTACTGTGTACCAAGTGTTTGAAAAAAAAGAACATTTAAAAAATAAACATTACATACAGAACATATTTTCCAAAACCTACATGGAAAAAGATGGAGAGGTGTATGTCAAATGCCTTCCCTTCCAGACGATGATTAGATGAAAGGGGAATCCCCATCTGTAGGGTATATTTTTTCCGTAGAAGTGTGGTAAGAGGCTTCAGCTCTTTACGTTTGGCAAGTGTTCTTTGTGACAGGTCCGCAAATATCTGTAGGTCTGTGCCCTCATACTTAATGGGCTGTTGTTCTCTTGCCAGTCTCATGATCTCTTCCTTAACTTGATAATTCGTTATCCGGGCTATGACATCTCTGGGTGGCTGGTTGTCTTGTGGCTTAGGGCGTAGAGCTCTGTGAGCTCTGTCTATGTCCACCTTAGATGGAGCTTCCTCCTTCCTAAGTGCACCAAAGAGGTCCTGTAGATACTGTGCCAGATCTGCCGGGGAATAATCTCAGGAATTCCCCGCACCCTTATATTATGACGCCTGCTTCTATTCTCCACATCATCTATTTTATCTTCCAGCTCTTGTATTGTGCTGTTTTGTTTATGGATAACAGTATGTAGTTCTGAGATGGTTGCAGTCTGTGTCTCTTGTGTGCCCTCGATCACTTCCATCCTGTGACCCATTTATGAAATGTCTTTTTTTAGATCGCTGATTTCCTCCTTGATGCACTGTTTGACATGTGTTATCAATGTGCTGAAGTCCTTCTTCGAAAGGTAATGCCTCAAACAGGGCTTTTGGGATTGTGATGGTGTCTGTATTGGATCCTGCTTCTGAAACAGATGAGTAGTAAGCAAGTGCGTCTTCTGTGGTATTATTCAGCAAAGCCTTAGCTTCTAGGGACTTAAAATAATCATCCACTGAAGGTTTGAGAGGGTGTTTCTGCTTGGCGCCTTTTGCCTGCTTGTTTTGCCTTTTAGGAGACATTTTGACCAGATCCTCTATTGCTTTTGCAAGTGAGAATAGATATACGTTTCTATGTGGGATTGGTCTTTTTATATTATTGATCAGCCCCTGGGTTATTGTCAAGAAAAGTCCAGCTTCTAAGAGGGGTTATTTATGTCATTTGCCACTTAAAGCATGGTGCATGCTTTTTCACATATGTGGTATATGTATTGGCCCTCTTATATCTCACTATATAGGAGAGGGTGAGGTTTTCTGAGTTGCATGACTAGGCATCTGTGAGGATATATTTGCCCCTGTATATGCTTTATAATGTTGTATAGTAAGTGTGCATCGCCCCTTGTTTGAAAAATTTGACACTATGCTGCTGCGTATATACTTTAGCAGGGGTTGCGGCCTATGTCTGCAGCAATACTGTCTGCTTCATCTTTGCAAGTCTATCCATGTACCTGATCCGGTGGACCTTTCATCTAGGTCTTTTATGCTCCCAGACTTGCTCCCAAGTTGTGAGTGTGATCTTAGGTCTCCACAACACCTGCTGCGAGTCACTTATTCCCCACGCTGCGCATCCCAATGGCTTTTCACATGCCATTCCGACTTATGGTGGTTTGCTATATATATCCACTGCGGGATCCTGTGTGATAAGCTGCCTGGTCTGTCAAGGCTCACAGCTGGGTGTAAACCTCTGTTGTTTGGGCTTTTGGCTAAAGCCTATAACGTTCTTCGCCAGTTAGGGCTCAGGAGCTCTCTAAGAATGCGGCCATCTCCGTGGCTGGCAAGCTCCGCCCCTCTCTTGGGGCTATTTTTTAATTAGCAAATTCCATAGTTAAAAGTATTTGGCAAACATTTTTCAAATTATAAACAAGTACCCCTAAGTTTGCAAATGTAACACTTTCTGCTCATGCGCAAATCAAATTTAGCCTATCACTAACACAACAAACACACTTTTGCACTTTAGCTATAATGCCCCTATTCAAATCTCTTAAACAGACTTACACACACATCTATGGTATTAGAGAACAACAGGTTGATGTCACCTACTAGCATTACTGCACACTATTAAAAGGAATCAATCAACAGTACAGGCCCTTTAACCTGTGCCAGTGATTTTTTAAGTCACCATTTTGTTTGTTGTTAATGATTCACATTTGATTTATTGATTACAAAATCTGAGATTAATGATGCGCATAATGATTTTGTGTTGTTGTTGCGATGTTACAATTGGCAGAAAAATGTTTGGATTGTGATTTCTGAAACATAAAAGCCTAGCATTCAAAAATGGTTATCTGTCAAAAATAAGAGCAAGATTGTGATCAGCAACATTATGTTTTAAATTTTTCATTTATGTTGTTATATTGTTATATCAAATTAATGAAAATGATCATATTACCATTCCAGTAACTTACAATCTTTTCTGCCTGTGTCTGTTTTTTTGGGGGTTTTTTTGTGTGTTCTAAAATATAAATTCTAGTCTTTATTTATTGTAAACAATAACTTTCCTGATTACAGTACTCTTTCTGAGGGTACTATGTACACAAATGTATTAAACAATACATAAAACTACTGTTAGGTTACTTGTATAAGCTATATTATCACAATCTTCTCTGTGTGTACATGTAAATATTGCCTAATGACATAAGATATTGTTGTTTATACTTGGTCCCATACTCTCTCCAAACTGTCCAATTTTACACATGCAAATATGCAACTATTTTAAAATCCAGACTATTCCAAAATCCAAGCATTTTCCAGTTCCAAGCAGTTAATATAAAGGGGTTTGTACCTGTATATAGAAATATATATACTTAGGTTTCTATCACAATCTATCAGCTTGTTTGTTTTTGTTTTCAGTGATTTTTCTGCAATTTCATGGAGACGCAAGCACATTTTCAATAAAAACTCTCTCTTTAACATGGAATTTAAAAGTTCTTTGCGATCACAATCCACTTTTCTGATACTTTTTAACAGATCTTCAAGAACATTTTTCACTTACTGAATTTGACACCTAATGGCACTAAAGTCCTAAACTAGCTTTTTTGACATATTTGCAAGAATTCCAAGACAATCTAGAATCATTCTATTATGTTGCACATATGCAGGATAATATGAAATGGCCACAGACAATATTTTAAACATGTATTTGCATAAATGGTATTAATTTATTAAAGCTCTATTCACAGCTATTGTATACTCAATCTGCAGTGGACAGGGCAGACATTTAAATAGGATTATCGTAATTTACATATGAACATGTAATGAGCTATGTACAGCTAAGGGGATCTTCAGGAAAAGTGAGATCAGGATCCCAAAGTCTATAAATGGCGTGTAACAATCATTCTCAGTTAATGTTTGTTTCTAATTCACATTCACATTTTTGTGATTGTCACTATCAGTACAGGCGTCCTCATAACTAAGCTTTCAAATGGGATTGCACATTCTTGACTGTGAGTTCAAATGGAATATATTGTAATCTTAATTCAGGATCACTGGTCACTGGTAAACAATCTGAATGCTATTTGTATATAGGAATGATGGACATACTGGGAAGTTTGCTCAATGACTATATTTACACTTTTAAGGCTAGATTATAAGTGGGGTGTTAATGATAGCTAATGAGAGTAGAAGGATGCAGGCACTACAGTCAATTACTTTGCAAATTAATCCACAAATTTATTGTAGAAAACACGGTAAATACCAATAGTGGAAAGTTCCAACACAGGTGAACTCACGGACATGCAAAGGTGTGGACAAAGGCATGTGTCTGACGCATTTCTCGCCCCCTACAGGCGCTTACTCATAGACATGATACATGCATTAAACAAGGTGCTATTTATATCCCCAAAGAGAATAAAATTAACCCTAAAGTGACCATAGTTAAAGGGACAGTCAAGGCCCAAAAAAACTTTTATTTTTCAAATAGGGCATGTAATTTTAAACAACTTTCCAATTTACTTTTATCAACAATTTTGCTTTGTTCTCTTGGTATTCTAGTTGAGAGCAAACCTAGAAAGGCTCATATGATAATTTCTAAGCCCTTGAAGTCCGCCTCTAATCACATGCTTTTGTATTTGCTTTTCACAGCAGGGGAGAGTAGTTCAGGTAAACCATATAGATAGCATTGTGATCACGCCCGTGAGTTGTGGCAGACACTGCACTAATTGGCTAAACTGCAAGTCAATAGATAATAACTAAAAGTCATGTGATTAGGGGCGGTCAGGAGATGCTTAGATACAAGATAGTCACAGCAGTAAAAAGTGTATTAATATAACAGTGTTGGTTATGCAAAACTGGGGAATGGGTAATAAAGGGATTATCTATCTTTTTAAACAACAAAAATTCTGGTGTTGACTGTCCCTTTAAATTTAAAAACAGGTAAACAAAGGGTATTAGCTATTAAAACGTACTTAAACAAGCACTACACATGTATAAATTAGCAGTAGTATGTAATGACCAGATATAACCTTTATAAATCTAAATGTATAAAAAAATACATAAGTAAAACATATAATATATAATATAACATAAACACCTTGTAGATACACTATTAATTAAATATAGTGGTCAGGAAAGAACATTTTAAGGCTAAAATATTATTTGCCATATATTGTAATATTACTTTAAGGCTTATGGATAGAATAAAATGTAAACTAAGCATTAATGATGAAAACTACCCTCAACTCCCTGAATGATTATACAGATGTGAATATATACATATATGAGTATTGAACTAGCCTATGAAACAGAAATGATAAACTGATAGGTAGAAAATAATGTACTAAGGTACTATCCCAAAATGAAAATATCTCTTAATTCCATCAGATAAATACATCAATGCATATTGGTTACATGAAAAACATCAATGAGAAAATTAGTTAAATTAATTAAGCATCAATAAAAAAATTGATGTCACATTCTCTGTTCAACCCCAATGGGCTTCTTGTTTTCAGTTGAAGTATCCAATACATTTATTTTCTTTCCAATATATTATACTTGTTTCCACCTCTGGGGGGTAAAATGGCTACGTCTATGATTTGGATAGTAAGGTCCGCTATGTTAGTAAAATGTTCACCATTAAAGTGGTTAGCTCTAGCTGACTCTTTAACATAATTTTTTATATCCCTAAGTTGTTCACCAAATCTTTTTCTGACCTCCCTAGAGGTTTGGCCAACATATTGGTACTGGCACAAATTACAGGTGAGTAAATAGACCGCAAAAGTGGTACCACAATTGGCATAGAAGTCAATATTGTACCTCTGCTTGGTAATATTTGCTAACAAAATGTTGACCTAAACCAATGCGGGCACACATATTGCAGTTTTTACTCAAGCATTTGAAGTTCCCTTGCTTTCTAAGCCACCTAGAACCTATCAAGTGTGTTCTTGTAATATTACTGGGTGAGAGACTCCTAGCTAAAGTTTTAGGTTTTTTGGGACGAATTTACATTTTTTGGTGAGAGGAGCAAGGACAGGGTCTCCTTCAAGTATGTGAAGATGTTTCTGTAGGATTTTGGCTATTTTGATATATACTGACTAGTGTATTCTGTTATAAAAACTATAGCTTCATTGTAGGAATTATCTTTAGTTTTTTTTTATTTAAGTCATTACATAGTTTTATTTCCTTTCTGCATTTTTCTAGTTGATGTTCATTATATCCCCTAGCCACAAGTCTGTTTTTTAGGTCTATAGATTGTGTTTCGTAAATTTCTAATGATTGGGTGTTTCTTTTTAACCTTATGAACTGTCCTCTAGGGACAGCTTTAATAAGGTAGCTGGGATGCTGGGAGGTGGCATGCAGCATTGTATTGCCTGCAGTGGGCTTACAATAAATTTTAGTGATAATTCTATTATCACTAATCTGCAGAGTTAAATCCAGATAATTCACCTCCAATGAATCAAATACTCCAGTGAATTTCAAATTCATAAAGTTATTATCCAAGTAATGAATAATTTTCTTAAACATATCTTCATTTACAGATTTTTTTAGGATGATCAAAAGATCATCTATATATCTTACAAATAACAAAATATCCTCTAACCATGGATTTAGTACACTATAAATATAGGTTAACTCCCACCAAGAAACGTATAAAATTGCAAAAACCGGGGCAAATTTTGCCCCCATGGCCGTCCCACAAGTTTGTTTATAAAAGTTACCCTCAAACATAAAATAATTGTGTGACAGCAAAAGCCTAAGTACATCACCTATATACTTTTTAGTGTCATACTCTAGACTTAGTTCCCTATCTAAGAAAAATTCTACAGCTTCAATTCCAAGATGTTGGGGTATAGAGGTATAAAGTGATGTAATATCTATTACTAACCAGGTAAAATCCGATTCCCAGACTACAGTTTGTAATGTATGTAATAAGTGTGAACTATCTCTGAGGTATGACAAATGTTTAATGGCCAAAGGCTGTAAAATGCTATCTAACCATGCCCCCAAAGGCTCAAACAAGGACCCAACTCCTGAGACAATAGGTCTACCAGGAGGGTTGGTTAGGTCCTTGTGAACCTTGGGGACATGGTAAAAGATAGGGACAATAGGATTTTGTGGAATAAGTGTGTCATAATCTGTCTCTCTAAAAACTCCCAAATGTATGCTTCTGCTATCAGTTTTTTAAGGTTTTCCTTATAACGTATGTGAGGATTACCTGTAAGCTTCTGATAATGATAGCTCTGGATGTGATAAGCAGTATTGCTGGACTGAACTAACATTAGCGCGTGACTTGATATTACAAGTCCATGGTAAAACAGAGAATGATCAGCAAGACCGACATCACTCAAGCACAACCTTGATGAATATAGCGCTCATATTACAAGTTGAAAGTTATAGGTTGCCCTCAAGCAAAAAAAAAATGCTACAATATTAAGTGAGACTTGAGACCTGTGTAATGATTAAAGAAAAACCCAAAACACATCAAAAACATAGTAAAATCTATCTATCTATCTATCCATATATCTATCTTTCTATCTATCTATCTATCTATGTATCTATCTATCTATCTATCTATCTATCTATCTATCTATCTATCTATCTATCTATCTATCATCTATCTATCTATCTATCTATCTATCTATCTATCTATCTATCTATCTATCTATCTATCAATCATCTATCATCTATCTGTCTCTGTCTGTCTATCTATCTATCTATCTATCTATCTATCTATCTATCTATCTATCTATCTATCTATCTATCTATCTATCTCAAAAAAAGAATAATATTTAACTGGCATTAGTACATAATCCATATCTGTGGTTTGGAACACTGTAATATTTACCTTACCTACACACATTAAAGTACTTTTTCCAGTTTTTGATGCACAGCCACCAAACCAAATGAGTTACTCTTTCTATTTTCTGTTAGATTAACAGTAATGATGACAACGGTGTGGTGATAGGAGACTGGAGTGGAGACTATTCTGAAGGCACAGACCCAAACACTTGGACTGGTAGTGGTAAAATCCTAAGGAGTTGGTTTGAACAGAAACAGTCGGTTAAGTTTGGACAGTGTTGGGTCTTCGCTGGTGTTGCCTGCACAGGTAAATTAATTCTTATTTACATATGATTAGCCTAGTATATTCAGTTCCTTAATTCAATATTTTATGTACTGTAAATATTAGCTTTAGGTATGTATTATCAGATGTCTTAGATAATTTTACTGAAAATTCTAAAACAGACCCAGATCCCATTTCAACCCATGAAATCGATAAAGCTAAAAAAAAAGATAAAATGTATATTGTAAATTCAGTTTTGCTATAAATAAATAGTTAGGGCACAGTAATAATTAAAAAGGATTCACTATAAAAAAAAATTCTAGTGTATGGAGATTTTTAATAGCAGAATTTATTTTTACTATTAAATCACTATCGGCTAGATTTAGAGTTCTGCGGCCAAAGGGGTGCGTTAGCTACGCTGGCTTTTTTTCTCCCGCACCTTTTAAATACTGCTGGTATTTAGAGTTCACAGAAGGGCTGCGTTAGGCTCCAAAAAGGGAGCGTATAGCATATTTACCGCAACTGCAACTCTAAATTCCAGCGGTGCTTACGGACGCGGCCAGCTTCAAAAACGTGCTTGTGCACGATTCCCCCATAGGAAACAATGGGGCTGTTTGAGCTGAAAAAAAACCTAACACCTGCAAAAAAGCAGCGTTCAGCTCCTAACGCAGCTACATTGTTTCCTATGGGGAAACACTTCCTAAGTCTGCACCTAACACCCTAACATGAACCCCGAGTCTAAACACCCCTAACCTTACACTTATTAACCCCTAATCTGTTGCCCCCGCTATCGCTGACCCCTGCATTTTATTATTAACCCCTAATCTGCCGCTCCGTACACCGCCGCCACCTACATTATACCTATGTACCCCTAATCTGCTGCCCCTAACACCGCCGACCCCTATATTATATTTATTAACCCCTAATATGCCGCCCCCAACGTCGCCGCTACCTACCTACACTTATTAACTCCTAATCTGCTGACCGGATCTCACCGCTACTATAATAAATGTATTAACCCCTAATCCGCCTCACTTCCGCCTCAATAACCCTATAATAAATAGTATTAACCCCTAATCTGCTCTCCCTAACATCGCCGACACCTAACTTCAAGTATTAACCCCTAATCTGCCGACCGGAGCTCACTGCTACTCTAATAAATTTTTTAACCCCTAAAGCTAATTCTAACCCTAACCCTAACACCCCCCTAAATTAAATATAATTTTATTCTAACGAAATAAATTAACTCTTATTAAATAAATTATTCCTATTTAAAGCTAAATACTTACCTGTAAAATAAACCCTAATATAGCTACAATATAAATAATAATTATATTGTAGCTATTTTAGGATTAATATTTATTTTACAGGCAACTTTGTAATTATATTAACCAGGTGCAATAGCTATTAAATAGTTAATAACTATTTAATAGTTACCTAGTTAAAATAATTACAAAATTACCTGTAAAATAAATCCTAACCTAAGTTACAATTAAACCTAACACTACACTATCAATACATTAATTAAATACAATACCTACAATTATCTACAATTAAACCTAACACTACACTATCAATAAATTAATTAAATACAATACCTACAAATAAATACAATGAAATAAACTAACTAAAGTACAAAAACTAAAAAAGAACTAAGTTACAAAAAATAAAAAAATATTTACAAACATTAGAAAAATATTACAACAATTTTAAACTAATTACACCTACTCTAAGCCCCCTAATAAAATAACAAAGCCCCCCAAAATAAAAAAATGCCCTACCCTATTCTAAATTACTACAGTTCAAAGCTCTTTTACCTTACCAGCCCTGAAAAGGGCCCTTTGCGGGGCATGCCCCAAAGAATTCAGCTCTTTTGCCTGTAAAAAAAACACATACAATACCCCCCCCCCAATTTTACAACCCACCACCCACATACCCCTAATCTAACCCAAACCCCCCTTAAATAAACCTAACACTAAGCCCCTGAAGATCTTCCTACCTTATCTTCACCTCGCCGGGTATCACACCGATCCGTCCTGGCTCCGATGTCTTGATCCAAGCCCAAGCGGGGGGCTGAAGATGTCCATGATCCGGCTGAAGTCTTCATCCAAGCGGGAGCTGAAGAGGTCCATGATCCGGCTGAAGTCTTCTATCAATGGCATCTTCAATCTTCTTTCTTCTGGATCCATGTTCATCCTGCCGACGCGGAACATCCATCTTCACCGACGACTTCCCGACGAATGACGGTTCCTTTAAGGGACGTCATCCAAGATGGCGTCCCTCGAATTCCGATTGGCTGATAGAATTCTATCAGCCAATCAGAATTAAGGTAGGAAAATTCTGATTGGCTGATGGAATCAGCCAATCAGAATCAAGTTCAATCCGATTGGCTGATCCGATCAGCCAATCAGATTGAGCTTGCATTCTATTGGCTGTTCCGATCTTCAGGGGCTTAGTGTTAGGTTTATTTAAGGGGGGTTAGGGTTAGATTAGGGGTATGTGGGTGGTGGGTTGTAATGTTGGGGGGGGGGTATTGTATGTGTTTTTTTTACAGGCAAAAGAGCTGAATTCTTTGGGGCATGCCCCGCAAAGGGCCCTTTTCAGGGCTGGTAAGGTAAAAGAGCTTTGAACTTTTTTAATTTAGAATAGGGTAGGGCATTTTTTTATTTTGGGGGGCTTTGTTATTTTATTAGGGGGCTTAGAGTAGGTGTAATTAGTTTAAAATTGTTGTAATATTTTTCTAATGTTTGTAAATATTTTTTTATTTTTTGTAACTTAGTTCTTTTTTATTTTTTGTACTTTAGTTAGTTTATTTAATTGTATTTATTTGTAGGAATTGTATTTAATTAATTTATTGATAGTGTAGTGTTAGGTTTAATTGTAACTTAGGTTAGGATTTATTTTACAGGTAATTTTGTAATTATTTTAACTAGGTAACTATTAAATAGTTATTAACTATTTAATAGCTATTGTACCTGGTTAATATAATTACAAAGTTGCCTGTAAATTAATATTAATCCTAAAATAGCTACAATATAATTATTATTTATATTGTAGCTATATTAGGGTTTATTTTACAGGCAAGTATTTAGCTTTAAATAGGAATAATTTATTTAATAAGAGTTAATTTATTTCGTTAGAATAAAATTATATTTAACTTAGGGGGTAGTGATGTCCCGAACTGTTCGCCCGCGAACGGTTCACAGCGAACATAGGTTGTTCGCGTTCGCGTTTGTGGGCGAACACATGGCGATGTTCGATCCGCCCCTATGTGTCATCATTGTGGAAACTTTGACCCTTTATGTCACAGCCGCCTGACACATTAGAGCCAATCAACATCAGACACTCCCTCACAGACACTCCCAGCTACTCGGAATCCGCCATTTTAGACTCATAACGACCTTGCTTTTTTAATGAGAGGACATGTTGTGTTTTTGCTCCTGACATTAATAGGAAAAACATAGCTAGGCTCATCTCTGCTGCAAGCACAGCACCCCAAAAAGCCCTTTTTAGGGCTATATTTCGTGCCGTTTTTTTTTTTTTCTTTTTTTTTTTATTAGCATTTGCCTGGCTTTCAGCTGTGTGTTTAAGGCTCACAGCATATGCTGTGACTACTGCCACCACTGATATCTCCCTAACAACATTAGTTTAAATTTAACTAACCCAAAAATATAATTATTTTTCTAGTGTAATTTTTTTTCATTTTCTATCAGGCCAGTGTCACACAGCATATACTCTGGTTCATTGCTCTGTGCCAGCCAGCAGCCAGAATGTTAATATCCGTTTATAACATTATTTTTAATTTAAAAAAAAAAACACAAAAAAATATTTTTCTAGTGTAATCGAATTACATTTACTATCATGCCTGTGTCTGTCAGGCTCACTCAGCATTAATATACCTCTTTTTTTTCAGTCTTTTGGTTAATTGGTCTGTGCCAGGCAGCCACCCAGCACTCATATCTATTTTTCTTTCACCTTAATTTTAATATAAAAAAAAAAAAGTTTAAATTTGTTTGCTAGTATAATGTAATATAATTTTCTATCCGGCCTGTGTGTTTTGCTGACATAGAGAGCCTACTATGTTTACTTGCTGCCCTCCCTAGTCTATGAGCCACGATTCATATGTGTTTAACCTTTTTTTAATTTCCCCCCCAAAAAAATAATTTCAATCATTTTTCTAGTGTAATCTAATAGTATTTTCTATCAGGCGTGTGTGTATCCAACATACAGAGCCTACTGTTTTTAATAGCTGCACTTCCAAGTCTATCAGCCACAACTCATATGTATGTGCTTAACCTTTTTCTTAAAATTTCCAAAAAAAAGTCTTTAAATCATTATGCTAGTGTAATCTAATTGTATTTTCTATCAGGCCTGTGTCTAACTGTCTATCTGACTTACACAGCATACTGTTGTTATAATTGCTGCCCTACGTAGCAGCCAGCCAGTGCGACCACTCATAGAGTCATATGTGCATTGCACTTCTTAACATAATTTTAATATTAAAATCTAAAATTTAAAAATATTTTGCTAGTGTAATGTAACTTAATTTTCTATCAGTCCTGTGTTTTTGTCACTTACACAGCATACTGTGTTAAATTGCTGCCCTACCTACCATCCACGACTCATATCTGCCAGCCTGTCTGCCAGGCCCAAGTAGCCAATTAGTGGCACCAATCACAATTCTTGTAACAGTAATAAAAAAAAAAAAACATAATTTTTTGGACTGCAATTATTCAGTCTCCTAGGGCCATTGAATTTCATTTACCTCCTGCCTGCCACTGCCAGCCTTTTGTGCCAGGCCGTCTAGCCAACTATTTACACCAATCATAATTGTTGCCACAGTCAGACAGTATAGTTATTAATTTAAATAAAAAAAATTTTAGTGTTGATCTTAACCCTCAGTTTGCTCGTGCCTTTGAATTGAACTTTTCTACAGCCTTCCAAGCCTGTGTGCCAGGCCTACTTAAAAAATATTTACACCAATCATATTTGTTGTGACAGTATTCTAATAATTAAAAATTTAAATTTTTGGTAATAGTTGCTGTGATTTGAATCCTCAGTTTGCTGGTGCCATTTCCTCCTGCCTTGCAGCCTGCTGTGAGCCAGGCCCACCTAGCCAATTGTTGTCAGCAATCATATTTCTGTTAACAGTATTGCAAAAATTGTCAATCATCACTGTTTAGACTGTCAGTAATCAGTCTCCTAGTGTCCTTGAATTGCATCTCCCTCCTGCCTGCCATCCTTTTGTGCCAGGCCGTCTTGCCAACTATTTACACCAATCCAAATTTTTTGTCACAGTATAGTTACTAATTACAATTAAAAAAATCTTTATTGTTGATGATCTTAACCCTCAGTTTGCTCGTGCCTTTGAATTGCACTTTTCTACAGCCTTCCAAGCCTGTGTGCCAGGCCTACTTAAAAAATATTTACACCAATCATATTTGTTGTGACAGTATTCTAATAATTAAAAATAAAAAATTTTGGTAATAGTTGCTGTGATTTGAAACCTCAGTTTGCTGGTGCCATTGAATATCACTTTCCTCCTGCCTTGCAGCCTGCTGTGAGCCAGGCCCACCTAGCCAATTGTTGTCAGCAATCATATTTCTTTTAACAGTATTGCAAAAATTGTCAATCATCACTGTTTTGACTGTCATTAATCAGTCTCCTAGTGTCCTTGAATTGCATCTCCCTCCTGCCTGCCATACTTTTGTGCCAGGCCGTCTTGCCAACTATTTACACCAATCCTAATTGTTGTCACAGTATAGTTACTAATTAAAATAAAAAAAATCTTGATTGTTGATCTTAATCCTCATTTTGCTTGTGCCATTGAATTTTCTACTGCCTGCCAGCCTGTGTGCCAGGCCCAACTATCCAATTAGTGCTAGCAATCATATTTCTTTTAGCAGTATTGCAAAATTTGTCAATCAACACTGTTTTGACTGTCAATCTGCAGTCTACTAGTGCCCTTGAATTGCATTTTCCTCCTCCCTGCCTGCCTGTGTGCCAGTTCCAACTAGCCAATTAGTGCCACCACTCATATTTATTGTAACAGGATTGGAATTTTTGTTAATCATAACTGTTTTGACTGATTCTTCAGTCTCCTAGTGCCATTGAATTGCAGTTTCCTTTCTCCCAGCGTGTGTGCCAGACAGGCTCATTTGCCAAATAGTGCCAAACAATCATATTTGTTGCCACAGTACTAGTAATATTTCAAAAAATTAACAATTTGTGATTTTTAAAACATCTGTCTTTTTTGTTGTTGTCAGTCTCACAGCGTATACTGTGCCCACTTTCACAGTGCCACCACTCAATTGGTGTAATAGTATTGTTAGTGTCCATTTAAAAAAAAATGACAGGCAGAGGCAGGCCACCCCGCAGGTTCCGTGGTCGTGGTGCTGTGATTCCTTTAGACCCTACAAATATGCACATTGTTCAGACACCGGGTGCCAGGGGGGTTGCAAAAACTTCTGAGGAGGACCTAGTTGAATGGCTAACACAGGAAACCCAATCTTCTTCAGCTTCTGCTGCTAGTCCTCCTAACCTTGACGCACCATCTAAGTCCAGCTGTGCTTTGGGCAGGTCTCAAGTGACCAGTGCCACTCCGCCGCCTGTCCTCATCACCAACACTAGCACCACAGCCGCTTCACTTGATCTGTCACAGGAGTTATTGACACATCATTTTGAAGAAATGAGTGATGCGCAACCATCAATGACAGAGGATGTAGATAATAGTGATCAGTCTCAGTCAGTCAGCATTACCGACATGGAGGTACGGTGTGATGATGATGTTGTACCCGCTGCTGCTTCCTTTCTTGATGTTTCAGATACAAGTGAAGCGGTTGATGATCATGTGTCGGTGGATGTCACGTGGGTGCCTGCTAGAAGAGAAGAAGAAGAGGGGGAAAGTTCAGATGGGGAGACAGAGAGGAGGAGGAGGAGGAGACGATTTGGAAGCACGGGGAGGTCGTCTCAATGAGCTAGTGGCACAGTCAGACAGCATGCATCGTCACCAGGGGTCAGCCAGACAGCCCGCCGACGCCCATCAATGCATGCTGTTGCCACCACCAGAATGCCATCATCGCAGAGCTCAGCAGTGTGGCATTTTTTTTGTGTGTCTGCCTCTGACAACAGCGATGCCATTTGCAACCTGTGCCAAAAGAAACTGAGTCATGGGAAGTCCAACAGCCACCTAGGTACAACTGCTTTGCGAAGGCACATGGTCTCAAATCACAAAGGCCGATGGGAAGAACACATGAGTAGAAGCAGCACACAAAGTGAAAGCCGCCCTCCTCCTCCTGCTCCAGCATCTTCAGCCACGTCAACCAGTGCTGTCCTCCTTGCCCCCTCTCAACCATCCTCCACTCAGTCTCTCTTACGTAGCAGTTCCTGGTCATCTGCCCACAGTCAGGTGTCTGTCAAGGACATGTTTGAGCGTAAGAAGCCAATTTCTCAAAGTCACCCCCTTGCCCGGCGTCTGACAGCTGGCTTGTCTGAACTCTTAGCCCGCCAGCTTTTACCATACAAGCTGGTGGAGTCTGATGCTTTCAAAAAATTTGTATCTATTGGGACACCGCAGTGGAAGGTACCTGGCAGAAATTTCTTTTCACAAAAGGCAATCCCAAACCTGTACTCTGTTGTGTGAAAGGAAGTTATGGCATGTCTGGCACACAGCGTTGGGGCAAGGGTCCATATGACCACGGATAGCTGGTCTGCAAAGCATGGTCAGGGCAGGTATATCACCTACACTGCGCATTGGGTAAACCTGCTGACTTCTGACAAGCATGGAATGCGTGGCTCTGCAGAAGAGTTGGTGACACCGCCACGACTTGCAGGCAGGCCTGCTTCTACCTCCTCTACTCCTCCTACTCCATCCTCTTCCATAACCTCTTCCTCGGCTGAGTCCTCTTCAACTTCTGCGTCTTGCTCCACATCTATGGCACCCCCCCAGCTCCCCAGGTACTATGCTACATCCCGGGTACAGCAGTGTCACGCTGTCTTGGGGTTGACTTGCCTGAAAGCGGAGAGTCACACTGCACCAGCACTCCTGACCGCCCTGAACGCACAGGTGGATCAGTGGCTGACTCCGCACCAACTGGAGATTGGCAAAGTTGTTTCTGACAATGGAAGTAATTTGGTGGCGGCATTGAAATTGGGCAAGTTGACACATGTGCCGTGCATGGCACATGCGTGTAATCTGATTGTACAACGATTTGTCCATAAGTACCCAGGCTTACAGGACATCCTGAAGCAGGCCAGGAAGGTGTGTGGCCATTTCAGGCGTTCCTACACGGCCATGGCGCACTTGTCTGATATCCAGCGTCGAAACAACCTGCCAGTGAGGCGCTTGATTTGCGACAGCCCGACACGGTGGAATTCAACACTCCTAATGTTTGACCGCCTGCTCCAACAAGAAAAAGCTGTTAATGAGTATTTGTATGACCGGGGTGCTAGGCCAGCCTCTGGGGAGCTGGGGATATTTTTGCCAAATTACTGGACGCTCATGCGCAATGCCTGTAGGCTCATGCGTCCTTTTGAGGAGGTGACAAACCTTGTCAGTCGCACCGAAGGCACCATCAGCGACATCATACCATTTGTTTTCTTCCTGGAGCGTGCCCTGCGAAGAGTGCTGGATCAGGCAGTAGATGAGCGTGAAGAGGAAGCGGGAGAGTTGTGGTGTCCATCACCCCCGCAAACAGCCGAATCAGCATTGCTTGCTGGACCTGCGGCAACGCAGGAAGAGGATTGTGAGGAAGAGGAATGTGGCTTTGGGGAGGAGGAGGAAGACCGAGCACAACAGTCATCCCAGGGTGCTCGTTGTTGTCACCTCTCTGGTACCCTTGGTGTTGTACGTGGCTGGGGGGAAGAAGATACCATCAGTGAGATCAATGAGGAGGAGGAACGCGACATGATTAGCTCAGCATCCAACCTTGTTCAAATGGGTTCTTTCATGCTGTCGTGCCTGTTGAGGGACCCTCGTATAAAAAAGCTGAAGGAGAACGACCTGTACTGGGTGTCCATGCTCCTCGACCCCCGGTATAAGCATAAAGTGCCTGAAATGTTACCAAATTCCCGCAAGTCGGAAAGGATGGAGCATTTTCATAATAAATTAAAAACTATGCTTTACACAGCGTATAAGGGTGATGTCACAGCACCACGGGAATGTAACAGGGGAAGAGATGAAATTAA
Organism: Bombina bombina; assembly: GCF_027579735.1. Lineage (NCBI taxonomy): Eukaryota > Metazoa > Chordata > Amphibia > Anura > Bombinatoridae > Bombina > Bombina bombina. Next base: position 1,029,385,460 of record NC_069499.1, read on the forward strand.
TCCTCCTCCTCCCACGACCACGGTGGCAAGGACCGTGCACTTTCCTGACGTCTTGTTGATGGAGGACATGCGTACCTTTTTAACTCCCATGCACCATCAGAGCCTTTCGGGATCCAGCCTTAGAGAAAGACTCAACCGACAGGTAGCAGACTACCTAGCTTTAACTGCGGATCTCGACACTCTCAGGAGCGATGGACCCCTTGACTACTGGGTGTGCAGGCTGGACTTGTGGCCTGAGCTATCCCAATTTGCAATGGAACTTCTGGCCTGCCCCGCTTCAAGTGTCCTGTCCGAAAGGACTTTTAGTGCAGCAGGAGGTTTTGTCACTGAGAAGAGAAGTCGCCTAGGTCAAAAAAGCCTTGACTATCTCACTTTTATAAAAATGAATGAGGGCTGGATCCCGAAGGGACTGACATTGGGCGATACATTTGAATAAAAAACTACTGATGATGATATGAGCTGGCTTGGGCTACAACTGGTACACAGGCTGGCATTTTTTTTTTGGTTATAAAGACGGAGGACTTGCTTGACTTATCCGCCAACAACTAGTGTTCAAGCCACAAGCTTTTAGGGCACTTTATAAATGTTTTACAAACATCGATTTTTCTGGCTGCTGCTACAGCAGTTGCTACAACAATACCCCAATTTTTCAGTCATTTGTACATTCCTAATTTTTCTGACCTCTGCTGCATCTCTGTGGGTACAAAACTCAAATAAAAAAATAAGGCACATAACACTAGTGATTAAACTGTTACAAATTGTACAACTTTACACACCACTCATATCCGGTGGACCATTCAATTGAACGCAAAATGCAACAAATTTGAAAGAGTAGGACCGATCAAGCATCTTTATCCGTCTCTTGGTTGCTCTAAATTATCTCTGTGTTCCATCTATGCCATACCTGTACTCTATTGTGCAAAAGGGTGGCATATGTTGTGTTTCATGCTGTTGTGCCTGTGATATAAAAAGGCTGAAGGAGAATGACCTGTAGTAATGGGTGCCCCATCCAGTTTTTAGAAAAATGTTCCTGGTTCCTCTCAATTATCTTTGGGTTTATAAAATGGATGCCATACCTGTACTCGCTTGTGCAAATGGATGGCATATGTGGTGGTGTTTCCTGCAGTTGTTTCTGTTGAGGGTGCTGGACCCTCTTATAAAAAATCTGAAGGAGAACGACCTGGAGTGGGAGTCCAAGCATGGTTTTTGGGGCTATTTCACTTTTACAAACAATTATCTGTGGGTTTCACAAATCAATGCCGTACCAGTACTCTATTGTTCCAAAGTATGCCATATGTTCTCTTTCCTGCTGGTATTTTGTTTGAGGGTCCTGGACACTCTTATAAAAAGGCCTAAGGTGAAAGAGGTGTACTGGGTGTCCACTCATTTTTATTTTCTATTTCTCATTTGACCAAAATTATCTCTGGTTTTGTAAAATCAATGCCGTACCTGTACTCTATTGTTCAAAAGGATGCCATACGTCCTCTTTCCTGCTGGTGTTTTTTTTGAGTGTCCAGGACCCTCTTATAAAAAGGCCTAAGGAGAAAGAGGTGTACTGAGTGTCCATCAAATCATTTTTTTTTATTCAAATTTCCATTTGCAAAAAATTATCTATGGGTTTCTAAAATAAATGCCTTTCCTGTACTCTATTGTTCAAAAGTATGCCATATGTCCTCTTTCCTGCTGGTGTTTTTTTTGAGGGTCCAGGAACCTCTTATAAAAATGCCTAAGGAGAAAGAGGTGTACTGGCTGTCCATCTAATCTTTTTTTTTATTCAAATTTCCATTTTAAAAAAAAATTCTATGGGTTTCTAAAATCAATGCCTTTCCTGTACTCTATTGTTCAAAAGTATGCCATATGTCCTCTTTCCTGCTGGTTTTTTGTTTGAGGGTCCTGGACAGGGCCGTCTTTAATATTAACTAGACCCCGGGCAAACATTTTCTTGGGCCCCCCCTCCCATGCAATTTCGCTCTCCACCCCAACATCCCAAAAAACAACTAAATCAATTTTTTTTTTTTTTTTAAATTATTAGCCCAGCAGTGGATCATCCACTGCTGGGCTAATCATTAAAAAAAATTGCAATATGTGAAACTGGACCTAAGCAGTACTAATAAGTAAATAAATATATAAATTCCTCCACTTTGGATTAATTTAATATGCTTTTGAATGTGATTCTGGTGTGAGGTTAGCTGGTTAAAGAGATTTAGAGCAGCCAACAGGAGCAAAGCAAGGTAAAGACTGAGGCGGAAGCATAGAGGTGCAGACAGATATAAGTTTACTGACTGGAACAGTAGAACTACTATGGGAAGCTGTAAAATCTGAAACAGAGAGAAATAAAAGCTATAAAAATAAACCTTACCTTAATGTGTGAAGTATCAGCATGACACTATACATCAGCCACCGCAGCACATGTCACTAATTTGCTAGGAACAAGTTCCCTCTCATCCTGCACTAGACAATGCTGCATGGGGGAGGGGCATGTGTACACTCACTTATTCTTCCCACTGACACCTTTCTAAAAAGCACTGTTTTCCTAACAAACTTCAGTTAGTTGACCTTAGAGCCACAGCAGAAAGAGCAGGGATAAGGGGACCAGCCGACTGCATGTTGTCTGCCCAAGGCTGCATGGATACAGACGAGTCACACAGCCTCAAGACTGAAGAGAGCAGTGTGTGCAGCTGCACAGATGCTCAAATCCTCACGTGCCTGACACTCCAGCTTTCGGCTGCATGCGCCTATAGTCAGCCCTACCCAGAAACAATCCCCACCACCAGAGCAGTTACCTGGTAACAGTGGTAGCCCCAGCAGGACCTTTTCTGATGCAGTGGGATTGACTGGATGCCTAGTTAGGGCTTAGCATCCAGTGCTGCACAGTGCACATCTAAAACAGCACATGGCACTAGCTTGGAATGTCACATGACATTGGCACGGTCTGGCACCTTTTCTCACAAATAAATATAAGCAGAGAACATTTAACTGTGACAATATTAGGACTGACTGTGTGTGTCCCCCATGTTACATGACATCAGCAGTCTGGCATGAACTTAAATAAAAAAAATTTTTTTTTTTTTAGGACTATAGGGCCCCTCAACAAAGACTGGGCCCAGGGCAGCTGCCCCTTTTGCCCTGTGTTAAAGACGGTCCTGGTCCTGGACTCTCTTATAAAAAGGCCTTATGGATAAAGAATTGTACTGGGTGTCCATCCAATCATTTTTTTTAGTTAAAATTCACAGTTGCAAAAAATTATCGCCGGGTTTCTAAAATCAATGCCTTTCCTATAATCTTTTTTTCACAAAGGATGCCATATGTCCTCTTTCCTACTGCTGGTTTTGTTGAGTGTCCTGGAGCCTCTGCTAAAAAGGCCTAAGGATAAAGAAGTGTAATGGGTGTCTATTCAATGTTTTTTGAGATTTTCCGGTTGTAACTAATTTTTTCTGTCTTTCAAAAATCAATGCCTTTCCTGTAATCTATTTTTCAAAAGGATGCCATATGTCCTATTTCATGCTGTTCTTTCTGTTGAGGCTACGGGACACTCTTATAAAAAGGACTAAGGATAAAGAAGTGTACTGGGTGTTCAATCAATGTTTTTTTTTCTATTTCCCGGGTCATATAACTGATCTCTGTGTTTCTAAAATCAATGCCTTTCCTGTAATCTAATTTTCAAAAGTATGCCATATGTCCTCTTTCCTGCTGGTGTTTTTTTTGAGGGTCCAGGACCCTCTTATAAAAAGGCCTAAGGAGAATGAGGTGTACTGGGTGTCCATTGAATATTTGCAAAAAATTATCTATGGGTTTCTAAAATCAGTGCCTTTCCTGTACTCTCAGGGGGAAAGTTCAGATGGGGAGACAGAGAGGAGGAGGAGGAGGAGACGATTTGGAAGCACGGGGAGGTCGTCTCAATGAGCTAGTGGCACAGTCAGACAGCATGCATCGTCACCAGGGGTCAGCCAGACAGCCCGCCGACGCCCATCAATGCATGCTGTTGCCACCACCAGAATGCCATCATCGCAGAGCTCAGCAGTGTGGCATTTTTTTTGTGTGTCTGCCTCTGACAACAGCGATGCCATTTGCAACCTGTGCCAAAAGAAACTGAGTCATGGGAAGTCCAACAGCCACCTAGGTACAACTGCTTTGCGAAGGCACATGGTCTCAAATCACAAAGGCCGATGGGAAGAACACATGAGTAGAAGCAGCACACAAAGTGAAAGCCGCCCTCCTCCTCCTGCTCCAGCATCTTCAGCCACGTCAACCAGTGCTGTCCTCCTTGCCCCCTCTCAACCATCCTCCACTCAGTCTCTCTTACGTAGCAGTTCCTGGTCATCTGCCCACAGTCAGGTGTCTGTCAAGGACATGTTTGAGCGTAAGAAGCCAATTTCTCAAAGTCACCCCCTTGCCCGGCGTCTGACAGCTGGCTTGTCTGAACTCTTAGCCCGCCAGCTTTTACCATACAAGCTGGTGGAGTCTGATGCTTTCAAAAAATTTGTATCTATTGGGACACCGCAGTGGAAGGTACCTGGCAGAAATTTCTTTTCACAAAAGGCAATCCCAAACCTGTACTCTGTTGTGTGAAAGGAAGTTATGGCATGTCTGGCACACAGCGTTGGGGCAAGGGTCCATATGACCACGGATAGCTGGTCTGCAAAGCATGGTCAGGGCAGGTATATCACCTACACTGCGCATTGGGTAAACCTGCTGACTTCTGACAAGCATGGAATGCGTGGCTCTGCAGAAGAGTTGGTGACACCGCCACGACTTGCAGGCAGGCCTGCTTCTACCTCCTCTACTCCTCCTACTCCATCCTCTTCCATAACCTCTTCCTCGGCTGAGTCCTCTTCAACTTCTGCGTCTTGCTCCACATCTATGGCACCCCCCCAGCTCCCCAGGTACTATGCTACATCCCGGGTACAGCAGTGTCACGCTGTCTTGGGGTTGACTTGCCTGAAAGCGGAGAGTCACACCGCACCAGCACTCCTGACCGCCCTGAACGCACAGGTGGATCAGTGGCTGACTCCGCACCAACTGGAGATTGGCAAGGTTGTTTCTGACAATGGAAGTAATTTGGTGGCGGCATTGAAATTGGGCAAGTTGACACATGTGCCGTGCATGGCACATGCGTGTAATCTGATTGTACAACGATTTGTCCATAAGTACCCAGGCTTACAGGACATCCTGAAGCAGGCCAGGAAGGTGTGTGGCCATTTCAGGCGTTCCTACACGGCCATGGCGCACTTGTCTGATATCCAGCGTCGAAACAACCTGCCAGTGAGGCGCTTGATTTGCGACAGCCCGACACGGTGGAATTCAACACTCCTAATGTTTGACCGCCTGCTCCAACAAGAAAAAGCTGTTAATGAGTATTTGTATGACCGGGGTGCTAGGCCAGCCTCTGGGGAGCTGGGGATATTTTTGCCAAATTACTGGACGCTCATGCGCAATGCCTGTAGGCTCATGCGTCCTTTTGAGGAGGTGACAAACCTTGTCAGTCGCACCGAAGGCACCATCAGCGACATCATACCATTTGTTTTCTTCCTGGAGCGTGCCCTGCGAAGAGTGCTGGATCAGGCAGTAGATGAGCGTGAAGAGGAAGCGGGAGAGTTGTGGTGTCCATCACCCCCGCAAACAGCCGAATCAGCATTGCTTGCTGGACCTGCAGCAACGCAGGAAGAGGATTGTGAGGAAGAGGAATGTGGCTTTGGGGAGGAGGAGGAAGACCGAGCACAACAGTCATCCCAGGGTGCTCGTTGTTGTCACCTCTCTGGTACCCTTGGTGTTGTACGTGGCTGGGGGGAAGAAGATACCATCAGTGAGATCAATGAGGAGGAGGAACGCGACATGATTAGCTCAGCATCCAACCTTGTTCAAATGGGTTCTTTCATGCTGTCGTGCCTGTTGAGGGACCCTCGTATAAAAAAGCTGAAGGAGAACGACCTGTACTGGGTGTCCATGCTCCTCGACCCCCGGTATAAGCATAAAGTGCCTGAAATGTTACCAAATTCCCGCAAGTCGGAAAGGATGGAGCATTTTCATAATAAATTAAAAACTATGCTTTACACAGCGTATAAGGGTGATGTCACAGCACCACGGGAATGTAACAGGGGAAGAGATGAAATTAATCCTCCTCCTCCCACGACCACGGTGGCAAGGACCGTGCACTTTCCTGACGTCTTGTTGATGGAGGACATGCGTACCTTTTTAACTCCCATGCACCATCAGAGCCTTTCGGGATCCAGCCTTAGAGAAAGACTCAACCGACAGGTAGCAGACTACCTAGCTTTAACTGCGGATCTCGACACTCTCAGGAGCGATGGACCCCTTGACTACTGGGTGTGCAGGCTGGACTTGTGGCCTGAGCTATCCCAATTTGCAATGGAACTTCTGGCCTGCCCCGCTTCAAGTGTCCTGTCCGAAAGGACTTTTAGTGCAGCAGGAGGTTTTGTCACTGAGAAGAGAAGTCGCCTAGGTCAAAAAAGCCTTGACTATCTCACTTTTATAAAAATGAATGAGGGCTGGATCCCGAAGGGACTGACATTGGGCGATACATTTGAATAAAAAACTACTGATGATGATATGAGCTGGCTTGGGCTACAACTGGTACACAGGCTGGCATTTTTTTTTTGGTTATAAAGACGGAGGACTTGCTTGACTTATCCGCCAACAACTAGTGTTCAAGCCACAAGCTTTTAGGGCACTTTATAAATGTTTTACAAACATCGATTTTTCTGGCTGCTGCTACAGCAGTTGCTACAACAATACCCCAATTTTTCAGTCATTTGTACATTCCTAATTTTTCTGACCTCTGCTGCATCTCTGTGGGTACAAAACTCAAATAAAAAAATAAGGCACATAACACTAGTGATTAAACTGTTACAAATTGTACAACTTTACACACCACTCATATCCGGTGGACCATTCAATTGAACGCAAAATGCAACAAATTTGAAAGAGTAGGACCGACCAAGCATCTTTATCCGTCTCTTGGTTGCTCTAAATTATCTCTGTGTTCCATCTATGCCATACCTGTACTCTATTGTGCAAAAGGGTGGCATATGTTGTGTTTCATGCTGTTGTGCCTGTTGCGGGTCGTGCCCATGATATAAAAAGGCTGAAGGAGAATGACCTGTAGTAATGGGTGCCCCATCCAGTTTTTAGAAAAATGTTCCTGGTTCCTCTCAATTATCTTTGGGTTTATAAAATGGATGCCATACCTGTACTCGCTTGTGCAAATGGATGGCATATGTGGTGGTGTTTCCTGCAGTTGTTTCTGTTGAGGGTGCTGGACCCTCTTATAAAAAATCTGAAGGAGAACGACCTGGAGTGGGAGTCCAAGCATGGTTTTTGGGGCTATTTCACTTTTACAAACAATTATCTGTGGGTTTCACAAATCAATGCCGTACCAGTACTCTATTGTTCCAAAGTATGCCATATGTTCTCTTTCCTGCTGGTATTTTGTTTGAGGGTCCTGGACACTCTTATAAAAAGGCCTAAGGTGAAAGAGGTGTACTGGGTGTCCACTCATTTTTATTTTCTATTTCTCATTTGACCAAAATTATCTCTGGTTTTGTAAAATCAATGCCGTACCTGTACTCTATTGTTCAAAAGGATGCCATACGTCCTCTTTCCTGCTGGTGTTTTTTTTGAGTGTCCAGGACCCTCTTATAAAAAGGCCTAAGGAGAAAGAGGTGTACTGAGTGTCCATCGAATCATTTTTTTTTATTCAAATTTCCATTTGCAAAAAATTATCTATGGGTTTCTAAAATAAATGCCTTTCCTGTACTCTATTGTTCAAAAGTATGCCATATGTCCTCTTTCCTGCTGGTGTTTTTTTTGAGGGTCCAGGAACCTCTTATAAAAATGCCTAAGGAGAAAGAGGTGTACTGGCTGTCCATCTAATCTTTTTTTTTATTCAAATTTCCATTTTAAAAAAAAATTCTATGGGTTTCTAAAATCAATGCCTTTCCTGTACTCTATTGTTCAAAAGTATGCCATATGTCCTCTTTCCTGCTGGTTTTTTGTTTGAGGGTCCTGGACAGGGCTGTCTTTAATATTGACTAGACCCCGGGCAAACATTTTCTTGGGCCCCCCCTCCCATGCAATTTCGCTCTCCACCCCAACATCCCAAAAAACAACTAAATCAATTTTTTTTTTTTTTTTTTTAAATTATTAGCCCAGCAGTGGATCATCCACTGCTGGGCTAATCATTAAAAAAAATTGCAATATGTGAAACTGGACCTAAGCAGTACTAATAAGTAAATAAATATATAAATTCCTCCACTTTGGATTAATTTAATATGCTTTTGAATGTGATTCTGGTGTGAGGTTAGCTGGTTAAAGAGATTTAGAGCAGCCAACAGGAGCAAAGCAAGGTAAAGACTGAGGCGGAAGCATAGAGGTGCAGACAGATATACGTTTACTGACTGGAACAGTAGAACTACTATGGGAAGCTGTAAAATCTGAAACAGAGAGAAATAAAAACTATAAAAATAAACCTTACCTTAATGTGTGAAGTATCAGCATGACACTATACATCAGCCACAGCAGCACATGTCACTAATTTGCTAGGAACAAGTTCCCTCTCATCCTGCACTAGACAATGCTGCATGGGGGAGGGGCATGTGTACACTCACTTATTCTTCCCACTGACACCTTTCTAAAAAGCACTGTTTTCCTAACAAACTTCAGTTAGTTGACCTTAGAGCCACAGCAGAAAGAGCAGGGATAAGGGGACCAGCAGACTGCATGTTGTCTGCCCAAGGCTGCATGGATACAGACGAGTCACACAGCCTCAAGACTGAAGAGAGCAGTGTGTGCAGCTGCACAGATGCTCAAATCCTCACGTGCCTGACACTCCAGCTTTCGGCTGCATGCGCCTATAGTCAGCCCTACCCAGAAACAATCCCCACCACCAGAGCAGTTACCTGGTAACAGTGGTAGCCCCAGCAGGACCTTTTCTGATGCAGTGGGATTGACTGGATGCCTAGTTAGGGCTTAGCATCCAGTGCTGCACAGTGCACATCTAAAACAGCACATGGCACTAGCTTGGAATGTCACATGACATTGGCACGGTCTGGCACCTTTTCTCACAAATAAATATAAGCAGAGAACATTTAACTGTGACAATATTAGGACTGACTGTGTGTGTCCCCCATGTTACATGACATCAGCAGTCTGGCATGAACTTAAAAAAAAAATTTTTTTTTTTTTTTAGGACTATAGGGCCCCTCAACAAAGACTGGGCCCAGGGCAGCTGCCCCTTTTGCCCTGTGTTAAAGACGGTCCTGGTCCTGGACTCTCTTATAAAAAGGCCTTATGGATAAAGAATTGTACTGGGTGTCCATCCAATCATTTTTTTTAGTTAAAATTCACAGTTGCAAAAAATTATCCCCGGGTTTCTAAAATCAATGCCTTTCCTATAATCTTTTTTTCACAAAGGATGCCATATGTCCTCTTTCCTACTGCTGGTTTTGTTGAGTGTCCTGGAGCCTCTGCTAAAAAGGCCTAAGGATAAAGAAGTGTAATGGGTGTCTATTCAATGTTTTTTGAGATTTTCCGGTTGTAACTAATTTTTTCTGTCTTTCAAAAATCAATGCCTTTCCTGTAATCTATTTTTCAAAAGGATGCCATATGTCCTATTTCATGCTGTTCTTTCTGTTGAGGCTACGGGACACTCTTATAAAAAGGACTAAGGATAAAGAAGTGTACTGGGTGTTCAATCAATGTTTTTTTTTCTATTTCCCGGGTCATATAACTGATCTCTGTGTTTCTAAAATCAATGCCTTTCCTGTAATCTAATTTTCAAAAGTATGCCATATGTCCTCTTTCCTGCTGGTGTTTTTTTTGAGGGTCCAGGACCCTCTTATAAAAAGGCCTAAGGAGAATGAGGTGTACTGGGTGTCCATTGAATATTTGCAAAAAATTATCTATGGGTTTCTAAAATCAATGCCTTTCCTGTACTCTCACTCTATTGTTCAAAAGTATGCCATATGTCCCCTTTCCTGCTGGTGTTTTGTTTGAGGGTCCTGGACCCTCTTATAAAAAGGCCTAGGGAGAAAGAATTGTACTGGGTGTCCATCCAATCAATTTTTTTTATTCAAATTCACGGTTGCAACAAATTATCCACGGGTTTCTAAAATCAATGCCTTTCCTATAATCTTTTTTTCAAAAAGGATGCCATATGTCCTCTTTCCTACTGCTGGTTTTTTTGAGTGTCCTGGAGCCTCTGCTAAAAAGGCCGAAGGATAAAGAAGTGTACTGGGTGTCTATTCAATGTTTTTTTAGATTTCCCGCTTGTAACAAATTTTTTCTGTCTTTCTAAAATCAATGCCTTTCCTGTTATCTATTTTTCAAAAGGATGCCATATGTCCTCTTTCATGCTGTTCTTTCTGTTGAGGCTCGGGGACACTCTTCTAAAAAGGCCTAAGGATAAAGAAGTGTACTGGGTGTATAATCTATGTTTTTTTAGATTTCACGGTTGCAACTAATGATCTCTGTGTTTCTAAAATCAATGCCTTTCCTGAAATCTAATTTTCTAAAGGATGCCATATGTCCTCTTTCATGCTGCTGGTTTTGTGGAGGGTCCTGTAGCCTCTGCTAAAAAGGCCTAAGGATAAATAAGTGTACTTGGTGTATAATCGAAGTTTTTTGCGATTTCACGGTTGCAACTAATGATCTCTGTGTTTCTAAAATCAATGCCTTTCCTGTAATCTAATTTTCTAAAGGATGCCATATGTCCTCTTTCATGCTGCTGGTTTTGTGGAGGGTCCTGGAGCCTCTGCGAAAAAGGCCTAAGGATAAATAAGTGTATTTGGTGTATAATCCAATTTTTTAGAGATTGCACAGTTGCAACTAATGATCTCTGTGTTTCTAAAATCAATGCCTTTCCAGAAATCTATTTTTCTAAAGGATGTCATATGTCCTCTTTACTGCTGCTGGTTTTGTTGAGGGTCCTGGAGCCTCTGCTACTAAGGCCTAAGGATAAATAAGTGTCCTGGTTGTCTAATCCATTTTTTTTTAGATTTCCCGGTTGCAACAAATTATCTCCGGGTTTCTAAAATCAATGCCTTTCCTGTAATCTATTAGTCACAAGGATGCCATATGTCCTCTTTCATGCTGTTGTTTCTGTTGAGGCTACGGGAGACTCTTCTAAAAAGGCCTAAGGATAAAGAAGTGTACTGGGTGTATAATCTATGTTTTTTTAGATTTCACGTTGGCAAAAAATTATCCACGGGTTTCTAAAATCAATACCTTTCCAGTAATCTATTATTCACAAGGATGCCATATGTACTTTTTGATGCTGTTGTTTCGGTTGAGGCTCCGGGAGCCTCTTATTAAAAAGGCCTAATGAAAAATAAGTGTACTGGGTGTCTAATCAATGTTTTTTTCGATTTACCGGTTGCAACTAATGATCTCTGTGTTTCTGAAATCAATGCCTTTCCTATAATCATTTTTTCAAAAGGATGCCATATGTCCTCTTTGCTGCTGCTGGTTTTGTCGACGGTCCTGGAGCCTCTGCTGCGCATAATAAAGAAAAAAAAATTAATTTAACTTGACTTAATAACTGAAGCATGACTTCAGGAGTCAGGTGTGGTCGTAGGTAGTGGTTGTTGTTAGCAGATTATTTTTATTGCAAATTGCAATTGCCACTGCGTGCATAAAATGTGCGTCACTAGTCCAAATTTTAATATTTTTTTTTCATTCAGGATTAGTTTGGGGTACGGTGCAATATTGGAAAGGCAAAAAACAGGTCTCGGTACCCGTTGATATAAGGGGTGACTACTAGTGCTTTTACCAGGCTCCTCTTGGATAGCCCCAGAAAGTGTGAGTATGAATCCCAAAAAGAAAATTAAATTAAGGTTGAAAAATTACTCCTAAGTAAATTGTAAGACCTGGAGCTCCTCAAACACACGTCCTACTGCAACAGCTATAGGCTCCGCCCACCCAAATCTTACCTTTTTAATGCCAATTGATATTGCCACAGCTGGAACAACAGTAACTAACATGTGCGTCACCACAGTCTCCGAAGCTATTGTCGGATGTATACAAAAACAACAATAAAGAATTCCTTTTGGGGCGCAAAGAGATGGCTACCGGAACACTCCAGGAACTTCACAACAGTGGCTGTCTTGTGTTTCCGGTGATGTTGTAGACATCTGGGTAGTGTACAGGGAGGGCAAAAATCGTCTCAATCTCTGTGCACCACAGGACAGGACGTCCTTGTCATCCATAAGCACATGAAATTGCTGGCATTTTCGTTGCTTCAAGAAGTTCAGTTTTTGTGGTGATAGTACAGAATAAAATAAACTTTGGTTTCCTACCATACTCAAGACAATCTTGTAGTTCAAGCTTCGGACTTGCTGTGGGAAACAGTGGGCTGTCCATAGCAGGAAGATGATTTAGACAGAAGTAACGGGCTCTGATTGCAGGTGACACATGTTTATCGTCAATCATCAAAGGGGTTGCGTGCAGAATATGGCTGATGGCCCCTTATTCACATGTTTGTCCAGAGCAACAACATTTGCAAACAGCCAGAAGAGAGGTCGGTTCTCACCAGCCTTAAGTTGAGCTTCAATTACCAAATGCTGATATTCAAAAAATAGACAAACAGTGCCTTAAAAAACACATTTGCAATATGGATTCACCAGAGCAAGGTCATTGCAAGTATTTCCCACAATAACAAAATTAAAATGACACAACTCCGCAATCTTCCCCTTCACATTATTATTGTCACACTCCATTGTACTCCTATGCCCACCTCCCTGCTCTTGTTTTTGTTGAGGGTCCTGGAGCCTCTGCTAAAAAGGCCTATGGATAAATAAGTGTACTGGGTGTCTAATCAATGTTTTTTTCTATTTCACAGGTCATATAAATGATCTGTGGGATTCTAAAAACAATGCCTTTCCTGTAATCTATTATTCAAAAGGATGACATATGTCCTCTTTCATGCTGTTGTTTCTGTTGAGGCTCCGGGACCCTCGTATTAAAAAGGACTAAGGATAAAGAAGTGTACTGGGTGTCCAATCATTTTTTTTTCTATTTCACTGGTCATATAAATGATCTCTGTGTTTCTAAAATCAATGCCTTTCCTGTAATCTAATTTACAAAAGTATGCCATATGTCCTCTTTCCTGCTGCTGGTTTTGTTGAGGGTCCTGGAGCCTATGCTTAAAAGGCCTAAGGATAAAGAAGTGTACTGGGTGTCTAATCTATGTTTTTTTAGATTTCATGGTTGCAAAAAATTATCCACGGGTTTCTAAAATCAATGCCTTTCCTGTAATCTATTATTCACAAGGATGCCATATGTACTTTTTAATGCTGTTGTTTCTGTTGAGGCTCCGGGAGCCTCTTAATCTTATTAAAAAGGCCTAATGAAAAATAAGTGTACTGGGTGTATAATCAATGTTTTTTTCTATTTACCGTTTGCAACTAATGATCTCTGTGTTTCTGAAATCAATGCCTTTCCTATAATCATTTTTTCAAAAGGATGCCATATGTCCTCTTTCCTGCTGCTGGTTTTGTCGAGGGTCCTGGAGCCTCTGCTGAGCATAAAAATAAAAAAAAATTATTTAACTTGACTTAATATCTGAAGCATGACTTCAGGAGTCAGGTGTGGTCGTAGGTAGTGGTTGTTGTTAGCAGATTATTTTTATTGCAAATTGCAATTGCCACAGCGTGCATAAAATGTGCGTTACTAGTCCAAATTTTAAGTTTTTTTTTTCATTCAGGATTAGTTTGTGGACCGGCGCAATATTGGAAATGCAAAAAACAGGTCTCCGTACCCGTTGATATAAGGGGTGACTACTACTGCTTTTACCAGGCTCCTCTTGCATCGCCCCAGAAAGTGTGACTATGAATCCCAAAAAGAAAATTAAATTAAGGTTGAAAACTAACTCCAAAGTAACTTATAAGACCTGGAGCTCCTCAAACACATGTCCTACCGCAACAGCTATAGGCTCCGCCACCCACAAATCTTAACTTTTTCATGCCAATTGACATTGCCACAGCTGGAACAACAGTAAATAACATGTGCATCACCACAGTCTCCGAAGCTGTTGTCGGATGTATTCAAAAACACTGATAAAGTATTCCTTTAGGAGCGCAAAGAGATGGCTACCGGAACACTCCAGGAACTTCACAAGAGTGGCTGTATTGTGTTTCTGGTGATGTTTGAGACATCTGGGTAGTGTACAGGGAGGGCAAAAATCGTCTCCATCTCTGTGCACCACAGGACAGGACGTCCTTGTCATCCATAAGCACATGAAATTGCTGGCATTTTCGTTGCTTCAAGTTCATTTTTTGTGGTGATAGATAGTACAGAATTAAATAAACTTTGGTTTCCTACCATACTCAAGACAATCTTGTATTTCAATATTCGTACTTGTTGTGGGAAACAGTGGCCTGTCCATACCAGGAAGATGATTTAGACAGAAGTAACGAGCTCTGATTGCAGGTGACACATGTTTATCGTCAATCATCAAATGGGTTGCGTGCAGAATATGGCTGATGGCCCCTTATTCACATGTTTGTCCAGAGCCACAACATTTGCAAACAGCCAGAAGAAAGGTCGTTTCTCACCAGCCTTAAGTTGAGCTTCATTTACCAAATGCTGATATTCCAAAAAATAGACAAACAGTGCCTTAAATAACACATTTGCAATATGGATTCACCAGAGCAAGGTCATTGCAAGTACTAAGTTCCCACGATAACAAAATTAAAATGCCACAACTATGCAATCTTCACCTTCAGTGATGCTCCGGGACCCTCGTATTAAAAAGGCCTGAGGATAAATAATTATGTAACGGGTATCTAATGAATTTTTTTTTTTATTTTACGGGTCATATAAATGATCTCTGGGATTCTAAAATCAATGCCTTTCCTGTAATCTATTATTCAAAAGGATGACAGTACTACCAAAATACAGCCAATGAAGGGCCTTAGGAAGACTGAGCCAAGGTTGGATTGTAGTATTTGGTTAGGCTAATCATGATGGCCATGTAGACCACCACCACCGAGAGTCCTGGAAGTAACAGGGATGATGAGATGAAAGAGCTAAGAATAGTAGAACTTGAAACAACAGAGTTAGCCATGGGTGTTAGTGCAAAACCGCTTGGCTTTTTTTTGGCTTTGGGTGCGGCTATTCATGCAGGCCATATAGAGCTGACAACATTCGGTGTCGTATCAGCTATTAAACTAATAAGAACAGTACTACCAAAATACAGCCAATGAAGGGCCTTAGGAATACTGAGCCAAGGTTGGATTGTAGTATTTGGTTAGGCTAATCATGATGGCCATGTAGACCACCACCACCGAGAGTCCTGGAAGTAACAGGGATGATGAGATGAAAGAGCTAAGAATAGTAGAACTTGAAACAACAGAGTTAGCCATGGGTGTTAGTGCAAAACCGCTTGGCTTTTTTTGGCTTTGGGTGCGGCTATTCATGCAGGCCATATAGAGCTGACAACATTCGGTGTCGTATCAGCTATTAAACTTATAAGAACAGTACTACCAAAATACAGCCAATGAAGGGCCTTAGGAAGACTGAGCCAAGGTTGGATTGTAGTATTTGGTTAGGCTAATCATGATGGCCATGTAGACCACCATGTAGTAATAAGAACAGTACTACCAAAATACAGCCAATGAAGGGCCTTAGGAAGACTGAGCCAAGGTTGGATTGTAGTATTTGGTTAGGCTAATCATGATGGCCATGTAGACCACCACCACCGAGAGTCCTGGAAGTAACAGGGATGATGAGATGAAAGTGCTAAGAATAGTACTACTTGAAACAACAGAGTTAGCCATGGGTGTTAATCCAAGACCGCTTGGATTTATTTTTGTATTGGGTGCAGCTAATCATGCAGGCCATATAGAGCTGACAACATTCGGTGTTGTATCAGCTATAAAAATAATAAGAACTGTACTATCAAAATACAGACAATGAAGGGCCTATGAAGACCGAGCAAAGGTTGGATTGTAGTATTTTGTTCGGCTAATCATGATGTCCATGTAGACCGCCCGTAACAGGGATGAAAGTGCTAAGAATAGTACTAATTGAAACAACAGAGTTAGCCATGGGTGTTAGTCTAAGACCACTCTGCTTTTTTGGGGGGTTTGGGTGCAGCTAATCATGAAGGCCAGATAGACCTGCCACCATTTGGTGTTGTAACAGGTATGAAAATGCAAAGAACAGTACTACTTAACACAAACTACTTACCATGGGTCCCAGAGCATATGTTTGGTTGTTATATTTTGTAAGGGTAATCATGCAGGCCATATAGACCTCCACCGATAGGGTGAGTATGAGTAACAGCTATTAAAATGCGAAGGACATTACTAATTAACACAACATAGTTACCATGGGTCGCATACCAAGAGCAGATGTCTTATTATTATATTTTGTATGGGTAATCATCCAGGCCGTATAGACCTCACCAAATAGGGGGCGTTACAGAGATTAAAGTGCTAAGAATGGTAGTACTTAAAACACAACCTCGTTAAAATAGGTAGCAGACCACATGTCTTATTATTATAATTTTTCAGGGTAATCTGGCAGGCCATATAGAACTCCCCCGATAGGGGGGGGGGGGGGACAGGGATTAAAGTGCTAAGAAAAGTACTAATTGACACAAGCTAGTTGGGTCCAAGAACGCATGTTTGATTATTAGAATTTATTAGGGTAATTATATATCTAACAAATCTATCTATTTCTCTTCTATCGATTCTATCTAACTATCAATCTATGTATATCTATCTATCCTATCTATCACTATCAATCTATCTTCTGTCCGGGATGTTTTGAGACAGCCACTTTGGGAATGTTAGTTGATTTAGACCCATTATGGCTTAAAAGCAGACTCTGCATCAACTATGTAATTTTCCATGGGAGTTTTGCCAGGGATCCCCCTCCAGCATGCAACAGTCCAGGTGTTAGTACCCTTGAAACAACTTTTCCATCACTATTGTGGCCAGAAAGAGTCCTTGTAGGTTTTAAAGTTCGCCTGCCTATTGAATTCAATGGCGGTTCGCGCGGTTCGCGCGGTTCGCGCGTTCGCGAACAATACCAGAAGTTCGAGTCCTCGGTTCGCGAACCGAAAATTTTAGGTTCGCGACATCACTATTAGGGGGGTGTTAGGGTTAGGGTTAGAATTAGCTTTAGGGGTTAAAAAATTTATTAGAGTAGCGGTGAGCTCCGGTTGGCAGATTAGGGGTTAATACTTGAAGTTAGGTGTCGGCGATGTTAGGGAGAGCAGATTAGGGGTTAATAGTGATGTCGCGAACCTAAATTGTTTGGTTCGTGAACGGCGGACTCGAACTTCCGGTATTGTTCGCAAACCCACGTTGAATTCAATAGGCAGGCAAACTTTAAAACCTACAAGGACTCTTTCTGGCCACAATAGTGATGGAAAAGTTGTTTCAAGGGTACTAACACCTGGACTGTCGCATGCTGGAGGGGGATCCCTGGCAAAACTCCCATGGAAAATTACATAGTTTATGCAGAGTCATTAAGCCATAATGGGTCTAAATCAACTAACATTCCCAAAGTGGCTGTCTCAAAACATCCCGGACAGAAGATAGATTGATAGATAGGTTAGATAGATATACATAGATTGATAGATAGAATCGATAGAAGAGAAATAGATAGATTTGTTAGATATATAATTACCCTAATAAAGTCTAATAATTAAACATGCGTTCTTGGACCCAACTAGCTTGTGTTAATTAGTACTTTTCTTAGCACTTTAATCCCTGTCCCCCCCCCCCCCCCTATCGGGGGTGTTCTATATGGCCTGCCAGATTACCCTGAAAAATTATAATAATAAGACATGCGGTCTGCTACCTATTTTAACTAGGTTGTGTTTTAAGTACTACCATTCTTAACACTTTAATCTCTGTAACTCCTCATATTTGGTGAGGTCTATACGGCCTGGATGATTACCCATACAAAATATAATAATAAGACATCTGCTCTTGGTATGCGACCCATGGTAACTATGTTGTGTTAATTAGTAATGTCCTTCGCATTTTAATAGCTGTTACTCATACTCACCCTATCGGTGGAGGTCTATATGGCCTGCATGATTACCCTTACAAAATATAACAACCAAACATATGCTCTGGGACCCATGGTAAGTAGGTTGTGTTAAGCAGTACTGTTCTTTGCAGTTTAATACCTGTTACAACACCAAATGGTGGCAGGTCTATCTGGCCTTCATGATTAGCTGCACCCAAACCCAAAAAAAAGCAGAGTGGTCTTAGACTAACACCCATTTAACAACAGTATGCTGTGTAAGTCAGATAGACAGTTAGACACAGGCCTGATAGAAAATACAATTAGATTACACTAGCATAATGATTTAAAGACTTTTTTTTGGAAATTTTAAGAAAAAGGTTAAGCACATACATATGAGTCGTGGCTGATAGCCTTGGAAGGGCAGCTATTAAAAACAGTAGGCTCTGTAAGTCGGATACACACACGCCTGATAGAAAATACTATTAGATTACACTAGAAAAATGATTGAAATTATTTTTTTGGGGGGGAATTAAAAAAAGGTTAAACACATATGAGTCGTGGCTCATAGACTAGGGAGGGCAGCAAGTAAACACAGTAGGCTCTCTATGTCAGCAAAACACACAGGCCGGATAGAAAATTATATTAGATTACACTAGCAAACCAATTTAAACTTTTTTTTTTTTTTATATTAAAATTAAGGGGAAGAAGAATAGATATGAGTGCTGGGTGGCTGCCTGGCACAGACCAATTAACCAAAAGACTGAAAAAAAAAGAGGTATATTAATGGTATATTAATGCTGAGTGAGCCTGACAGACATAGGCATGATAGTAAATGTAATTAGATTACACTAGCAAAATATTTTTTTGGTTTTTTTTTTTTTTTTTAAATTTAAAATAATGTTATAAACGGATATTAACACTGGTGGCTGCTGGCTGGCACAGAGCAATGAACCAGAGTATATGCTGTGTGACACTGGCCTGATAGAAAATGAAAAAAAATTAGACTAGAAAAATAATTAAATTTTTGGGTTAGTTAAATTTAAACTAATGTTGTTAGGGAGATATCAGTGGTGGCAGTAGTCACAGCATATGCTGTGAGCCTTAAACACACAGCTGAAAGCCAGGCAAATGCTAATAAAAAAAATAGAAAAAAAAAAACGGCACGAAATATAGCCCTAAAAAGGGCTTTTTGGGGTGCTGTGCTTGCAGCAGAGATTAGTGGAGTCCTTCTGGACTGTAAATACACTAGCCTAGCTATGTTTTTCCTATTAATGTCAGGAGCAAAAACACAACACGTCCTCTCATTAAAAATGCAAGGTCATTATGAGTCTAAAATGGCGGATTCCAAGTAGCTGGGAGTGTCTGTGAGGGAGTGTCTGATGTTGATTGGCTCTAATGTGTCAGGTGGCTGTGACATAAAGGGTCAAAGTTTCCACAATGATGACACATAGGGGCGGATCGAACATTGCCATGTGTTCGCCCACAAACGCGAACAAGCTATGTTCGCTGTGAACCGTTCGCGGGCGAACAGTTCGGGACATCACTAGGGGTTAATACTATTTATTATAGGGTTATTGAGGCGGGAGTGAGGCGGATTAGGGGTTAATACATTTATTATAGTAGTGGTGAGATCCGGTCGGCAGATTAGGAGTTAATAAGTGTAGGTAGGTAGCGGCGACGTTGGGGGCGGCATATTAGGGGTTAATAAATATAATATAGGGGTCGGCGGTGTTAGGGGCAGCAGATTAGGGGTACATAGGGATAACGTAGCTGGCGGCAGTGTACGGAGCGGCAGATTAGGGGTTAAAAAATTTTAATAGAGTGGCAGCGATGTGGGGGGACCTCGGTTTAGGGGTACATAGGTAGTTTATGGGTGTTAGTGTACTTTAGAGCACAGTAGTTAAGAGCTTTATAAACCGGCGTTAACCAAGAAAGCTCTTAACTACTGACTTTTTTCTGCGGCTGGAGTTTTGTCGTTAGATTTCTAACGCTCACTTCAGCCACGACTCTAAATACCGGCGTTAGAAAGATCCCATTGAAAAGATAGGATACGCAAATGACGTAGGGGGATCTACGTCATTTGCTGGCTGAGCATCATGGGAAATGTAGTTCCAAAACCTCTGAAGGGCAAAGTTTGAGGATGTCTGCTCTGTATAAACCATGAAATATTTTGTTGTCTTGGGTTTTTTTTTTGCTTAATTTCTTATGTCTTTTTTAAAGAAGTTGTACGGGCTTCCACATTTACACAATCCATGATGATTGCTATTTATGCTGGCACTGTAGTGATATAAAAAAATACTATAAGGTACTATTTTTTTTATATGTTTTTATTTAAAAAAAGAACATGACTGGTCCATTATATTGTTGTTTTAACTAAAACAAAAACTCAACTTTCAAATAACTATTATAGCATCAATATCCTTGTCCATAGCATCTTTTTTAAGAAATTTAGTGAGAAAGGGAAGATACAATTATTCTTTTGAGACCCATTCAGTGTTCAACAATGTGAAAAATAGTCCACATTTGATTATATGGTTTTAGGGATAGTATATTATGGGCTAGTTTACAAGTGAAACACTAATTTATTGCACGCCCATAGACGGGGTTAATTCACGAGCTTGCAGTAGCAATTAGCGCTCATGAAATTAACCAGAGATCCAATATATATAAATATATATATATATATATATATATATATATATACAGTATATATATATATATATATATATATATAACACATATTAACACATAGATATATATGTATATCAGCATATACATATATATTTACTATCTACTGCCCATCACTGTGCTGCTTACCCCTTTGCTGCATGAAGTTCGGATGCCGTCTCTGACAACATCAGAACGAGACTCCCATTAGAGCCTATGAAAGTGCGCTCTCATGAGTGCAATGCTTCCAAGCAATGCATTGCTTTTAACTTGTAATACCAGCGTACATTAGCGTGCACTGGTATTACACAGAGGAGCACACATATCTGGCCCTATGTGTTTGCAATAAACTAGCTGTAACCTTATCTGACCTTATCTTAAGTAAGAAGAATTGATCTGGAAGATTGAGAACCAAAGGAAGAAATCATTCCTAGAATATGAAGATATTTATTATTTATCAAGGAGGAGAACCATATTCTGCATAACCAAGTCAATAAAACAACAATTGCTACTGTGAATGGGCAACCTGCCTAACAGGATTTGTAGCCTGTAATGCAGACTACTTACATTCTATGGGATGGGCAGTATGCAATCTGGCTCACGTACTGTTCACCTATATAAACATTAAATGAAGCCTTCTAGGAAAGGATGGGTGGAGCTAAAGAAAACATGTACCTAAGGGTGTGCTAAAATGCAATTTAACTTAGTTAGCAGCCAATGCACGCGATCAATAATATATATTTACTGCAATGTTTAAAATGTATGACAGAAATGTTTGCACTTTACTGTCACTTAAAAAAAAGGTTAGAAGGGATATGAAAGTCAAAATTAGATGTTTATGGCTCAAATAGAACTTCTCTATATACTTCTATTATAAAATGTTCTTTGTTCTTTTCTTATCCTACCTTGAAAAGCATCTAGGTGGGCTCAAGGAAGGCTGTTCTGGAGCTGATTTAAAAAAAAGAGTAATTAAAGGAACAAAGCAACAATCTTGTCTTCTTATGGTTTGATGCTTATAGGGATTTTATCATCTTTGCCACTTTATGATTATTATTATTATTATCATTTATTATTATAGCGCCGCCAAATTCCGTAGCTCTGGGTAGGGGTATACAATGACGAGGATTTGTGATAAATACAAGACAAATCTAGTACAGGAGGAAGAGGGCCCTGCTCCAGAGAGCTCACAGTCTACAGGTTTAGGGCACAGAGACATAAGGTTGGGGTAGCTTGTTACATCGGGTGTAGTTGCAGCAGTGAGTCAGGCAGTTCATGACTCACTAGTAATACACAAACTGTACCTTTTGGTGATAACACTAACAGCAACAGTTTTGAGCCTATGTTTCAACTGCCACTAACACACGATTATCAGATTTTACCCCTTAAATAGAGGTAATGTATACAATTCTTTTTTGACGTTTTTAAAAGAGTAATAAAACTGTCCATTTTCCAACCATCTAATAATTAATAATAAATCTACTTCACAATACAGAAAAACAATTTTAAAAATTTAAAGTAAGCAACAATCTTATCTTCTTATGGTTTGTTGCTTATAGTGATTTTATCATCTTTTCCGCCAGTAAAACACAAATATGTACCTTTTGGTGATAACAACACTCAGAGCTACAGTTTGGAGCCCTAGTTTCAGCTGCCACTAACACACAATGATTATCAGATTTTACACCTTTGGCTACTAGTAATAGAGAACAGTGATTTAAATCCTTTGTAAAGTAATTTTATCCCCAACATGGCTGCCATAACATAGAGCAATTATGTAACCCTGTTTATTTAACTACAGTAGAGGATGGGATATATAAGAATAACAAATTCTTAAATTACAGAAACGTGTCATTATTTTATAGTGATGACTCTTTACACAAAGTATTAAACTACTTAGCAATAGAAAATAAATAATGGGTGTAAAAAAATTAGATACCACAAAAACAGAAAGGGAATTCAGCACTCTTTTCAAAGTCAATGTAAAAAAAGTATGCTTATTCAACCACAGCGAATTTAGATTAACAATTGCACATTTACAAAAGCTACAAAAAAACTGTTGAAACACCATGAACCTTGTAAAATGCAGCACTGCTAAATATAAGGTTAAAGCGCTTGATGGAACACACATAGTATGACTCCATTTATTAAGCAGCGTTTGCTGCTT
Source organism: Bombina bombina (assembly GCF_027579735.1). NCBI lineage: Eukaryota > Metazoa > Chordata > Amphibia > Anura > Bombinatoridae > Bombina > Bombina bombina. Next base: position 1,029,408,291 of record NC_069499.1, read on the forward strand.
TGGAGGCCAATCATTTCAGGATCACCTGAAATGAAAATTAAGAACTGCGGCTCCTTGACCAACCTGTCCACCTCCTAAAAGATGGCTGATTTCAAACCATTCCCATCTGATACAATCAGGATATTTGACAACCCCTGATAGCGGCAGATTGTGAGAGTAGGCTCTCTGCCTGCATCAAAAACCAATCATGTCCACTCGACCATTGTTAAATTGAGCCCTTAATCTCTAGTCCATCACCCTATGGAATACCCTTTAGCAAATGCTCATGAGGCGAAAGTGCTTTGGCTAATTGGCTAACAATGGATCCACTGGAAAAACTATTAACATAACCTTCTCTGTTTTTATTTTTTTCTATTCTATTCTTTCTGTCATCTATATGCATCTCAGCTCATTCTATACAATTACGTCTCCGGAATTTCTAAGATGGCTACTGAAAGGTAGAATAATTTAAATGTACAGTCTTTCTGAAGGTGGCCATCTTCAAAAGGCCACTGCCACATTTTTAAGAAAATAGCTTTTGGTGATATTTACAGCTTTGTAGCTTCTAAGGGATATTTTTTTTTTTCAAATTATCTACAAAATCTACATGTTCAATTTTTAACAATATTTTTCCAGGTACAGTAATTCTAAATTTGGATTGGATAAACATATTTTTTGCGAAACTACTGGGAACTAGTTGAACAAACCTTGTCAACCATTAACAAGAAGCATATGTAATAGCTCTCAATTACCAGCTAGCTCTCAGTAGTCCTAAGCTTATCTAGGTATGCTATTCAACAACTTATACCAACAGAACAAAGTACATTTGGTAAAATTGCATGCTCTATATCAACCATGAAATTTTACTTTTGTTTATGCTTTTGTGCTCATTTTCTTATTCCTTTTTTAAAAGAAGTTACATGAGCTTCTTAATTTATACAATCCATGATGATTGCTATTTATGCTGGCGCCGTAGTGATATAAAAACACTATAAGGTACCATTAAAGAAGAATGGTTTTATTTAGGAAAGAACATGACTGGCCCATTATATTGTTTTAACTAAAACAAAAACTCAACTTTCAAAGAACTATTATAGCATCAATATTCTTGTCCATAGCATTTTTAAGAAATTTAGTGAAATGGGGAAGAGAAAATTATTCTTTTGAGACCCATTCATTTTTCACCAATGTGAAAAATAGTCTACATTGGATTATATGGTTTTAGTGATAGTATATTATGGGGTCTATTTATATATGTGCGGACAGACATTATCCGCTATAGCGAACCATGTCCGCCGCACATCGATAAATGCCGACAGCATACGCAGTCGGCATTTATCATTGCACCAGCAGTTCTTGTGAACTGCTGGTGCAATACTGCTCCCTGCAGATTATCGGCCGCAAGCAGGGGTGTCAATCAACCCAATCGTACATGATCGGGCGGATTGCTATACGCTGCCTCAGAGGCGGTGTATGAGTTTAGGAACAGCGGTCTTAAGACCACTTCTTCTTAACTCCTGTTTCCGGTGAGCCTGAAGGCTCGCGCGGAAACAAGGGGAACAGGGGCCATTAAATAGATGTGTTTTAAGTAAAAAGAAGAATTGACCTAGAAGATTGAGAACCTAAGGAAGAAATCATTCCTAGAATATGAAGATATTTATTATTTATCAAGGTGGAGAACCATGTTCTGCATAACCAAGTGAATACAATAATAATTGCTACTGTGAATGAGTAACCTGTCTATGGGATGGGCAGTTTGCAATCTGGCTCACTTACTGTCGACCTACATAAAATGAAGCCTTTTAGGAAAAGATGGGTGGACCTAAATAAAGTCAAAGAGTGGGGGTATGTGTGTTTACTACTGTAACCTCCAAAGAACGTATGTAACTTTAGATTGTTATATTAGCCCTTCAAAGTACCACCGCAGGCCAGCACAGTCTTTATGATTTACATCAAAATGGGCACTATGGGTGAAAGGACCTCCCGCTCTACTTGCGGTGCAATAGAGAGCAATGCTCCCTACCTAACTCACCCCAATTCAGCGTGTCTCTAGTGCGAGCCCTTTCGACGGGCGTCCAGCTCCTTGGCGTTCTCATGCAGTTACGGGCGCTTCTCTGATGACGTCACTATTGGATCGCCTGAAGCCTGCAGGGATACAGCGGAGGTACTGGCAGCATACCAATCCTGTCCTGGATTGAACTTGGATCTGCTGGGAAGGTAGCAAGAGCAATGAAGAAAAGAGTCGATCCAGTTCCAGGGTAAAAACGAACTTTATTCCAATTGAGTAATTTAAAAACACAGATACGGGAAGCACCTTAGCAATATGAGTTGCAGCAGGCAGAGCAAAGGCTTACGCTTTTCGGCTTAGTGAGCCGTAATCATAGCCTAATGTGCTATTGCCTTTCTCACATTATAAAGGCACAGAGCATATTTCTATTGGCTAACCTTTAAAATCAGTAAAACAATTAATTGTCTGCTGTAACAATTAACCATTTAACAGCTACAGATTTGGTTTGAGCTCCAACAAATTTGTTTGAGCTCAAACCAAATCTGTAGCTGTTAAATGGTTAATTGTTGCACACTCAAATGTGCAGTTAGGTGCAATGTGAACGAGACCTCGCATTCGCATTGCACAGAAGCTTTGCGTTCACAAAAGCATTATTCCATAGGCTCCAATAGGAGCCTTGTTCTCATGCAGTAAGACACCTAACACAGCGAAGGGGGTAAGTCATGCAGCGATGGGCAGCAAATTTAAATTTATATGAATATATACATATATATTTATGTGTTAATATATGTATATACACATATTAACACGTAAATATATTTGTATATAAGTATACACATATTTATTTACAGGGAACACACAGTTCCCCATAGACCACAATGTAAAGGCACTTTTCAGTGCTCTTTTTTTCTAACACCCCACACCCGCCAACTTTAACCCCTCATAACTGCTTTGTGCAGTTTTTTTTTAAATGTTCTTATTTTTTATTTTAAAAAAGGCACACTACACTGTTTTTGGGGGGCAATTGGGGGACATTTTAAAAAGGTCTGATTTCTGGTTAATTTTTTAAGAGCTTGCAGTAGCAATAACCAGCCACTTGTAATGACTGGTTATTTATTGCGCACCCGTAAATGGGCAAATTGCGATTAATTAGTGCTTCACTTGTAATCTAGCCCTTAATATCTCACATAAAATTTACCCTCATTCTCACCTAGATTACAAGTTTTGCGTTACGGTGCGGTACGGCTTTTAATGCTGAGGTGGGCTCAAGGAAGGCTGTTCTGGAGCTGATTTAAAAAAAAGAGTAATTAAAAGAACAAAGCAACAATCTTATCTTCTTATGGTTTGATGCTTATAGGGATTTTATCATCTTTGGCACTTTATGATTATTATTATTATTATTATCATTTATGATTATAGCGCCGCCAAATTCCGTAGCTCTGGGTAGGGGTATACAATGACGAGGATTTGTGATAAATACAAGACAAATCTAGTACAGGAGGAAGAGGGCCCTGCTCCGGAGAGCTCACAGTCTACAGGTTTAGGGCGCAGAGACATAAGGTTGGGGTAGCTTGTCACATCGGTTGTAGTTGCAGCATTGAGTCAGGCAGTTCATGACTCACTAGTAATACACAAACTGTACCTTTTGGTGATAACACTAACAGCAACAGTTTTGAGCCTATGTTTCAGCTGCCACTAACACACGATTATCAGATTTTACCCCTTAAATAGAGGTAATGTATACAATTCTTTTTTGACGTTTTTAAAAGAGTAATAAAACTGTCCATTTTCCAACCATCTAATAATTAATAATAAATCTACTTCACAATACAGATCAACAATTTTAAAAATTTAAAGTAAGCAACAATCTTATCTTCTTATGGTTTGTTGCTTATAGTGATTTTATCATCTTTTCCGCCAGTAAAACACAAATATGTACCTTTTGGTGATAACAACACTCAGAGCTACAGTTTGGAGCCCTAGTTTCAGCTGCCACTAACACACAATGATTATCAGATTTTACACCTTTGGCTACTAGTAAGAGTAGAGAGCAGTGATTTAACCCCTTTGTAAAGTAATTTTATCCCCAACATGGCTGCCATAACATAGAGCAATTATGTAACCCTGTTTATTTAACTACAGTAGAGGATGGGATATATAAGAATAACAAATTCTTAAATTACAGAAACGTGTCATTATTTTATAGTGCTGACTCTTTACACAAAGTATTAAACTACTTAGCAATAGAAAATAAACAATGGGTGTAAAAAAATTAGATACCCCAAAAACAGAAAGGGAATTCAGCACTCTTTTCAAAGTCAATGTAAAAAAAGTATGCTTATTCAACCACAGCGAATTTAGATTAACAATTGCACATTTACAAAAGCTACAAAAAACTGTTGAAACACCATGAACCTTGTAAAATGCAGCACTGCTAAATATAAGGTTAAAGCGCTTGATGGAACACACATAGTATGACTCCATTTATCAAGCAGCGTTTGCTGCTTTGGAGGCCAATCATTTCAGGATCACCTGAAATGAAAATTAAGAACTGCGGCTCCTTGACCAACCTGTCCACCTCCTAAAAGATGGCTGATTTAAACCATTCCCATCTGATACAATCAGGATATTTGACAACCCCTGATAGCGGCAGATTGTGAGAGTAGGCTCTCTGCCTGCATCAAAAACCAATCATGTCCACTCGACCATTGTTAAATTGAGTCCATAATCTCTAGTCCATCACCCTATGGAATACCCTTTAGCAAATGCTCATGAGGCGAAAGTGCTTTGGCTAATTGGCTAACAATGGATCCACTGGAAAAACTATTAACATATGGGGATCAGTAACCTTCTCTGTTTTTATTTTTTTCTATTCTATTCTTTCTGTCATCTATATGCATCTCAGCTCATTCTATACAATTACGTCTCCGGAATTTCTAAGATGGCTACTGAAAGGTAGAATAATTTAAATGTACAGTCTTTCTGAAGGTGGCCATCTTCAAAAGGCCACTGCCACATTTTTAAGAAAATAGCTTTTGGTGATATTTACAGCTTTGTAGCTTCTAAGGGATATTTTTTTTTCAAATTATCTACAAAATCTACATGTTCAATTTTTAACAATATTTTTCCAGGTACAGTAATTCTAAATTTGGATTGGATAAACTTATTTTTTGCGAAATTACTGGGAACTAGTTGAACAAACCTTGTCAACCATTAACAAGAAGCATATGTTATAGCTCTCAATTACCAGCTAGCTCTCAGTAGTCCTAAGCTTATCTAGGTATGCTATTCAACAACTTATACCAACAGAACAAAGTACATTTGGTAAAATTGCATGCTCTATATCAACCATGAAATTTTACTTTTGTTTATGCTTTTGTGCTCATTTTCTTATTCCTTTTTTAAAAGAAGTTACATGAGCTTCTTAATTTATACAATCCATGATGATTGCTATTTATGCTGGCGCCGTAGTGATATAAAAACACTATAAGGTACCATTAAAGAAGAATGGTTTTATTTAGGAAAGAACATGACTGGCCCATTATATTGTTTTAACTAAAACAAAAACTCAACTTTCAAAGAACTATTATAGCATTAATATTCTTGTCCATAGCATTTTTAAGAAATTTAGTGAAATGGGGAAGAGAAAATTATTCTTTTGAGACCCATTCATTTTTCACCAATGTGAAAAATAGTCTACATTGGATTATATGGTTTTAGTGATAGTATATTATGGGGTCTATTTATATATGTGCGGACAGACATTATCCGCTATAGCGAACCATGTCCGCCGCACATCGATAAATGCCGACAGCATACGCAGTCAGCATTTATCATTGCACCAGCAGTTCTTGTGAACTGCTGGTGCAATACTGCTCCCTGCAGATTATCGGCCGCAAGCAGGGGTGTCAATCAACCCAATCGTACATGATCGGGCGGATTGCTATACGCTGCCTCAGAGGCGGTGTATGAGTTTACGAACAGTGGTCTTAAGACCACTTCTTCTTAACTCCTGTTTCCGGTGAGCCTGAAGGCTCGCGCGGAAACAAGGGGAACAGGGGCCATTAAATAGATGTGTTTTAAGTAAAAAGAAGAATTGACCTAGAAGATTGAGAACCTAAGGAAGAAATCATTCCTAGAATATGAAGATATTTATTATTTATCAAGGTGGAGAACCATGTTCTGCATAACCAAGTGAATACAATAATAATTGCTACTGTGAATGAGTAACCTGTCTATGGGATGGGCAGTTTGCAATCTGGCTCACTTACTGTCGACCTACATAAAATGAAGCCTTTTAGGAAAAGATGGGTGGACCTAAATAAAGTCAAAGAGTGGGGGTATGTGTGTTTACTACTGTAACCTCCAAAGAACGTATGTAACTTTAGATTGTTATATTAGCCCTTCAAAGTACCACCGCAGGCCAGCACAGTCTTTATGATTTACATCAAAATGGGCACTATGGGTGAAAGGACCTCCCGCTCTACTTGCGGTGCAATAGAGAGCAATGCTCCCTACCTAACTCACCCCAATTCAGCGTGTCTCTAGTGCAAGCCCTTTCGACGGGCGTCCAGCTCCTTGGCGTTCTCAAGCAGTTACGGGCGCTTCTCTGATGACGTCACTATTGGATCGCCTGAAGCCTGCAGGGATACAGCGGAGGTACTGGCAGCATACCAATCCTGTCCTGGATTGAACTTGGATCTGCTGGGAAGGTAGCAAGAGCAATGAAGAAAAGAGTCGATCCAGTTCCAGGGTAAAAACGAACTTTATTCCAATTGAGTAATTTAAAAACACAGATACGGGAAGCACCTTAGCAATATGAGTTGCAGCAGGCAGAGCAAAGGCTTACGCTTTTCGGCTTAGTGAGCCGTAATCATAGCCTAATGTGCTATTGCCTTTCTCACATTATAAAGGCACAGAGCATATTTCTATTGGCTAACCTTTAAAATCAGTAAAACAATTAATTGTCTGCTGTAACAATTAACCATTTAACAGCTACAGATTTGGTTTGAGCTCCAACAAATTTGTTTGAGCTCAAACCAAATCTGTAGCTGTTAAATGGTTAATTATTGCACACTCAAATGTGCAGTTAGGTGCAATGTGAACGAGACCTCGCATTCGCATTGCACAGAAGCTTTGCGTTCACAAGAGCATTATTCCATAGGCTCCAATAGGAGCCTTGTTCTCATGCAGTAAGACACCTAACACAGCGAAGGGGGTAAGTCATGCAGCGATGGGCAGCAAATTTAAATTTATATGAATATATACATATATATTTATGTGTTAATATATGTATATACACATATTAACACGTAAATATATTTGTATATAAGTATACACATATTTATTTACAGGGAACACACAGTTCCCCATAGACCACAATGTAAAGGCACTTTTCAGTGCTCTTTTTTTCTAACACTCCACACCCGCCAACTTTAACCCCTCATAACTGCTTTGTGCAGTTTTTTTTTAAATGTTCTTATTTTTTATTTTAAAAAAGGCACACTACACTGTTTTTGGGGGGCAATTGGGGGACATTTTAAAAAGGTCTGATTTCTGGTTAATTTTTTAAGAGCTTGCAGTAGCAATAACCAGCCACTTGTAATGACTGGTTATTTATTGCGCACCCGTAAATGGGCAAATTGCGATTAATTAGTGCTTCACTTGTAATCTAGCCCTTAATATCTCACATAAAATTTACCCTCATTCTCACCTAGATTACAAGTTTTGCGTTACGGTGCGGTACGGCTTTTAATGCTGAGGTGGGCTCAAGGAAGGCTGTTCTGGAGCTGATTTAAAAAAAAGAGTAATTAAAAGAACAAAGCAACAATCTTGTCTTCTTATGGTTTGATGCTTATAGGGATTTTATCATCTTTGGCACTTTATGATTATTATTATTATTATTATTATCATTTATGATTATAGCGCCGCCAAATTCCGTAGCTCTGGGTAGAGGTATACAATGACGAGGATTTGTGATAAATACAAGACAAATCTAGTACAGGAGGAAGAGGGCCCTGCTCCGGAGAGCTCACAGTCTACAGGTTTAGGGCGCAGAGACATAAGGTTGGGGTAGCTTGTCACATCGGTTGTAGTTGCAGCATTGAGTCAGGCAGTTCATGACTCACTAGTAATACACAAACTGTACCTTTTGGTGATAACACTAACAGCAACAGTTTTGAGCCTATGTTTCAGCTGCCACTAACACACGATTATCAGATTTTACCCCTTAAATAGAGGTAATGTATACAATTCTTTTTTGACGTTTTTAAAAGAGTAATAAAACTGTCCATTTTCCAACCATCTAATAATTAATAATAAATCTACTTCACAATACAGATCAACAATTTTAAAAATTTAAAGTAAGCAACAATCTTATCTTCTTATGGTTTGTTGCTTATAGTGATTTTATCATCTTTTCCGCCAGTAAAACACAAATATGTACCTTTTGGTGATAACAACACTCAGAGCTACAGTTTGGAGCCCTAGTTTCAGCTGCCACTAACACACAATGATTATCAGATTTTACACCTTTGGCTACTAGTAAGAGTAGAGAGCAGTGATTTAACCCCTTTGTAAAGTAATTTTATCCCCAACATGGCTGCCATAACATAGAGCAATTATGTAACCCTGTTTATTTAACTACAGTAGAGGATGGGATATATAAGAATAACAAATTCTTAAATTACAGAAACGTGTCATTATTTTATAGTGCTGACTCTTTACACAAAGTATTAAACTACTTAGCAATAGAAAATAAACAATGGGTGTAAAAAAATTAGATACCCCAAAAACAGAAAGGGAATTCAGCACTCTTTTCAAAGTCAATGTAAAAAAAGTATGCTTATTCAACCACAGCGAATTTAGATTAACAATTGCACATTTACAAAAGCTACAAAAAACTGTTGAAACACCATGAACCTTGTAAAATGCAGCACTGCTAAATATAAGGTTAAAGCGCTTGATGGAACACACATAGTATGACTCCATTTATCAAGCAGCGTTTGCTGCTTTGGAGGCCAATCATTTCAGGATCACCTGAAATGAAAATTAAGAACTGCGGCTCCTTGACCAACCTGTCCACCTCCTAAAAGATGGCTGATTTAAACCATTCCCATCTGATACAATCAGGATATTTGACAACCCCTGATAGCGGCAGATTGTGAGAGTAGGCTCTCTGCCTGCATCAAAAACCAATCATGTCCACTCGACCATTGTTAAATTGAGTCCATAATCTCTAGTCCATCACCCTATGGAATACCCTTTAGCAAATGCTCATGAGGCGAAAGTGCTTTGGCTAATTGGCTAACAATGGATCCACTGGAAAAACTATTAACATATGGGGATCAGTAACCTTCTCTGTTTTTATTTTTTTCTATTCTATTCTTTCTGTCATCTATATGCATCTCAGCTCATTCTATACAATTACGTCTCCGGAATTTCTAAGATGGCTACTGAAAGGTAGAATAATTTAAATGTACAGTCTTTCTGAAGGTGGCCATCTTCAAAAGGCCACTGCCACATTTTTAAGAAAATAGCTTTTGGTGATATTTACAGCTTTGTAGCTTCTAAGGGATATTTTTTTTTCAAATTATCTACAAAATCTACATGTTCAATTTTTAACAATATTTTTCCAGGTACAGTAATTCTAAATTTGGATTGGATAAACTTATTTTTTGCGAAACTACTGGGAACTAGTTGAACAAACCTTGTCAACCATTAACAAGAAGCATATGTTATAGCTCTCAATTACCAGCTAGCTCTCAGTAGTCCTAAGCTTATCTAGGTATGCTATTCAACAACTTATACCAACAGAACAAAGTACATTTGGTAAAATTGCATGCTCTATATCAACCATGAAATTTTACTTTTGTTTATGCTTTTGTGCTCATTTTCTTATTCCTTTTTAAAAAGAAGTTACATGAGCTTCTTAATTTATACAATCCATGATGATTGCTATTTATGCTGGCGCCGTAGTGATATAAAAACACTATAAGGTACCATTAAAGAAGAATGGTTTTATTTAGGAAAGAACATGACTGGCCCATTATATTGTTTTAACTAAAACAAAAACTCAACTTTCAAAGAACTATTATAGCATTAATATTCTTGTCCATAGCATTTTTAAGAAATTTAGTGAAATGGGGAAGAGAAAATTATTCTTTTGAGACCCATTCATTTTTCACCAATGTGAAAAATAGTCTACATTGGATTATATGGTTTTAGTGATAGTATATTATGGGGTCTATTTATATATGTGCGGACAGACATTATCCGCTATAGCGAACCATGTCCGCCGCACATCGATAAATGCCGACAGCATACGCAGTCGGCATTTATCATTGCACCAGCAGTTCTTGTGAACTGCTGGTGCAATACTGCTCCCTGCAGATTATCGGCCGCAAGCAGGGGTGTCAATCAACCCAATCGTACATGATCGGGCGGATTGCTATACGCTGCCTCAGAGGCGGTGTATGAGTTTACGAACAGCGGTCTTAAGACCACTTCTTCTTAACTCCTGTTTCCGGTGAGCCTGAAGGCTCGCGCGGAAACAAGGGGAACAGGGGCCATTAAATAGATGTGTTTTAAGTAAAAAGAAGAATTGACCTAGAAGATTGAGAACCTAAGGAAGAAATCATTCCTAGAATATGAAGATATTTATTATTTATCAAGGTGGAGAACCATGTTCTGCATAACCAAGTGAATACAATAATAATTGCTACTGTGAATGAGTAACCTGTCTATGGGATGGGCAGTTTGCAATCTGGCTCACTTACTGTCGACCTACATAAAATGAAGCCTTTTAGGAAAAGATGGGTGGACCTAAATAAAGTCAAAGAGTGGGGGTATGTGTGTTTACTACTGTAACCTCCAAAGAACGTATGTAACTTTAGATTGTTATATTAGCCCTTCAAAGTACCACCGCAGGCCAGCACAGTCTTTATGATTTACATCAAAATGGGCACTATGGGTGAAAGGACCTCCCGCTCTACTTGCGGTGCAATAGAGAGCAATGCTCCCTACCTAACTCACCCCAATTCAGCGTGTCTCTAGTGCGAGCCCTTTCGACGGGCGTCCAGCTCCTTGGCGTTCTCAAGCAGTTACGGGCGCTTCTCTGATGACGTCACTATTGGATCGCCTGAAGCCTGCAGGGATACAGCGGAGGTACTGGCAGCATACCAATCCTGTCCTGGATTGAACTTGGATCTGCTGGGAAGGTAGCAAGAGCAATGAAGAAAAGAGTCGATCCAGTTCCAGGGTAAAAACGAACTTTATTCCAATTGAGTAATTTAAAAACACAGATACGGGAAGCACCTTAGCAATATGAGTTGCAGCAGGCAGAGCAAAGGCTTACGCTTTTCGGCTTAGTGAGCCGTAATCATAGCCTAATGTGCTATTGCCTTTCTCACATTATAAAGGCACAGAGCATATTTCTATTGGCTAACCTTTAAAATCAGTAAAACAATTAATTGTCTGCTGTAACAATTAACCATTTAACAGCTACAGATTTGGTTTGAGCTCAAACAAATTTGTTTGAGCTCAAACCAAATCTGTAGCTGTTAAATGGTTAATTGTTGCACACTCAAATGTGCAGTTAGGTGCAATGTGAACGAGACCTCGCATTCGCATTGCACAGAAGCTTTGCGTTCACAAGAGCATTATTCCATAGGCTCCAATAGGAGCCTTGTTCTCATGCAGTAAGACACCTAACACAGCGAAGGGGGTAAGTCATGCAGCGATGGGCAGCAAATTTAAATTTATATGAATATATACATATATATTTATGTGTTAATATATGTATATACACATATTAACACGTAAATATATTTGTATATAAGTATACACATATTTATTTACAGGGAACACACAGTTCCCCATAGACCACAATGTAAAGGCACTTTTCAGTGCTCTTTTTTTCTAACACCCCACACCCGCCAACTTTAACCCCTCATAACTGCTTTGTGCAGTTTTTTTTTAAATGTTCTTATTTTTTATTTTAAAAAAGGCACACTACACTGTTTTTGGGGGGCAATTGGGGGACATTTTAAAAAGGTCTGATTTCTGGTTAATTTTTTAAGAGCTTGCAGTAGCAATAACCAGCCACTTGTAATGACTGGTTATTTATTGCGCACCCGTAAATGGGCAAATTGCGATTAATTAGTGCTTCACTTGTAATCTAGCCCTTAATATCTCACATAAAATTTACCCTCATTCTCACCTAGATTACAAGTTTTGCGTTACGGTGCGGTACGGCTTTTAATGCTGAGAAATTGGCCATTACGCTGGAATGGCCAGGAACTCATGTAACGAGTTGTGTCAGTAAAGCTGTAACGCAAGTATTTTAGCCTGTGATGCAACCTCCATTCCGCACTCATAAAATGACGTTTTTGTGTGGGATTTTCATAGCGCCGGTATTATAGGTTGTGGGTTCAGGCTAAAAAGCTTGCGTTACAGCCAAGCGCAGTAGTTATGGATTTTGCAAAACAAAAATGTTATACAAAACTCATAACTTAAGTATTACAAAGTACACTAACACCCATAAACTACCTATTAACCCTTAAACCTCCACCCTCCCACATCGCAAACACTATATTAAACCTATTAACCTCTAATCTGCTGCCCATCCACATTGCAACTATTAAATAAAGTTATTAACCCCTAATCTGCCACCCACCCACATCGCCAACACTGTTGAAATATATTAACCCCTAATCCGCCGCTCCCCGACATTGTGACACCTAAATAAATCTATTAACCCCTAAACCGCTGCCCCCCCACATCGCCAGCATTACAATAAAATATCAACCCCTAAACCTCCAAACCCCCCACATTGTAACTACTAAACTAAACCTATTAAACCCCTAGACCACCGGCACCCTCACATCTCAAAACACTAAATTAAACTATTAACCCCTTAACCTAACACCCCCCTAACTTTAAATTAAAATTACAATATAATTATATGTAAATAAATAAAAACTTACCTGTAAAATAAAAAAAAACTAACATTAAACTATAAATTAACCTAACATAACTATTGTAATAAAATAAAAAAATACTACCAATTAAAAACCGAAATTACGAATTTAAAAATACCTAACACTATGAAAAAAAATTAAAAATCTAAAATTACAAAAAATAATAAACACTAAATTACGAAAAATAAAAAACACCAAGCTTACAAAAAATAATAAACAAAATTATCAAAAATAACAACAATTACACCTAATCTAATAGCCCTATAAAAATAAAAAGCCCCCCCCCCGAAATAAACCCCCCCTCACCTACAATAAACTACCAGTAGCCTTTTAAAGGACATTTTTTTAGGGCATTGCCCTAAGTTAAACAGCTGTTTTACCTATAAAAGAATACAAAGTCCCCCAACGGTAAAACCCACCACTCAACTAACCCACCAAAAAAAAAAAACTAACTCTAAAAAATCCTAAACTACCCATTACCTTTGTATGGGGTGATTAGAACAGCCAATAGGATTTCAGAAGCTCTCATCCTATTGGCTGATTTGAATTTGAAGAATCAAATCAGCCAATAGGAATGCAAGGTACGCCATTTTGAAACGGCTACCTTGCATTCAACTTCAGTGTACGGAAGTGCAGGGTGGGATCGGCTTCCAGGATAACTCCGCTCCGCGCCGCCGGGATGAAGATTGAAGACGTTCCCACGATGGATGAAGGTGACGCCGCCTGGATGAAGACTTTTCACCACCTGGATGGGGATGGATGTCCGGACGTCTTATTCTTCATATATTCTGGGGTTAGTGTCAGGGGGTTTTTGTTTTTTTTTTGGGTGGTTTTTTTTTTTTTTAGATTAGGGATTTGCACTTGTAAAAGAGCTGAATGCCCTTTTAAGGGCAGTGAAAAAGAGCTGAATGCCCATACAAATGCCCCTTTAGGAGCAATGAGTTTAGGAATTTTTAGAGTTAGGTTTTTTATTTTGGGGGGTTGGTTGGGTGGTGGGTTTTACTGTGGGGGGAATTTGCATTTTTGTACAGGTAACAGCTGTTTAACTTAGGGCAATGCCCTACAAAAGGCCCTTTTAAGGGCTATTGGTAGTATATTGTAGGTTAGGGGTTGTTTTTATTTTGGGGGACTTTTTATTTTTATAAGGCTAGTAGATTAGGTGTAATTGTTTTTATTTTTGATAATTTAGTTTATTATTTTTTGTAATTTTAGATTTTTTATTTTTTTTTGTAGCGTTAGTTTTTTTTTTAATTTGTAATTTAGGTTTTTAATAGGTAGTATTTTTTTATTTTATTAGAATAGTTAGGTTAATTTATAGTTTAATGTTAGGTTTATTTTTATTTCACAGGTAAGTTTTTATTTATTTAAATATAGTTATATTGTAATTTTAATTTAAAGTTATGGGGGTGTTAGGTTTGGTGGTTAATAGTTTAATTTAGTGTTTTGCGATGTGGGGGGCAGAGGTCTAGGGTTAATAGGTTTAGTTTAGCAGTTAAGATGTGGTGGGCTGGAGGTTTAGGGGTTAATACTTTATTATAGTGTTGGCGATGTGGGGGTCGCGGTTTAGGGGTTAATAGGTTTATTTAGGTGTCGGCTATGTCGGGGAGCGGTGGTTTAGGGCTTAATATATTTAAATAGTGTTGCCAATGTGGGTGGACGGTAGATTAGGGGTTAATAACTTTATTTAATAGTCGTGATGTGGGTGGGCGGCAGATTAGGGGTTAATAAGTTTTAAATAGTGTTTGCGATGCGGGAAGGTGGCGGTTGAAGGGTTAATAGGTAGTTTATGGGTGTTAGTCTATTTTGTAATACTTTAGTTATGAGTTTTGCAAAACATTTTTGTTACTCAAAATCCATAACTACTGCTCTCAGATGGCGGTATGGCTCGTGTCGGTATAGAGCATAATGCAAGCTTTTTAGCCTGAACGCACAACCTGTAATACTGGCGCTATGAAAATCCTACACAAAAACATATTTTTTTGAGGGGGGAATGAAGGTTGCATTACAGGCTAAAATGCTTGCGTTACAGCTATACCGGCACGACTCGTAATAAGCGTTCCTGGCCATTCCAGTGTAATGGCCAATTTTTCTGTGTTAAAAGCCGTACCGCACTGTAACGCAAAACTTGTAATCTAGGTGTTAGTGTTTTTTTATCTTTTGTAATTTTAGATTTTTTTCTTTTTTTCGTAGTGTTAGGTTTTTTTAAATTTGTAATTTAGGTTTTTAATTGGTAGTATTTTTTAATTTTATTAGAATAGTTATGCTAGGTTAATTTATAGTTTAAAGTTAGGTTTATTTTTATTTCACAGGTAAGTTTTTATTTATTTAAATATAGTTATATTGTAATTTTAATTTAAAGTTAGGGGGATGTTAGGTTTAGGGGTTAATAGTTTAATTTAGTGTTTTGCGATGTGGGGGGCTGGCAGTTTAGGGTTTAATAGGTTTAATTAGTGGCGGCGATGTGGGGGGCCGGAGGTTTAGGGGTTAATAGGTTTATTTAAGAGCGGCGATATGGGAGGCTAAAGGATTAGGGGTTAATCATTTAATTTAATGTCAGCGGTGTTGGGAGCGGCAGATTAGGGGGTTAATAACTTTTATTAGTGTTGGCGATGTTGGGGGCGGCATATTAGGATTGTTTAGACTAGGGGTTTTTGTTAGGGTGTTAGGTTTAAACGTAACTTTTTTTCCCCCATAGACATCAATGGGGTTGCGTTACGGAGATTTTTCATCCCACGATCGCAGGTTTTAGTTTTTTTCTATCACTTTCTCCCCATTGATGTCTATGGGGGAAAGCGTGCACAAGCATGTCAAATCAGCCCTTGGATTTTGTTTGGTATATAGAGCTTAAGGCCACCATATTGCACGCACAAGGAGGCTTTTCAGTAACTCGTAATGGCAGTGCTATGGAGAGTGAAATAATGCAACTTTTATGGCGTTAGTTTCGCACCCTGTTTAGCACAAAACTCGTAATCTAGGAGAAAAAGAGGTAATGTATACTATTCTTTTTTTGACAACGTTTTTCAAAGAGTAATAAAACTGTTCATTTTCCAACCATATAATCCTATATAATAAAAGGCCAAGTGTGTTTGTCCGAAGCTGTCATGCGCAGTAGAGACTGAGCACAAGGACAAACACACTTGGCCTACCTCATCTGGTATCTGGCGTGGAGTGGGCGTGGACAGGGCGTGGGCCGGGCCGGATGCGCCGTGAGAGATAGAGAGCTCTAAAGAGGGGGGGGGGGAACAGAGAGAGCAGAAGAGGGGGGATAAAGAGAGGGGGGAGAGACAGCAAAAGAGAGGGGGGAGAAAGCAAAAAGGGGCATAGAGAGAGCAAAAGAGAGAGAGCAAAAGAGAGGGGGGAGAGAGAGCAGAAGAGGGGGAGAGAGAGCACAAAAGAGGGGGAGAGAGCACAAAAGAGGGGGAGAGAGCACAAAAGAGAGGGATGGAGAGAGAGAGCTCAAAAGAGAGGGGGGAGAGAGAGAGCAGAAGAGGGGGGATAAAGAGAGGGGGGAGAGACAGCAAAAGAGAGGGGGGAGAGAGCAAAAACGGGCATATAGAGAGCAAAAGAGAGGGGGGAGAGAGAGCAGAAGAGGGGGAGAGAGAGAGCACAAAAGAGGGGGAGAGAGCACAAAAGAGGGGGAGAGAGAGCTCAAAAGAGAGGGATGGAGAGAGAGAGAGCTCAAAAGAGAGGGGGGAGAGAGAGCGCAAAAGAGAAGGGGGAGAGAAAGCGCAAAAGAGAATGGGGAGAGAGCGCAAAAAAGAAGGGGGAGAGAGCACAAAAGAGAGGGGGAGAGAGCACAAAAGAGAGGGGGGAGAGAGAGCAAAAGAGGGGGTTGAGAGAGAGCAAAAGAGAGGGGGGAGAGCACAAAAGGGGGGAGAGCGCAAAAGAGGGGGAGAGAGCGCAAAAGAGAGGGGGGGAGAGTGCAAAAGAGGGGGATAGAGCGCAAAAGAGGGGGGAGAGAGCACAAAAGAGGGGGGAGAAAGAGCAAAAGAGAGGGGAAAGAGCGCAAAAGAGAGGCAAAAGAGCACAAAAGAGGGGGGAGAGCACAAAAGAGGGGAGAGAGAGCTCAAAAGAGCGGGGAGAGAGCACAAAATAGAGGGGGAGAGAGCGCAAAAAAGAGGGGGAGAGAGTGCAAAAAGAGGGTTAGAGAGTGCAAAAGAGGGGGAGAGAGCGCAAAAGAGGGGGGAGAGAGAGCAAAAGAGAGGGGAAAGAGCACAAAATAGAGGGGGGAGAGAGCGCAAAAGAGGGGGGAGAGAGAGAAAAAGAGGAGAGAGAGCAAAAGAGGGTGAGAGAGAGCAAAATAGGGGAGAGAGAGCAAAAGAGGGGGATAGAGAGAGAGCAAAAGAGGGGGGGGAGAAAGCAAAAAGGGGCATAGAGAGAGCAAAAGAGAGAGAGCAAAAGAGAAGGGGGAGAGAGAGCTTAAGAGGGGGAGAGAGAGAGCACAAAAGAGGGGGAGAGAGAGCTCAAAAGAGAGGGGGGGAGAGAGATAGCTCAAAAGAGAGGGGGAGAGAGAGCGCAAAAGAGAAGGGGGAGAGAGAGCGCAAAAGAGAATGGGGAGAGAGCGCAAAAGAGAAGGGGAGAGAGCACAAAAGAGAGGGGGGGAGAGAGCACAAAAGAGAGGGGGGAGAGATAGCAAAAGAGGGGGTTGAGAGAGAGCAAAAGAGAGGGGGGAGAGCACAAAGGGGGGCAGAGCACAAAAGAGAGGGGGAGAGAGCGCAAAAGAGGGGGAGAGAGTGCAAAAGAGGGGGGGAGAGCACAAAAGAGGGGGAGAGAGCACAAAAGAGGGGGGAAAAAGTGCAAAAGAGAGGGAAAATAGCACAAAAGAGGGGGGAGAGCACAAAAGAGGGGGGAAAGAGCGCAAAAGAGGGGGGGAGAGAGCGCAAAAGAGAGGGGGAGAGAGCGCAAAAGAGAGGGGGAGAGAGTGCAAAAAGGGGCATAGAGAGCACAAAAGAGGGGGAGAGAGCGCAAAAGAGGCGGAGAGAGCGCAAAAGAGGGGGGAAAGAGAGCAAAAGAGAGGGGAAAGAGCACAAAAGAGAGGGGGGAGAGAGCGCAAAAGAGGGGGGAGAGAGCGCAAAAGAGGGGGAGGGAGAGAAAAAGAGGAGAGAGAGCAAAAGAGGGGGAGAGAGAGCAAAATAGGGGAGAGAGAGCAAAAGAGGGGGAGAGAGAGAGAGAGCAAAAGAGGGGGAGAGAGCAGAAGAGGGTCGGGGAAGAGAGAGTGCAAAAGAGAGGTGGGAGAGAGAGGGAGCAAGGGCTGGAACCGCGGTACTTAAAAACATTGGCCCGTTTACACAGGCTTTAGGATTAGTCATTAATAATAATCTACTTAACAATACAGATCAAGAATTAAACATTTTTCAAGTAAGTAACAATCTTGTCTTCTTATGGTTTTTTGCTTATAGTGATTTTATCATCTTTGCCACAAGTAATACACGAGGCTGTACCTTTTGGTGATAACAACAACACTCAGAGCTACAATTTTGAGCCCTAGTTTCAGTTGCCACTAACACACAATGATTATCAGATTTTACACCTTCGGCTACTAGTAATAGAGAACAGTGATTTAACAACTTTGGCTGCTGTCACAGAAACGTAATTTTATCCCCAACATGGCAGTTATGTAACCCTCTTTATTTAACTACAGTAGAAGATGGGATACATAAGAATAACAAATGTTTAAATTATAGAAAAATGACTCTTTACACAAAGTATTAAACTATTAAGCAATAGAAAATACATAAGGCCAGATTACATGTTGAGCACAAAATATAGCTTCCTCATGAGACACGGCATGAGAACTAGAGCACCGAAGGAATGTAAAGTTGCGCAGTAATGGGCAACAAATATAAATATATATATGTATATGAATGTATACATATATATTTACAGAAATAACACAGCCCCCATAGACCGCAATGTAAAGGCACCTCACACTCGACACTTTTAACGCCTTATAACTGCTTTTAAAAAAATTTTAAATTTTTTTTTTGTAAACCTTTTATTTTGGAGGCAATTGGGGGACATTTAATAAATTAACTAGAGAGCTAATCTCTGGTTAATCTTCTGAGCACTAATTGCATGCAAGCTTGCGGTAGTAATAACCAGCCACTTGTAATTAGCGCTCCACTTGTAATCTAGCCCATAATGAGTAAATAAAAAATTAGATACCCCAAAAACAGAAAGGAAATTCAGCACTCTTTTCAAAGTCAATATAAAAAAGTATGCTTATTCAACCACAGCTAATTTAAACAAACAATTGCACATTTACAAAAGATACAAGAAAACAGTTCAAACACCATGAACCTGGTAAAATGCAGCACTGCTAAATATTAGGTTAAAGTGCTAGATGGTACACACATTGTAGGACTTCATTTATCAAGCAGCAATTGCTGCTTTGGAGGCCAATCATTTCAGGATCGCCTGAAATGAAAATCAAAAAGAAAAGGTGGCTGATTGAAAGCATCCTGATCCATCACCCTAGGGAATGCCCTATTGCAAAGGCTCATGGGGCAAAAGTGCTTTGACTAATCATCTGTAGCTTTTAAGGGGTGATTTTCAAATCATCTACAAAATCTTTATCCAGATTCTAGTTTGGCATTATAGCACAACCAAAGGCCCCCTGTTCAATTTTTAACAGTTTTTTTTTTCAGGTTCACATTTCTTGAAAAACTTTGCAGTTTTATTTTCACCCCTGGAAATGCTGATACTTTGAGTAAATTTGTTGAGTTAATAAGCATTTGTGTCCACACATAAAACAAATCTGAGGGGGGCAAAAAAAATTGCTTCAAGTATAATAATGTCAGTGACAACATGTGCAGCAAAAGAGAGTTGTCTGTTTTAAAAATGGTGGCTCAATGGCACCAAAAAGTGACTCTAATGGGTGCTTTTGCTTAAAAACCAGGAAGATAATTCCTCTAGATGCCCATGTAATTAATTATTTGGTAGGGGACCATCTTGAAGATGCCACCACCATGTTTGTTAAGAGACTCATTTTTGGCGGCATTTACAGTCTATATGCTGCTCAGAGCTGATTTTTTCAAATTCTCTAATGCACATTCAGCGTTAGGTATAAGGACATAGACCCTGTTCAAAGTAAACTGTGCTTTTGTTCAGGTAATTGTAACTTTGGATTGGATAAACCAATTGCTTTTAAATTTGGCAGTTTTCTTGTAATCAACATTTATTGGAAATAACACTTTCTGTAAAATGATTAAGTATTTTTTATGAGTTATAAAGTACTAAGAAATACAAGGTTAGATCAATAATAACAATAATCCTGTAATAGAAAGAAAACAGCTAGACCCATGTTTTTCCCCCAGTGTAAACAAACTTTTGCACACAGTGATGTGGCATGTTTATGCATTCCCAAAAAAAAGTTTGTTCCTGACTGTTCAGCCACTCATAAACACAGCATTCCTTCTTTTTTAATACACCTTCCACATTCCTTGCATTATTTTATTTGCAATGAATATAGGTGACATCACAAATTATTTTTCTAGCTGAAGCTGTCTAGCTGAGGACAATTTTACCTAAGAATGATTGATTATGGTGCAGATGGCATGCAGACTAACTCAACTATGAATGTTAATTTGCTTATATTATGCATTTCATATATTAACACTGAATAATCAAATCTAATTCTTAAAAGAATTGTTAGGGACTATACACTACACTGTTCCTTTCCTGACTTCACAAAGTTCAAACACAAACAGCTAACCTAGCCTCCTCCTCTTGATGCATCCTTCAAATCCATTTCTTCGTTGCATTGCCCACCTCCCTCTTCAGTGTCCCATGCTTTATTTTTATTTATGTATTTATTTTAAATATTTACTTCGTAGACATGTATATGAATGTATCTCTATGTTAAAGCTCTTTGCAGACCTTTTTTTTTCTCTAACATCTGAGACCTCATATCTTTGAGCAAAAAATAAATTTTTTATTAGATAGCGTTATAATGAGTGTAACTTTATTTTTAATGTATACCTTTTATTTGAGAATAACAGTTAACCACAGCTCTGAAGGTGCAATATCCTAATGCACGTTAAATTCAATTACTTTCAACCCTTATACACATGTTACTTCCAATGCGCACAATGCACACGATAAACCCAATATCGATTGCGCGTAACAGTTAGCGCGCCACTTGTATTCTAGCCATCTATTGAGAGCTTAAAGGGACAGTAAATGGAGATGCTAATAAAAAAAAATTGTACACAATGTTAATAGCGCATTATTTAAAAACTAGCGCTTATATAGCCTTTTTAAGCAGACACTCACATCATTCAAATCCATCAGTTGAATTAATGAGCAGGCAGGCAATGCAGCTGTACCACCCTTTCCTTAGCTTAGCATTGTAGCTCGCACACAAGGCAGATCAGGAAAAAGATATAGGAAATGTGCATGCACAGTATGCCAACAGGGATTCTAAACATATTTGTAAAAAGCTGACAAGAAAATATCACATGAACATCTCTATGTAAAATAAAAAGATACTTTACCTCAAAATGTAATTGATTGTTAGCCTCATCCTATTGTAAAGAGAAAATAAGTCAATCAGGATGCTTGTCTTGGGACTTTCATGGCAGTGTGTATTTGGAAAGTATTTTTCTCTTCAGTTTAAGGAAGTTTACTATTAAATCTTAGGAGCTTATGGTAAAATCTCACAAGATTACAAAATGCAAACTCAGCATTGATGATGCTGATTGGCTGTTTTTTGTTGTTGTTTGTTTGTTTGTTTTTTCCATCATGCATATGATAGTAAAATAATTTCTGAGATATAACTGCTTAAAAAGCACTTACTCTGGTGAGCAGAAGAAATTTTGAGGTAAAATAATTTCTTTTTTTTACACAGAGATAGTGATATATCTTTTATTCAGCTAGTTACAGATGCTTCATCACTTACACATGATTTACTCTACAGGTAACATGTGCCTTAAAGCTTTTTATAACAATATTGGTTCATGCGTAATCCTAAACTGTTTTTTTTCCTCAGTCAGTAGGGCCCTGGGTTTACCATGCCGTGTGATTACTAACTTTGCGTCAGCCCACGACTCAGATAACAGCCTGGAAATCGAGAATTATTATAATGTGTCAGGAGAACTTGCAGAAAGAAGTAATGATAGCATCTGGTAATTATCTCTTAATGCTGCTAAGTACAAAGTCACCGCCCTTCTCTTTTATCCTGACAGTTTCACATTTGAGCTTCATTATTATGAGTCTACATTTTATTACTAGGTGTGGTTTAAATAATATAGCCATAGTTTTTTACAGAGTTGCTTCTTTACACCAGCTCAGGGAGCCATCTAGTGGTAAACTTATGATGATGCACATAAACACAGATGCAAACAGAATGTATTTCTAAGACAAATTATGCAGTGATGTATGGAGGTTAATTATTTATAATTCCTCATATAATGGTTAGATTTAATTTGTTTTGAAAACTAGACTACATAATTTTAATCATTTGACTTTTTAAAATGAAAAAGTAAAACAACATAGGGACAGTTTACCATGGGATTGTTATTGTTTTAAAAGATAGATAATCCCTTCATTACCCATTCCCCAGTTTTGCATAACCAACACGGTTATATTAATACACTTTTTACCTTTGTGATTACTTTGTATCTAAGCTTCTGCAGACTGCCCCCTTATTTCAGTTATTTTGACAGACTTGCATTTTAGCCAATCAGTGCATAACTCCACGTAAGTGAGCAAAATGTTATCTATATGGAACACATGAACTAGCACTGTCTAGCTGTGAAAAACTGTCAAAATACACTGAGACAAGAGGCCGCCTTCAGGAACTTAGAAATTAGCAAATGAGCCTACCTCGGTTTAGTTTTCAACAAAGAATACCAAGAGAACAAAGCACATTTGATGATAAAAGTAAATTGGAAAGTTGTTTAAAATTGCATGCCCTATCTGAATCATAAAAGTTTAATTTTGACTAGACTATCCCTTTAAAGGGACACTGCACTTTAACATCGGTTAACCTTAATGTGTTTCCAATAATTTGGTATACCAGCCACAGAGTTTAAAATGCATTGGAAATGTCTCCTTGGGCTGAATTTTCAGAAAGAGTAGGCATCCTTATCTATTGATCTATATGCATGTGTCTTTTTATCTTATCATTTTGTGTATGTACAAAGTATTATACTTAAAGGGATAAACTGAAAATAAACATGTTAGTATCTGTCACTTCCACCACCCACCACCATGCTGCTGATTTGTTTTTGCATAGCTTTTCTTTAGAGAATCTAAAAATATTCATATTTTCAGTACATGGGATGGTTTTAACAGATAAAATCAGCTATTTAAAATGACAAAATATAGGTAAAGGAGCCATTAGTAAGCAATTGAATACACTCCAGAAGATAAAAAAAATGGATAATTGGGAACACATTAAAGGGGAGCAAATTTTACAGTACAAAGTCCCATTAAGGGAATTAAAACTAAATTTGTAATGGTATCTTCAGTGTGAGTGGGTAAAATCTTAACAGAACACTGGGTTACAAGAAAAAGCATCTAAAGTAGAGATCTGCCTGTGATTTTGTAAGCAATAAAATATTGAATAAACTTTCATTTCCTTCCCCATCAAAGGAATTTCCATTGTTGGAATGAAAGCTGGTTTTGGCGATCAGATCTTGGACAGAAATATGGTGGATGGCAGATCTGGGACTCAACTCCCCAGGAGAAGAGTAATGGTAACAGTAAACAGACCAAAAGTAACCATCGGGAAAAATATATCCAGATAAAGGGATTTTGAGTGTTCTGTTAAAACTGTTTAATTTGATTATTATTTAAAGAATTAACAACATGTGCCCTAGTTTTGTGGCCATAGGGGAAAGGGGAAGTAAAAATGTGTGCTTTTGGGGTGAAGCAGAATGTGGGGACCCTGCAGCCTAAATCTGGCCCTCTGCCACTGAACATTTGTGGAGATATATTATTTATTTAATAGTCATACATTTATATGCCACTCTTAAGGCTTCTAAAATATTGATCTGCTGCCTCCATGTGCTAGGAAGTCGACCATCACTGATTTAAAGTAACAAAAAGCATGTTTAAGTGCAGCTGATGCCTAGGGATATACAAAGGAGTGTTTCCCTCAAGGCAAATATCCCTTTTTCAAAAACAAAAACTAGGGACTGTCTTGACTATTCCCACAGTCTGTACCAACTCTGCCTGCAGTACACCTGCATCTCCATCCCTCTGGTTGTAGTCCTGACCAAAAAACACCTCAAAACCTGCCCAAAAGTGATCCTCATCCCCCAGTTCTTAAAGGTTTTAGTAAAATCTTGGGAGGTATGCATACATTTCTCACTGGCTGATAAAGACAACTCCCCACCCCACCCCCCACGCTCTGTAGGTAGACTTGAATAAGCCTTGTGGGCCCGATCCGATATAAATCGTCGCCTGCAAAAGCCGGCGACGCCAAAATTTGCACTGGTTTGGTATCACATATACAACGTAACATAGAAGTTACGCTCGTATATTTCTGCCTTCGACCATAGTTTTTTGGCCCATAGACAGGTATACCAAACCAGCGCAATTTGGTATCCAATTTACAGCGTAAGGACTTACGTGGCGAAAATGGAGAAATCCTACTCCATTTTCACCTCGCCACAAATTGCAGGCGTAGTAAGCCTTACGCTGTCTATTGGAGCCCTGTAACTCCCTAAACTAGCTGCAAAATAAAACCTTACACCTAACGCATGCGCAATGTCTATCTACCTGTCAACCGCGATCCCCCGCCACAATCCCTAATAAAGTATTTAACCCATAAACCACCACTCCCGGACCCCGCCACCACCTACATTAAATGTATAACCCCCTAATGTGAGCCCCTACACCGCCGCCATCTACATTACCTACCCCCTAATGTAACCCCCTACACCACCGCCATCTACATTACCTACCCCCTAATGTGAGCCCCTACACTGCCGCCATCTACATTACCTACCCCTAATGTGAGCCCCTACACCGCCGCCATCTACATTACCTACCCCCTAATGTGAGCCCCTACACCGCCGCCACCTATATTAAATTATTAACCCCTAATCTAATCCCCCTACACCGCCGCCACCTATATTAAAATATTAACCCCTAATTTAATCCCCCTATACCGCTGCCACCTATATTAAATTAATTAACCCCTAAAATACTAAACTATCCCTACCACTAAACCTAAGTCTAACCCTACAAATAGCCCTGAAAAGGGCTTTTTGCGTGGCATTACCCCAAAGTAAACAGCTCTATTGTCAGCCCTTAAAAGGGCTTTTTGCGGGCCATTGCCCTAAAGTAACCAGCTCTTTTACCAGCCCTTAAAAGGGCTTTTTGCGGGGCATTGTCACAAAGTAAACAGCTCTTTTGCCTCTAATCTAAATCCCCCTACACCGCCGCCACCTATAATAAATGTATTAACCCCTAATCTAATCCCCCTACACCGCCGCCACCTATATTAAATACATTAACCCCTAATCTAATCCCCCTACACCGCCGCCACCTATATTAACTATATTAACCCTAATTATATTAGGGTTAATATAGTTAATATAGTTATTATATTATTTATATATATATATATATATATATATATATATATATATATATATATATATATATATATATATATATATATATATATATATTAAGTATAATAACCCTATCTAACTCTAACACCCCTAACTAAATTCTTATTAAAATAAATCTAATTAATATTAATATTATTAATTAAAATATTCCTATTTAAATCTTAATACTTACCTATAAAATAAACCTTAAGATAGCTACAATATAATTAATAATTACATTGTAGCTATTTTAGGGTTTATATTTATTTTACAGGTAACTTGGTATTTATTTTAACTAGGTACAATAGCTATTAAATTGTTAATAACTATTTAATAGCTACCTTGTTAAAATAATTACCAATTTACCTGTAAAATAAATCCTAACCTAAGTTACAAATACACCTACACTATCAATAAATTAAATAAACTACAAATATCTAAACTAAAATACAATTAAATTCACTAAACTAAATTACAAAAACAAACAAACACTAAATTACAAAAAATAAAAAAGATTACAAGAATTTTAAGCTAATTACACCTATTCTAAGCCCCCTAATAAAATAATAAAGCCCCCCAAAATAAAAAAATGCCCTACCCTATTCTAAATTAAAAATTAACCAGCTCTTTCACCAGCCCTTAAAAGGGCTTTTTGCGGGGCATGCCCCAAAGTAAACAGCTCTTTTGCCTGTAAAAAAAGACACAATACCACCCCCCAACATTAAAACCCACCACCCACATACCCCTACTCTAAACCCACCCAAACCCCCCTTAAAAAAACCTAACACTAAGCCCCAGAAGATCTCCCTACCTTGAGTCATCTTCACCCAGCCGAGCCGAACTCTTCATCCAATCCGGGCGATGTCTTCATCCAAGCGGCAAAGAAGAAGTCTTCCATCCGGCGATGTCTTCATCCAAGCGGCAAAGAAGAAGTCTTCCATCCGGCGATGTCTTCATCCAAGCGGCAAAGAAGAGGTCCTCCATCGGGGCGAAGTCTTCCTCCAAGCGGCATCTTCAATCTTCTTTCTTCAGCCCTCCTACGCGGAACATCCAGCTGGCCCAATGACTGAACGACGAATGAAGTATCCTTTAAATGACGTCATCCAAGATGGCGTCCCTCGAATTCCGATTGGCTGATAGGATTCTATCAGCCAATCGGAATTAAGGTTCCGATCAGCCAATAGAATGTGAGCTCAATCTGATTGGCTGATTCAATCAGCCAATCAGATTTTCTTACCTTAATTCTGATTGGCTGATAGAATCCTATCAGCCAATCGGAATTCGAGGGACGCCATCTTGGATGACGTCATTTAAATTATACTTCATTCGTCGTTCAGTCGTCGGGCCAGCTGGATGTTCCGCGTAGGAGGGCTGAAGAAAGAAGATTGAAGATGCCGCTTGGAGGAAGACTTCGCCCCGATGGAGGACCTCTTCTTTGCCGCTTGGATGAAGACATCGCCGGGATAGAAGACTTCTTCTTTGCCGCTTGGATGAAGACATCGCCCGGATTGGATGAAGAGTTCGGCCCGGCTGGGTGAAGACGACTCAAGGTAGGGAGATCTTCTGGGGCTTAGTGTTAGGTTTTTTTAAGGGGGGTTTGGGTGGGTTTAGAGTAGGGGTATGTGGGTGGTGGGTTTTAATGTTGAGGGGTGGTATTGTGTTTTTTTTTACAGGCAAAAAAGCTGTTTACTTTGGGGCATGCCCCACAAAAAGCCCTTTTAAGGGCTGGTAAAAGAGCTGGTTAATTTTTAATTTAGAATAGGGTAGGGCATTTTTTTATTTTGGGGGGCTTTATTATTTTATTAGGGGGCTTAGAATAGCTGTAATTAGCTTAAAATTCTTGTAATCTTTTTTTATTTTTTGTAATTTAGTGTTTGTTATTTTTTGTAATTTAGTTTAGTGAATTTAATTGTATTTTAGTTTAGATATTTGTAGTTTATTTAATTTATTGATAGTGTAGGTGTATTTGTAACTTAGGTTAGGATTTATTTTACAGGTAAATTGGTAATGTAATTATTTTAACAAGGTAGCTATTAAATAGTTATTAACTATTTAATAGCTATTGTACCTAGTTAAAATAAATACCAAGTTACCTGTAAAATAAATATAAACCCTAAAATAGCTACAATGTAATTATTAATTATATTGTAGCTATCTTAGGGTTTATTTTATAGGTAAGTATTTAGATTTAAATAGGAATATTTTAATTAATAATATTAATATTAATTAGATTTATTTTAATAAGAATTTAGTTAGGGGTGTTAGAGTTAGATAGGGTTATTATACTTAATATATATATATATAATATAATAACTATATTAACCCTAATATAATTAGGGTTAATATAGTTAATATATATATTATAATAACTATATTAACTATATTAACCCTATTATAATTAGGGTTAATATAGTTAATATAGGTGGCGGCGGTATAGTGGGATTAGATTAGGGGGTAATGTATTTAATATAGGTGGCGGCGGTGTAGGGGGATTTAGATTAGATGCAAAAGAGCTGATTACTTTGTGACAAAGCCCTGCCAAAAGCCCTTTTAAGGGCTGGTAAAAGAGCTGATTACTTTAGGGCAATGGCCCGCAAAAAGCCCTTTTAAGGGATGACAATAGAGCTGTTTATTTTGGGGTAATGCCACGCAAAAAGCCCTTTTCAGGGCTATTTGTAGGGTTAGACTTAGGTTTAGAGGTAGGGATAGTTTAGTATTTTAGGGGTTAATTAATTTAATATAGGTGGCGGCGGTATAGGGGGGTTAGATTAGGGGTTAATTAATTTAATATAGGTGGAGGCGGTATAGGGGGATTAGATTAGGGTTAATAAATGTAATATAGGTGGCGGCGGTGTAGGGGGATTTAGAATAGGGGTTAATTAATTTAATACAGCTGGCGGCGGGGTAGGGGGATTTAAATTAGGGGTTAATAATTTTAATATAGCTGACGGCGGGGTAGGGGGATTCAATTAGGGGTTAATAATTTTAATATAGCTGGCGGCGTGGTAGGAGCTCACATTAGGGGGTAGTTAATGTAGCTGGCGGCGGGGTATGAGCTCACATTAGGGGGTAGTTAATGTAGGTGGCGGCGGGGTAGGAGCTCACATTAGGGGGTAGTTAATGTAGCTGGCGGCGGGGTAGGAGCTCACATTAGGGGGTAGTTAATGTAGCTGGTGGTGGGGTAGGAGCTCACATTAGGGGGTAGTTAATGTAGCTGGCGGCGGGGTATGAGCTCACATTAGGGGGTAGTTAATGTAGGTGGCGGCGTGGTAGGAGCTCACATTAGGGGGTAGTTAATGTAGCTGGCGGCGGGGTATGAGCTCACATTAGGGGGTAGTTAATGTAGGTGGCGGCGGGGTAGGAGCTCACATTAGGGGGTAGTTAATGTAGCTGGCGGCGGGTAGGAGCTCACATTAGGGGGTAGTTAATGTAGCTGGTGGTGGGGTAGGAGCTCACATTAGGGGGTAGTTAATGTAGCTGGCGGCGGGGTATGAGCTCACATTAGGGGGTAGTTAATGTAGGTGGCGGCGGGGTAGGAGCTCACATTAGGGGGTAGTTAATGCAGGTGGCGGCGGGTAGGAGCTCACATTAGGGGGTAGTTAATGTAGCTGGTGGCGGGGTAGGAGCTCACATTAGGGGGTAGTTAATGCAGGTGGCGGCGGGGTAGGAGCTCACATTAGGGGGTAGTTAATATAGGTGGCAGCGGGGTAGGAGCTCACATTAGGGGGTAGTTAATGTAGCTGGCGGCGGGGTAGGAGCTCACATTAGGGGGTAGTTAATGTAGCTGGCGGCGGGGTAGGAGCTCACATTAGGGGGTAGTTAATGTAGCTGGCGGTGGTGTAAGGGGCTCACATTAGAGGGTAGTTAATGTAGGTGGCGGCGGGGTCCGGGAGCGGCGGTTTAGGGATTAATAACTTTATTAGGTGTCGGCGGGGTCCGGGAGCGGCGGTTTATGGGTTAATACATTTTTTATTATTATGAGAGTGAGGGGGGATAGCGGATAGAGGGTTAGACGTGTCGGGCTATGTTTGGGAGGCGTGTTAGACAGTACGGGAGATTTTATAACTTAGTCAGGTTTTGTAGGCGCCGGCAGTTTCTAAAGTGCCGTAAGTCACTGGCGAGTCCAGAAATTTGTACTTACGCAGATTTCTGGACATCGCTGGTTTATCAGACTAACGGCACTTTAGCATCTGACGGCGCCGTATATGGGATAGCTCGAGTTGCGAGCTGAAACTACGGGCGGCAGGGGTTCCCTCGCTTGCGCCGCAAACTACGATCTATATCGGATCTCTCCCCAAGTGTTAAAACAAAAAGTAGTTTAATTCAGGAAAGAAGTATACATTTAAAAAATAACATAAACTAAAATACAATTTTTCATATGCTACAAAGAAGACATTCCGGTCAAAATTTAAATGCACATAGATGAATTACATCTTTGAATAAAAACATATTTGCACTATACATGCATTAGCAAAAATGCTTCTAGTAAACGTTATCACTGTTTTAATGCTATCATTGTTCTCTGCACGTGCATATGAAGCTCAAGCATAGCTAGATATTCTCAGTGCACCAGCATTTTAAATACTGCAGTTGCTCAGAGAGCCAATGGGCTTCTATCATGTCAGCAATTAATTACCGGATGATAAAAGCACCTTAGGCACAGATCATACTTAAAGGGGAACAGATCATACTTAAAGGACTTCATATATGTATGTGTGAGTATATATATATATATATATATATATATATATATATAAAACATGGAAGGGAATTTGGGTTCAGTGTCCCTTTAAATACACTTTTGAAATAGTTATAAATTGTATTAAACACATTTTTGCTAATACATGTACTGTATATTGCCAAATGCTTCAATTCAAAACTGAAATGCATCCATATGGATTACAATTTTGTAATGTCTCTTTAACACACAAAGAAGGCATTTTCAGGAACTTTTCTGTTCACAGCGGCAGACTTTTAACGCATGCATCCATTTTGCATTGTGATCAGCCAGAAAGCAAAAAAAGCCATTTTGGAAGCAAATCTCTGATTGATTGTGTCATATTAGAAACAGAATGGTAATAATATCTACTCCTTGGGGCCACGCGAGCCTTCCGACTTGCCGGAATCAGGAGTTAAGAAGCAGCAGTCTTTAACTCATCTGCCACCTCTGAAGTGGCGGACTGCAATCATCCCGATCAGATACTATTGGGATGAATGACACCCCCTGCTAGCGTCTGATTGGCCGCGAAAGTGCAAGGGGCGGCATTGCACAAGCATTTCACAAGAAATGCTTGTGCAATGATAAATGCTACAGCGAATCATGTCGGCCCCCTTATGTCTGGGCTTGTCACTAATGAGTGATTAGCAACAGGAGATCTACACAAATATGTTTAATTTTTACTTTTTTTCTGTAGGTATTTACCAGCTGGGCCCCACCTCTCAATATGCAGTTAAAGAAGGTGACTTAAATAAAATGTATGACACCCGGTTTGTATTTTCCGAGGTGAATGCGGATGTGGTAAATTATATTGTTCAGAGTAATGGAAGCGTAAGTAAAGGAAATACTCTGACTTCATATGTCGGCAAACTAATCTGCACGAAGGCCGTGGGCAAGAAATCTATAAACAATGTTACATCCGAGTACAAGTATGCAGAAGGTACAACCATATTCATTGATGACCACACAGTCTGACGCAAAAAAAAGTATTGTCCTAAAAGAAATAGTTCAAATATATTGAAATTATTATTATTATTATTTTTGTTTGTTTAGGTACAGCCAGAGAGAGAGAGATTTATAATAAAGCTCTTGGCAGGACTGGGTTTATCACCTTGTCAGCTGAAGGAAGATCAGCTTCAAGAAAACAAACTCATGTGTCCGGCGGGTTAATTGTTTCTGGATCGCCAATGGTTGGTGACGATATCACAGTAAAATTGACTCTAAGGAATTTAACTTCTAAGGATAAAAATGTCACAGCAAACATGAGTGCATTTGCTATTGTATACAACAAAGCTGTAAGAAAACCCATTTTTAAGGATTCTGTGGCTGTACCTCTCAGACCAAGTGAAGGTATATTATATTTAACTAGGTTCAAAACTTTACAACATGTTTTTCCAATTGCTATCAAAAAGAGTGGTAGCTATAAAGCATTATTGCCACTACTTTAAAGAGAAATCTTAAAGGGACATGAAGCCCAAAATGTTTCTTTCATGATTCAGATAGAACATATAATGTTAAAAAAGTTTCCAATTTACTTATTTTATCAAATTTGCTTTATTCTCATGTTATTCTTTGTTGAGGAGATATCTGAATAGTTAGCATGCATATATCTGGAGCACTACATGACAGGAAATAGTGCTGCAATCTAGTGCTCTTGATCATGTATTACATTTCAAAACTGCAGCCATACAGTGCACACCCCTGAGCTTACTTTCCTGCTGTTCAACAAAGGATAACAAAAAAACAAAGAAAATGTGATAATAGAAGTACATTGGAAAGTTGTTTAAAAGTGTATGTTCTATAGGAATTATGAAAAAAAAGTGGGGTTTTATGTCATTTTAATATTGATAGCAGATAATAATTGTGTCTGTCCTGTTAAATACATTTCTATACTGTAGTTTTCAATCTAGATATTCATCCAGGTCAGGATTTATAGAATCCAAAGCTTTAGCTCAGCTCATTAAACATTAGCTATACCCATTCTGATAGAACTTAAAAGTGGGCCTGCTGTGATGAATCAAGAAATATGTATGAGAAACATGTGTGCATACTATTTTTAACTGCATTACACAGTTATTTATAACTATTCAGCAACAATAATGAATAAAAATGTAAAAGCACTCCCATGTGCTATTGTAGTAGGACTGGACAGTTTTAGGGGCTCAGATCACTGGTATCCACGATACAGCCACATAAATCCTGCACACCAGTGATCTGAGTCACACACTGTCTGCCTGCAATAGCACATAGGATACCTTTTACATTTGGGATATCATTCTAACTTTGCTATTTGTGGAATAGTCATGCAGTGTTACACTTTGTGGTATATTTAAGAAAGTATGGGCAGACAAGATCCCAGTCAGGGAACCTGTCCACCCACAATCCCAAACAGTGATGCAGTATTAGCTGGCTGTTTAATATTGCATAAGAGATCTCTGATCAGCCAAGGGGGATTTTAATCTGGTTAGGGATCCAATATCTTATCCCCAATGCTTCTTACATTACAGCTCCAACACTGTGAATGCAGCTTCATAAATGTACACTATGTGGCATCTTCTTTTGTTTCTTATATTTTTCAGTTTGATTTCTGACATTGTGCCAAAGGGGCATATTTATCAAGCTCCGTATGGAGCTTGAGGCCCCTAAAGACTGCTGCTCCATAACTTGTCCACCTGCTTTGAGGCGGCGGACAGAAATCAACCCGATCAAAACCCCCTTCTAGCGGCTGATTGGCCTTCGAATCTGCAGGGGGGGGGGGGGCATTGCACCAGCAGTTCACAAGAACTGCTGGTGCAATGATAAATGCAGACAGCGTATGCTGTCGGCATTAATTGATGTGCAGTGATGTGCAGCGGACGCTACTTCGTCCGCTCGCACATTGTTAAATATGCCTCAATGGTCTTCATTAAAGTGCTGCCCCCCGTGGAACTCAAGATAACTATTTGGAGTTTTATTTATTTTTAGCTTTGTTTGATTTGAACTTTGGGAGTTTATAATTTTAAATTGCCTTTTTTTTCCTGACCTCTACAAAGGCCTTCTGTTTGGAGACATTAGCTATTTATTTTAGTATTAGCTATAATCCATTAGGAGAGGAAATCGCAAAATAAGGTGCCATTGTTAGTGATGGTATCAAACTACGTCGCCTAATACTTCACTAATATTTTTATTTTATCTTGTAAAAATGGAAATGGCAGAATTCATGTTACAATTCAAAAAGAGTCAAAGGTTGCTACTGTCTCTAGATTCCCACAGTTGTTCAACTTAGAAACTTATTTGAGATCTGAGTCTTACCTTAAATTTATACTTTTATTTCTTTTTTCAGTCTTTCTAATTTTAAACTATTTTTCTAGAAAAAGAGATACCAATACAGATTACATATCATGACTATGACAATAAATTGACCACTGACAAAATGATTCAAGTAATAGCTGTGTGTCAAGTTGAAAATGAGGAGGATTTGTTCATCGAAACAAGTTTAACCTTACAGACTCCACCCATTCAAATTCAGGTATTCCATTTTAACATATTTACAGAAAATCCTTTTATTTTGATTATTATAACTGTACTTGTGTATGACATAATCCTTATATACAGTAAAGAAGATGACATAAGAGAAAATGACCGTAGTCAACGAAGTATGAATGTTATATTTAAGCGAAATGTATAATATTCCTGAGCTGCATAACACTATAACCAGGTAGCTAAAAAGTGAGTCTTGTTTGAAAATTTGGGTCATAAAATAAAGATAATCTACAACATATAGCAAAGCTTTTTGGACAAACCCAAAATGCACTTAGACAAATAAATAACTGCTACCCTGAACTATCATATTTATTTATTTCTGTCTCTGTATATTTTTTTTTCAGGCACTTGGTCAGGCCATTTTGGGGTCACCAACTACTGTGGAAATTACCTTTACCAACCCTCTATCCAAACCTCTTACAGACTGTGTCTTGACAGCCGAGGGCAGTGGATTAATAGAACATGTTATCCTGAAAAAGTGAGTACATATACTTTATCATATCAAAATAAGTAATAGGTGCGGCTACATATAAACTAGGCTGATTTACCTAAGCCAATATGTAAATTGTACATAGGTGAAGAAGTTCTCTAAATGTTTCTTTGAATGACGAAATTGAGAACATGGAAGCGTTATAACCCATGGTTTATTTATACAATTACAATGAATTATATTATAGTTACATAAAAAAAGGATATTACACATAAACAAAGATCCTGTGCAAGTCTCTATAATGTAGTCTCTATGAAAAAAAATCTAAGAAAACTAGATTTTTTGCAAAAGCTTTGTTTTTGTGACTGGATCAACATTATTGTGTGAATAAAGTTTGCTGTATCCTAGTCACTAATATCCAAAGCTGAATGTCGGTTACTATGAAGAGCTGACAGAATTTTGACATCAATCCAAATACCTTTAGAACCTTTATTATAAAGATACTGGTGGTAGAGTCTGTAGATCCTAACCAAGACCCCACAACACTTCAACCCTACCCTTGACCCTATCACAAAACCCCTTACATTTCAACCCGATCAATGTCATCACAGACCCCTCATTATCAGTCTCCTAAAATTGTTGACCTGAATCCCCTAATTGCAATCCTGGGTTCCCTCATCACTCATTAACTTTAGCTCATCCCCCACCACAAACCTCCACTGCACAAATCCCCTTCATGACCCATAATTAGAGACTGCTATGTAATGATCTTCACAGAAACATGGCTTAATGATAGTATCCCTGACAATGCTATTGAACTAGAAGGACGTGATATTTTTAGAGTGGACAGAGAGGCAGAAGACTCAGGTAAGACCAGAGGTGGTGATCTGTGCATTTATGTCAATCAAACTTGGTGTACAAACACTGTAATCACATAGAGTCACTGCTATAGTAATATGGAGTATCTGTTGATAAAATGCAGGCCCTTTTATTTGCCTAGAGAATTTACAACCACTGTTACTATTGCAGTATATATCCCTACTGATGCTAATGCTAAACTAGTCATGGCAGAACTTTTATGTACTATTAATAGGCTACAAACTGCCTACCCAGAAGGGGCTTTTATCATTGCAGGGGATTTTAATCATTCAAACTTAAAAACTGTACTTCCCAAATTTCCTCAAAATGTCACCTGTGTCACTAGAGGAAATAAAACATTAGACCATGTTTATACGAATATTGCTGATGCCTATAAGGCCATTCCTCTCGCCCACTTGGGAAAATCTGACCACTGTGCGTTGTTCCTGTATCCCAGGTACTCTCCCCTTATCAAACGTGAAAAACCATTTGTAAGGATAGTTAAAGTGTGGCCAGAAGATGCAACTTTCAAACTTCAGCATCAGTTTAAATATACTGATTGGAGCATGTTTGCCATGCAAGCTATGGGGCACATAGATATTGAATTATATGCCTCCTCCATTCTGGACTATATCAGCTCTTGTACCAACAGCGTAACCTCCTTTAAAAAGATAAGAATCTTTCCTAACTAGAAACCTTGGATGAATAGGGAGGTTCGCCTTTTATTAGATGCACGAGATGCTGCTTTCAGATCTGGTGATACTGAAGCCTACAGCTTTACCAGGGCAAATTTAAAAAAGGGAATAAAAAGTGCCAAACATGATTTTAAGATGCGTATTGAATTTCATTTTCATAACAACTGTGACCCTCGACGTATATGGCAGGGCATCCAGACCATTACGAGCTATAAATCTGCAAATACAATCTCCTCAATTAGAGATGCTTCTTTTCCAGACAAATTAAATCATTTCTATGCACGTTTCGATCGGGACAATAATGAATCAGTCATCAAAGTTGTGCTTCACCCAGAGGAACAGCCATTTACACTCTCTGTCTCTGAGGTGTACCAAGCAATTTCCAGAGTAGATGCACGTAAGGCTGCCGGTCCAGATGGCATCCCTGGTCAGGTGCTAAGGACATGTGATGGAGAATTAGCCAAGGTATTTACTGATATCTTTAATTTGTCATTGGCTCAGATGGTTGTTCCAGTGTGTTTTAAGACAGCAATCATTGTGCCGGTGCCAAAACAATCTGCTGTAGCGAGTCTGAATGACTATCGTCCTATAGCACTTACTCCAGTCATCATGAAGTGTTTTGAAAGATTGGTCATGGCCCATCTTAAAGATTGTTTACCACGTACACTGAACCCTCATCAATATGCTTACCGCCAGAACAGGTCAACAGAAGATGCTATTTCTATGGCATTGCATTCTGCTTTAAGCCATCTGGATAATAACAACACTTATGTAAGGATGTTGTTTATAGATTTTAGCTCAGCATTTAATACTGTCATTCCTACAAAGCTGGTTGTGAAACTTCATGACTTGGGTATCAATACCTGGCTCTGTAATTGGACCCTGGACTTCCTTACCAATAGACCCCAGTCTGTGAGGTTATGTAATTTTACCTCTTCTACCCTGACCAATTAATACTGGAGTCCCGCAAGGTTGTGTACCAAGTCCTCTATTATATTCTCTTTTTACCCATTACTTGCTGCCTAAGTTTGTGTCGAATACCATCATTAAGTTTTCAGATGACACTACTGTGGTAGGCAAGGTTAGTAACAATGATGAGTCAGCTTATTAGGGAGGAGATAATGAACCTGGTGACATGTTGTGCTGATAACAACTTATCTCTTAACATTAAGAAGACCAAAGAGATTATTGTGGACTATAGGAAGACCAAACGTTGTACAAATTTACCAATCTATATTAATGGGTCTGAGGTAGAACCGGTGACTAGTTTCAAATTCCTTGGAACTAACATCAATGAAAAATTGTCCTGGTCACTGAATACATCGATTTTAGTCAAAAAGGCACAGAGGCGACTCTACTTTTTAAGGAGACTAAAGAAAGTACATCTGTCCACCCAGATTTTGGTTAATTTTTATCGCTGCACCATTGAGAGTATTCTTATCAACTGTATCTTGGTGTGGTGTGGTATGGTAACTGTACCAATCTTGACCGAAAAGTATTACAACGGGTGGTGAAAACTCCCCAGTACATCATCGGTGTCCAGCTACCCTCTATTGAGGACCTTCAGCATAAGTGATGCCTGCATAGGGGTGCACTGTATCATTGGAGATTCTTTCCATCCCAGCCATGGACTATTTGTTCCCTTGCCATCTGGGAGGTGGTACAGGAGCCTGAAAAGCAAGAGAGTCAGGCTAAGGAATAGTTTTTTCCAAGAGCTGTTGTTTTGCTGAATACAAATGCTGATTTTTCTTAAATTTTTATCATGTCTCTTTTTTTTAGATTATCCTATTTTTTAAACTGCAGGCTATTTTGGATTACAATTGCTGTTTATCACCTTTATTTATTAATTTGTATTATCATCTGTGCTCATCGCATGGATTGTATTATGTACATACCCATATCACATTGATGATTTGTATTACACTATCACACTTTTCCAGTGCTTTATATATTTCTTTTAAACAATTGACTGCTGTCTAATACTGATTTGTACCATGCACTTTTCTATACCAAATTCACATCCTTTTCTTGGTGTGTCTCATATATTCTTCTTGTACAACTGATTTGCTGTTTGATACTTTTAATACATTTTGTTGCCCTGTTTTTCTACTTGTGCAATGACAATAAAAGGAATCTAATCTAAAATTATGTTTAATCAGTAACTTCCTGAACACTAACGTAGACCCCTATGTAACCCCTCTACCAGTAAACCATCATCTGTAAATAAGATCCCTTTTACAACCCTACCTTCAGAAATTACCCTAATCTATAATTATTTTCCCTAATCATTACTAATACACCTCCAATAACTATTACATAAGTTACATTAAAAAAAAAAAAATCTTTATTGCAGGGCCATGCGTCTTTAGCCTAACCTGTGCTGTCCTCAGAGTCCAAGGCAGTTAACCCCAGACCAGTCTGGGTGCAAGGCCCATAGGGAAAATTACAAATTAAATTAATACAACACACAGAGAAAGTCCAGCACTTACTTGCAAGCTCTCAGCTATGATTAAAAACAAAACTGGAAGAGTTAGTTATCACATCTTGCCAAATGGGACAAGCCAAAGTACCATGTTAAGGTCTCTCCCAAAACCTGGGTCCCTAATACAGCCATACAAAAGCAAGCTCTTAATCAAACAAACTGTGAACAAGTGAAGGGGGCAATTTTTACAAAAATGCAACAAATGTTGTACAACAGACAAAAGAGCCTTACTCTAGCTTAACAATTAATACAAAGATATAGGGATGGAAAACATTCCAAACATTCAAATCAAAATAACTTTATTAGAAATAGGAATAAAAAGCAGCCACAAATATGTACACTTGCACACACAGACATGTTAAAAATAGCTTAAACCCAGGGTGATAGGTATACAGTCTCCACAGTTAAATCAAGTGAAAACTCAAATTTAGTGTTATAACTAATGCTAAGTGGAAAGGTTGCTAACGCTAATTAATATCCAAGCATAAATAGGTTAAATAGTGAGTAGCAAAACCACAAATTATAGCATAGCTAATTCTTAAAAAAAATAATTTTATAGCGGGAGCTTGATAACTTTTAATCTGACTGAAGTAAATGACCATAACAGCAAAGGAGACTTGAAGTCATTATTATTGCATCCTGGTAAGCAACATAAAAAGAGGGACTGTGCTCACAGTTAAAGTGCCCCTAACGGGTGTTTCACACACGCTTCCTCAGATTGGTATGCGCCAGACAGTTTTGGAGCATGTTATAGTGAAGATCGTTCCACCTCCTTGCCCATTTTGGACCCTCCTCAATCATTATTGTATAGTCAATAGGTCAGATTGCTTGTCAGTAGGGATGGGTGAATGTGTTTATATTCGAATTCGAATGTTAGAACGAATGTTGTTGTAGAAATTCGATTTACATAATAGAATGTTGATAAGAACGAATATTCTTAAAAATTCGATTTTCGAATGTTATTTACAGTTTTCGAATGTCACATTCGAATTCGAATGTGACATTCAAATTGGAATATTACATTTATAAAACACAGTATTAGTATTAGAAATACTATTTTAAATTCGAATGTGACATTCAAATTCGAATGTCACTTTCAAATTTGAATATTACTTTTAAAACTCAGTACTAGACTAGAAATACTATTTCAAATTCGAATGTGACATTCAAATTCGAATGTAGCATTCAAATTCGAATATTGCATTTATTAAACACAGTTGTAGACTAGAAATACTATTTCGAATTTGAACGTTACATTCAAATTTGAATATTACATTTCGAAATT
Organism: Bombina bombina; assembly: GCF_027579735.1. Taxonomy (NCBI): domain Eukaryota; kingdom Metazoa; phylum Chordata; class Amphibia; order Anura; family Bombinatoridae; genus Bombina; species Bombina bombina. Next base: position 1,029,447,812 of record NC_069499.1, read on the forward strand.
GAATGAATACATAGCTAAACATTCTATTATTCGAACGAATATTTGCAAATTTTATTGAAAAATTCAAAAACGAAAATTTGAAAATAGAATTTTAGAATGTTATATAAACATTCGAAATTCGATTAGAACGAACGAATGTATCAAAATTCGTTTTAAATTTCGAATTTTTAGAAACATTCGCCCATCTCTACTTGTCAGTCAATCTCAATAGCTAATCTAAGTCCTTGTATAGACAGGTCCAATCAGCTGTGTCGTCTCGTGTCATATTACACGTGATTAGATGATCGTCATGTTGAATTTATATTGTGTATGAGTCGGTCTGCTTGTACAGTTTCAGTGTACAATATTCCCTGTATTATGTGTTGAGAAACAGTGCTATTAAGGTAGCAGTATATGACACATTTGTAAATGTTTAAAGATTTATCTTGACGATTGTCCAATCACGTGTAATATAACACAAGACGAAACAGCTGATTGGACCTGTCTATACAAGAACTTAGATTAGCTATCGAGATTGACTGACAAGCAATCTGACCTACTGACAATACTACCATATTGAGAAGGATTAAATACAGGCGAGGAGGAGGAATGATCTTCAATATAACATGCCCCAAAACTGGCCTACGCGTACCCCTCTGAAGAAGCATTTGTGAAACACACGTTAGGGGCACTTTCACTGTGGGCTTAGTCCCTCTTTTTATGTTGCTTACCAGGATGCAATAATAACAATTTCAAGTCTACTTTGATGGGATGGTTATTTACTTCAAACACAGTAGTCAGATTAAAAGTAATTAAGCTTCCACTATAGAAGGAGTTTTTTTTTTTAGAATTAGCTATGCTATAATTTGTGGTTTTGCTACACACTATTTAACCTATTTATGTTTGGGTATTAGGTAACATTAGCAACCTTTCCACTTAGCATTAGTTATAACACTAAATCTGACTTTTTACTTGATTTAACTGTGGAGACTGTGTATACCTATCACCCTGGGTTTAAGCTATATTTAACTTGTGTGTGTGTGCAAGTGTATGCATTTTTGACAATTTTTGTACTCCTTTTTCTAATAAAGTTATTTTGATTTGAATGTTATTGGAATGTTTCCATCCCTAATCTTTGTATTAATTGTTAAACTAGAGTTAGACTCTTTTCTCTGTTGTGCAACATTTGTTGCATTTTTGTAAAAATAGTTACATTTTAGCCTGATACTCTTGTGTTCAGTAAGCTAGCTAATTAATGCTTAAAAATATAGCTGCTCGAACAATTATTTCTGACATTTACCTATCCCCTAATTCTCTTTTGTTAGAAAAAGTGAAGGGTGCACAGGCTTATGTAATCACCTTAGACATATACAAAACACGGAAGGGTACTGCACTCTCAGACTGGAGTGGGTATACATCCTATGACCCCAGGTGCTCAATAGCATTCTCAGGAAGCTGTGCTTTCCCCAGAGTCCCAGGCAGCTGAGCATGTTGCAGGGTCATTGGATGTGTACCCAGTCCAGTCTGAGAGTGCAGTCCCCTTCCGTGTTTTGTATATGTCTAGGGTGATTACATAAGCCTGTGCCCTTCACTTGTTCCCAGTTGGTTTCATTGAGTGCTTTCATTTTTATGGCTCTATTAGGGACCCAGGTTTTGGGAGAGACCTTGACGTGGTACCTGGGCTTGACCCATTTGGCCAGATGTAGTAACTAACTCTTACAGTTTTGCTTTTAATCTTAGCTGAGAGCTTGCAAGTGAGTGCTGGACTTTCTCTGTGTGTTGTATTAATTTCTTTTGTCATTTTCCCTATGGGCCTTGCACTGCCTGGGATTCTGGGGACAGCACAGCTTCCTAAGAGTGCTATTGAGCACCCAGGGCTAAGCATGTTGCAGGGTCATAGGATGTGTACCCAGTCCAGTCTGAGAGTGCAGTCCCCTTCCGTGTTTATATATATATATATATATATATTTATATATTTATATATATATATATATCCTATCTATCTATATATATCTATCTATATCTATCTATCTATCTATCTATCTATCTATATATATATATATATATATATATATATATAATAGTAATAAGTAAAAACATAAAAGCATGTCAGAGCTTTTAGCCTGATACTCTTGTGTTCAGTAAGCTAGCTTATTAATGCTTAAAAATATAGCTGCTCGAACAATTATTTCTGACATTTACCTATCCCCTAATTCTCTTTTGTTAGAAAAAGTGAAGGGTGCACAGGCTTATGTAATCACCTTAGACATATACAAAACACGGAAGGGTACTGCACTCTCAGACTGGATTGGGTATACATCCTATGACCCCAGGTGCTCAATAGCATTCTCAGGAAGCTGTGCTTTCCCCAGAGTCCCAGGCAGCTGAGAATGTTGCAGGGTCATAGGATGTGTACCCAGTCCAGTCTGAGAGTGCAGTCCCCTTCCGTGTTTTGTATATGTCTAGGGTGATTACATAAGCCTGTGCACCCTTCACTTGTTCCCAGTTGGTTTGATTGAGTGCTTTCATTTTGTCATTTTCCCTATGGGCCTTGCACTGCCTAGGATTCTGGGGACAGCACAGCTTCCTAAGAGTGCTATTGAGCACCCAGGGCTAAGCATGTTGCAGGGTCATAGGATGTGTACCCAGTCCAGTCTGAGAGTGCAGTCCCCTTCCGTGTATATATATATATATATATATATATATATATATATATATATATATATATATATATATATATATTATATATATATATATATTATATATATATTATATATATATATAGATATATATATATATATATATATATATATATATATAGGTATATAATAGTAATAAGTAAAAACATAAAATCATGTCAGAGCAATCACTCTGGGATCAAAGGTATTATGTAAAAAAAAGTATGTTTTTAAAACCAATTTTTTTACAAAACCTTTAAAATCTGCTGTTTGTCAGCAATGCTTTGCAAACCTTGATCACAGGTGAGAAGTCTATAGGTAGTTGTTTATTTTGTCTTCAAGGCTGTGTCCAATTAGGGTTAGATATAAATGACCTCCTGTCTATATTACCCCTTAAGGACCAGGCATTTCAGACTAAAACTTCCCCAAAAGACCAGAACATTTTTTCCATTACTACTTTTAAACAGAAATAGAGCCTTTTATTTATATATATATATTTACCTATCAAAACTATATATATATATTTTTAGTAGACAACCCAAATTATTGATCTAAGCCCATTTTGGTATATTTCATGTCACCATTTCACCGCCAAATGCGATAAAATAAAAAAAATCGTTAACTTTTTCACAAACTTTAGGTTTCTCACTGAAATTATTTACAAACAGCTTTTGCAATCATGGCACAAATGGTTGTAAAAGCTTCTCTGGGATCCTCTTTGTTAAGAAATAGCAGACATATATGGCTTTGCCATTGCTTTTAGGTAATTAGAAGGTCCCTAATTGCAGCTGCACAACACATTTTTATTTTCCCAGTAGTGAAGGGGTTAATCAGGTAGCGTGTAAGGTTAATGTTAGCTTTAGTGTAGAGATTACCCTCCCACCTGACACTTCCCACCCCTGATCCCTATCTGATCCCTCTCAAACAGCTCTTTTTCCTCCCCCACCCCCACCCCCTAATAGTCAACCCCCTAATGGTCACCCCCATCTTAAGTATTTGCAGAAAGTCTGCCAGTATGAAAATATAGGACTTTTTTTTAATAAAATATATTTTTTTCTATTTCCGGAAGTGCAGGATCCCCCCTTACTGCCCAACCTCCCTGATTCCCCCAAACAGCTCTCTAAACCTCCCCCTCTAAATGATTTCTGCCATCTTAGGTACTGGCAGCTGTATGCCAGTACCCAGTTTGCTATAATTTTAATTTATTTTTTATTAAAATAAATAAAAAATGTTTTCTGTATTGCAACTGCCCCCTCCCTCATTTACCCCCTCCCCCTCCAAGATCATTTTCCTACCCTATAATCCCCCCTCCACCATAGGATCCCCATCTACTGACTTCTTCCTTCTCCCCCTCCCTCCTTTCCCATCCCTGGTGCTGTCAGGTTTTTTTTTCTGTAGCAGTCCCATCTGTCCCCCCTCCCAGTGATGGGCCACCCACCTGCCTCCTTCTTAATCCTCCCACAACACCAACAATCAGCACCACCGATGTCCGATTCAGAGAGCGCCATCAGTAACTCTGCCTGTCTATTTCTGCACTGCCCCACTCATGGGGTATGCAGAAATAGTGCAATCTCGCTACTTTTAGTGAGATCGCGGCAGAGAGAGGCCCAGGACAGCACCGCCTCCCTCCTATCTCTCCCACACCACCTCTCTGCATCGGTAACTCTATCCGTCTATTTCTGCACTGCCCTACTTATGGGGCATGCAGAAATAGCGCAATCTCGCTACTTTTAGCAAGATTGCAGCAGAGAGAGGCCCAGGGCTTAACGACCAGCATAGTACAAGGTACAGCGCTGGTCATTAATGGGTTAAAGGGCCACTAACATCAAAATGAAAGTATCATGAATCAGATAAAGCATGTAATTTTAAAAAATAACTTTCTGAAATATTTTATCAAAACATGCACATTCTTTTTACGTGTACATTTTTGAGGCCCCTACTGAGCATGTGCAGAAGAGCACAGTATATACATATATGCATTTTGCCTATCCCCTTCCTTACTAACTCATGTTACTAACTGTCTTTCTAATATTTCATCCTTGATGTCCTCTCACTACCTTAAGCTAAATCTCTCTAAAACTGAGCTCCTTATTTTCCTCCCTCCTTCTAAAATTCCTACCCTCCAACATCATTACCCCAACCCTTCATGCCAGATGTCTTGGGGTCACACTTGACTCAGATCTCTCTTTCACTTCCCTCATCCAGTCTTTGGTCAATTCTTGCCACCCCACCTTAAATCATCTCCAAAATTCACCACTTCCTCACACATGACAAAACTAATGGCTAGATTATGAGTTTTGCAGTAAGCTGAAAAGCAGCGTTAGCCGGGTCTAACACTGCTTTTTCGCTACCACTGGTATTACGAGTCTTGCAGGTTTAGGGCCCCGCACACTTTTTTTGGCTTACTGCAAATCTACTTACGTAAATTGCGTATAGTCTATTTTCAATGGGACTTGCATACCGCTGGTATTACAAGTCTGTCCTGGGAGGCCAAAAAAGTGAGCGGTAGACTCTATCCTGCAAGATTCCTACCGCATTTTAAAGTCAGTAGTTATGAGTTTCACACTACAAAGCCGTAGCATAAAACTCATAACTAAATTGAAAAAAGTACACTAAACACCCATAAACTACCTATTAACCCCTAAACCAAGGCCCTCCCGCATCGCAAACACTATAATAAAAATATTAACCCCAATCTGCCACTCCGGACATTGCCGCCACTATAATAAACATATTAACCCCTAAACCGCCGCACCCCCGCCTTGCAAACATTATTTAAATATTATTAATCCCTAATCTGACGTCCCTATCATCGCCGCCACCTACCTACATTTATTAACCACTAATATGCTGCCCCTCACGTCGCCGCAACAATATTAAAATTATTAACCCCTAAATCTAAGTCTAACCCTAACCCTAACACCCCCTAACTTAAATATACTTTAAATAAATCTAAATAAAATTACTATAATTAACTAAATTATTCCTATTTAAAACTAAATACTTACCTGTAAAATAAACCTTAAACTAGCTACAATATAACTAAGAGTTACATTGTATCTAGCTTAGGGTTTATTTTTATTTTATAGGCAAGTTTGCATTTATTTTAACTAGGTAGAATAGTTATTAAATAGTTATTAACTATTTAATAACTACCTAGCTAAAATAAATACAAATTGACCTGTACAATAAAACCTAACCTGAGTTACACTAACACCTAACCTAACCCTACAATTAAATAAATTACCTAAATTAAATACAATTAAATAAATTTAATTAAATTAGCTAAATCACACAAAACCCCCCCACTAAATTACAGAAAATAAAAAACAAATTACAAGATATTTAAACTAATTACACCTAATCTAAGAGCCCTATCAAAACAAAAAAAGCCCACCCAAAATAAAAAAAACCCTAGCCTACAATAAACTACAAATAGCCCTTAAAAGGGCCTTTTGCTGGGCATTGCCCCAAAGAAATCAGCTCTTTTTCCTGTAAAAAAAAATACAAACAACCCCCCAACAGTAAAACCCACCACCCACACAACCAACCCCCCAAATAAAACCCTAACTAATAAAACCTAAGTTCTCCATTGCCCTGAAAAGTGCATTTGGATGGGCATTGCCCTTAAAAGGGCAGTTAGCTCTTTTGCAGGCCCAAGCCCTAATCTAAAAAATAAACCCACCCAATACACCCTTAAAAAAACCTAACACTAACCCCCTGAAGATTGACTGTTCTGAAGACCCAACATCCATCCTCAAGGAAGCGGCAGAAGTCTTCATCCAACCGGGCCGAAGTCCTCAATGAAGCTGGGAGAAGTCTTCATCCAAGCCAGGCGAAGTGGTCCTCCAGACGGGCAGAAGTCTTCATCCAGACGGCATCTTCTATCTTCATCCATCCGAGGCGGAGCGGCTCCATCTTCAAGACATCCGACGTGGAGCATCCTCTTCATCTGGAGTCTTCTTAATGAATGACGGTTCCTTTAAGTGACGTCATCCAAGATTCTATTGGCTGATTGGAACATCCAATAGGATTGAACTTCAATCTTATTGGCTGATTGAATCAGCCAATAGGATTTTTTCAACCTTAATTCCGATTGGCTGATAGAATTCTATCAGCCAATCGGAATCTAAGGGATGCCATATTGAATGACGTCACTTAAAGGAACCGTCATTCAGTAAGAAGACTCCGGATGAAGAGGATGCTCCGCGTCGGATGTCTTGAAGATGGAGCCACTCCACGTCGGATGGATGAAGATAAAAGATGCCGTCTGGATAAAGACTTCTGCCCGTCTGGAGGACCACTTCGCCTGGCTTGGATGAAGACTTCTACCTGCTTCGTTGAGGACTTCGGCCCGGTTGGATGAAGACTTCTGCCGCTTCCTTGAGGATGGATGTCGGGTCTTTAGAACAGTAAGTCGATCTTCAGGGAGTTAGTGTATTGGGTGGGTTTATTTTTTAGATTAGGGTTTGGGCCTGCAAAAGAGCTAACTGCCCTTTTAAGGGAAATGCCCATCCAAATGCCCTTTTCAGGGCAATGGGGAGATTAGGTTTCTTTAGGTAGCTTTTTTTTGGGGGGGGTTGGTTGTGTGGGTGGTGGGTTTTACTGTTGGGGGGGTTGTTTGTATTTTTTACAGGAAAAATTGCTGATTTATTTGGGGCAATGCCCCACAAAAGGCCCTTTTAAGGGCTATTTGTAGTTTATTGTAGGCTAGGATTTTTTTTATTTTGGGTGGGCTTTTTTTATTTTGATAGGGCTCTTAGATTAGGTGTAATTAGTTTAAATATCTTGTAATTTGTTTTTTATTTTCTGTAATTGGTTTTTAAGTGTTTTTTTTTTTGTGATTTAGCTAATTTAATTTAATTTATTTAATTGTATTTAATTTAGGTAATTTATTTAATTGTAGGGTTAGGTTAGGTGTTAGTGTAACTTAGGTTAGGTTTCATTTTACAGGTAAATTTGTATTTATTTTAGCTAGGTAGTTATTAAATAGTTAATAACTATTTAATAACTATTCTACCTAGTTAAAATAAATACAAACTTGCCTGTAAAATACAAATAAACCCTAAGCTAGCTACAATGTAACTATTAGTTATATTGTAGCTATCTTAGGGTTTATTTTACAGGTAAGTATTTAGTTTTAAATAGGAATAATTTAGTTAATGATAGTAATTTTATTTAGATTTATTTAAATTATATTTAAGTTAGGGGGTGTTAGGGTTAGACTTAGGTTTAGGGGTTAATAAATTTAATATAGTTGTGGCGACGTTGGGGATGGCAGATTAGGGGTTAATAAGTGTAGGTAGGTTGCAGTGACATTGGGGGGGGGATTACGGGTTAATAAATATAATGTAGGTGTCGGCGATGTTGGGGGCAGCAGATTAGGGGTTCATTAATATAATATAGGTGGCGGCGGTGTCCGAAGCGGCACATTAGGGGTTAATAACATTATGTAGGTGTCGATGATGTCGGGGGCGGCAGATTAGTTGTTAATAAGGGTAAGATTAGGGGTGTTTAGACTCGGGGTTCATGTTAGGGTGTTAGGTGTAAACATACATTTTATTTCCCCATAGGAATCAATGGGGCTGTGTTACTGAGCTAAACGCGGCTTTATTGCAGGTGTTAGACTTTTTCTCAGCCGGCTCTCCCCATTTATTCCTATGGGGAAATCGTGCACAAGCACGTATAACCAGCTCACCGCTGACTTAAGCAGCACTGGTATTGAAGTGAGATGTGGAGCACAATTTTGCTCTACGCTCACTTTTTGTCTGTTAACGCCGGGTTTATAAAAACCCGTAATACCAGAGCTGTATGTAAGTGAGCAGTGAACATAAACTACATGTTAGCCCTGCAGCCCTGTTACTGCAAAACTCGTAATCTGGCCATAAAACTTTAATCCACTCTCTAATCATTTTCCGCTTTGACTATTGCAACTCCATCCTCTCCAGCCTCCCTAGCTGCTGTCTATCTCCCTTACAATCCATGATAAATGCCTCTGCCAGGCTGATATTCCTTACACCACACTCCTCATCTGCTGCACCACTCTTCCAGTCCCTTTTCTGGCTTCCTTTAACCTCCAGAATAAAGCATAAAATCCTGACTCTCTTTTTAAAGCTCTCAATAACACTGCTCCACCCTATACCTCCGACCTAAGCCTAGTTTCCATTGAGGTGCTAAAGTTTGGAAACTGTTGGTAAAAACATTTATCTCCATTAAAGTCTATGGAGAAGTTTTATGTTACCATCAGTTTCCAAACTTTAACACATCAATATAAACTAGGCCCTAGTCTCCAGATACTCTGTCTCCATCCCCTTCACGTTGCTCATGACCTCCTTCTCTCCTCCTCTTTTGTTACCTCCTCACATTCCCGTCTACAAGACTTCTCCAGACTGGCCCCTATTTTGTGGAACTCTCTGCCTCACTCAACACGACTCTTCCCTAGGTTTCAAACTTTCAAGAACTCCTTAAAGACTTTACTGTTTAGGGAAATATATATATACACTAACATTTTCCTATCTTAGTTCCTCTCCTCCTTTAGCTATCCCCTTGAACCCCCTTATCATGTAAGCCTATGAGCCTAGCTGCTTTGTAGATCACTTTCATGAGAGATGATTTGCAACAGTTAAACTCTTGGCAGGACCCTCTTTCCTCTGTCTCCCATAACTGTCACCTTGCATATGAGACCCATGTTTTTAGTGCTGCGGAACCTGTTGGCTCTCTACAAATAACTAATAATAATAATAATAATAATAAAAATAATAATGCATTTTGTGATTGGCTAATGGCTGTCACATGATACAGAAGGGGGGGAAATTTGATTGAAAGAAAATATTGTACTGCTCATTTTAAATTCAAAGTAAACCTTTTTAAGAGTAAACCTAGGGAGTATAATAGAAGCTCAGAAACGTGCACATGTCTTTAGCACTCTATAGAAACAGTAGCAATATTATAGACACATGCATGCTCCTGAGCTCCTATTAGCCTATTTAGATTTACTCTTCAAGAAATAATACAACAAGAAAAAGTACATGTAATAATAGTACTGATTTGAAAAGGTTTTAAATTTATTTGATCTTTCTGACTCATGAAAGTGTAATTTTTATGTTACTATCCCGTTAAATAAAAGTATAGAGCAGTAATACCAAAAATTGTGTAACTTATTGGAAGAGGGGGAAGTTGCGAATACTTTAACAGTTTTGCAAAAGCATGAATACATCATTCAGAGGAATAATTACAAATGTTTAGGGTGAACAAAAATAATTATGTTATGCAGAAACTACCTTGTTTAATACTATATTTTCTTATACTGTACAATTTCAAATAAAAATTGTAAGCATTCCCATGTCTAGAGCACAAAATGTAAAGGCTTCCCCCAATTTTACAAATGTATATCACCTGTCACTTGACATTAATATTTCTTACATCTTTATGAATAATTGAATAATAAGTGAATAATGAATTAAATTAAAGTAGGTAGGTCTCTCTGTTGTGCTTGCCTTTTGGTCGGATTCTCCTCCATTATATAAAACTGCCATTGGTCTGTTGTCACAGCACATTGCAGCTAATGTTCGGCTGAATACAATGAGCTAGATTCTAAGTAATATTGTTAGGCTGCCGAGAGGCCTTTTCATTAAGGGGAGCCTATGTTCGAAATTAAAGGGACATGAAACCCAAAATGTTTCTTTCATGATTCAGATAGAGAATACAATATTAAACAACTTTACATTTTATTTCGAATATTTAATTTGCTTCATTCTCTTGTTATCCTTTGCTGAAAGGTTTATCTAGGAAATCTCAGGAGCAGCAGAGAACCTGGATTCTAACGCTTGATTGGTGGTTGCATATATATATATATATATATATATATACCGATTGTCATTGGCTCACCCATGTACTCAGTCAGCAACCAGTACTGCATTGCTGCGCATTCAACAAATGATACCAAGAGAACAAAGAAAAAATGATAATAGGAGTAAATTAGAAAGTTGCTTAAAATTGCATGCTCTATCTGAATCATGAAAGAAAAAAAATTGGGTTTATATCCCTTTAATTAAGGCTCACATCAACCTTTAGTTGTGTTAAATGGCTCACTTATCAAAAAAAAAGAAGCACTACCAAAAAAAACAAAAAAACAATTACAACCAAAACACTTTTTAAATCATGGTTGCGAGAAGGATTCTGGAAAATCAATGTAATTCTTTAATATTTGCATGTCTGTTTTGTTATGCTAAAATAATGTCACTGGATAGAACAGTTAAAATAGGAGAACTGCTCTGAAGAATGCTGTAGTCACATGTGAAAACAATAGAATGATGAGCAGTAGCTTTTCTAATGTAGTTGTACTTGACAGTTTAATCCATGCATTTTTTTTTTAATTGACAGTGCATCTTTTGGCTTTATCCGGAATGTTTAAGTATAATACAATTTATTTTTAATTCTCAGTGTCGGAGCTCTGGAACCTGAGCAGAAGATGAGCATCACAGTGGATATTAATCCCTATGTGACTGGAGAGAAACAGCTCTTGATCAACCTCACAAGTGACAAGTTCAATAATATTAAGGGATTTATCACCATTGATGTAGCTGATGTTTCCTCTTAATTTATGTACTTAGCATTATAATCAGTTATTTTAGTGGAATTTCCGGTGTTCATTCCACATATGCATTGAATGCATAGTTATTTATTTTAATTGAAAGAAAAAACTTTTCCTCAAGATCACAACTAAAACACGTTCGGTCAGATTACAAGTGGAGCGCAAATTAATACTCCCGATTGAGCGTTAATTGCTCTAGAAGTAAGATTTTTGTGCTTGTCAGGTTGCACTCCTAATAACCTGACTAGCGCAAAAATCCAAAATTAGAATGTCATGTGCGCATTGACATATCCCTCATAGACGTCAAAGGAGAAAAAAAGTGGGGGAAAAAAACACTCACGCACAAACCCGATTGCATATTGTCATTTGCGCTAAACCAACATGAAAATATGAATATTTCACATTCTAATGTTTGACAAACTGAAGTTGGTTGGTGAAAGTGCATACACTACACAACTTGGATATACAGGTATATATATATATATATATATATATATATATATATATATATATATATATATATATATATATATATATATATATATCCATATACTGTACATTTTTAAATACGTATATGTATGTATGTCTATGTTAAGCCCTATGCCTGCATTTTTTTCTTCTTCTACCACCTGAGACCTTGGGGCATATGTATCAAGCTCCGTATGGAGCTTGATGCCCCGTGTTTCTGGCGAGTCATCAGACTCGCCAGAAACAGCAGTTATGAAGCAGTGGTCACAAAGACCCCTGCTCCATAACCTGTCCGCCTCTGAGCAGGCGGACACACATCACCGGAAATCAACCCGATCGAGTACGATCGGGTTGATTGACACCCCCCTGCAGGGGGCGGTGTTGCACTAGCAGCTCTTGTGAGCTGCTGGTGCAATGCTGAATACGGCGAGCAATAGGAGGTCCGCCAGACCTTGATAACTATAGGCCATAATATCTTTAAGACTTTATAACTTTTATGTGCAATATTTTGTTTTTGAATAATTTTTAATCATTCTAGCGTAAATCGCCATCGTTTTTAAGCGATAGCATTTACATTCAACTCGTAATACGAACGGTAACCCCGATGAGCACAAACCCTTGCGATAAACCCCTTAATGCTCAGGCACAAATGTTTGCGCTCCACTCATTATCTAGCCCATTGTATGCAGCTTCATATGGTTTATGGTTTCTAGTAACATAATGATGTTTAGTGATAGACACCTGGCAGACCCATTGCTGCATGCAGCCCTCAGTGGATCCTCCTGCAACTCCTATCCTCTCACCAAGAACAGGAAAACTGTCTATGTTTTTGCCCTACAGAAAATGAATATTTATTTTTAACCCCATCCTCCTTATCCTCTTAAATCCACTTTCTCCCCACACCACAATTTGATTAAGTGCTAGATTACATGTGGAGCGCTAATTTAACGTGCGCCCGTAAACAGGCGAATTTGCTTATTTATGGGCACATGTTAAATAACCAGCCA